>NC_080477.1:3111666-3445000 GCF_030265055.1 Doryrhamphus excisus
CCTTAAAGGAAACCCCCATGGTGACCTTTGGTCATCAACCCGGAGGTCACGGCCGAAGCAACACGAAGCTCCCGACGGCAACGTCTGACTGTGCAGATACATAAACGTCTGCTGCTGGTCTGGTTTCCTCGGTATAACCGTGGTCACGTTTCATGGAAGTAATAAGAGCTCAATTACGTGACAATGGAGCGCTACGAGGTGTCAGAAAGCAGCAGGCCATTACCCAATCTCCAAATGTCATCTTTCACTCTGCACAGATGATGAGCGTGTCACCTGCTGCTTTCTTTACCAAGTGTGATATGAAGAAAAAAAAAAAAAAAAAAAAACTTCCTCAGGCTCCTCCGACAGGGAAAAAAAGCATCAGTTTTGAAAAGACAATCCACCCTGAACAAAGTACGACAACCGATATGCGACACATCCGACAAGAGTGCAGTTATGATTTGGTTTATGCTTAGTGGTTTACACTCCATTTATATACTTATTTTTCTTTATATATGCCCTATTTTCTGGACTATAAGTCGCTCCGTAGTATAAGTCACACAAGGCCAAAAATTCATAATTGGATAGAAAAAAACTTACATAAGTAGCATTCCCTATCCCAGTCTATCCCAGCTGTCTTCGGGCAAGAGGCGGGGTACACACTGGACTGGTGGCCAGCCAATCACAGGGCACATATAGACAAACAACCATTCACACTCACATTCATACCTACCGACAATTTGGAGTGGCTAATTAACCTTAACCATGTTGGACCAACCATGGGAGGAATGTGGGAGGAAACCAGAGTCCCCGGAAAAATAAGTCACATTTTTTGCAGGTAATTTATTTTCCAAACTACTTGACCGAAACAAACATTACGTCCTTTTGGAAGGCAAGTTCTAACAATAAAAGAATAGAGAACAGAATGAATAGGTGTAAGATATGCTAACACAATGCTTATTCAGCTACACCAAAAATAAACATGAACAGAAAAGGTGTCCAGTGTTTATGTATCATTTATAAGTCGCTCTGGAGTATAAGTCGCAGGAACAGCCAACCTATGAAAAAAAGTGCCACTTAATACAGAAAATACAGTACTTCTTTGGAGTATAAGTCGCACAAGGTCAAAAGTGCATAATTAGGTAGAAAAAAACATACATAAATCGCACTGGAGTATAAGTCGCATTTTTTGCGGGTAATTTGTTTTCAAAACTACTTGACCAAAACAGACATTACGTTCTCTTGGAAGGCAAGTTCTAACAATAAAAGAATAGAGAACAGGCTGAATAGGTGTAAGATATGCTAACACAATGCTTATTCAGCTACACAAAAATAAACATGAACAGAAAAGGTGTCCTGTCTTTATGTAACATAAACACTTTTTTCATTTTAAGTCGCTCTTAAGTCACAGTAACAGACAACCTATGAAAAAAAGTGCAATGTATACTCCATTTGGAACTGAACCGTGTGTGTGCATGACTTATACTAGTTTAAGAGTGCTGTGAAGAGAAATCCATTAGTGGAGAGTTGCGTCATCACTTCTTTTTGCCTCTCACGCAAAAAACTCAAAATACGTGTGTGTTTATGTAACATAAACAGTTTTTTCATTTATAAGTCGCTCTGGAGTATAAGTCCCAGGGACAGCCAACCTATGAAAAAAGTGCGACTTATAGTCCGGGAAATACAGTATTTATATATATATTTATATATATTGCTGAATTAATGCTTTTAAAAAATATAATATAATTCAGCAAAATGTTCAATTTCATGCTTTCTTATGGGATGAATTACATAACACTCGTTTAAAGCAGTTTGTTTTGTTCCAGATCTGGCTGCCATACATTTCTGATTCAATGTTAATAAATTGAATATTTTCATAGCGCTTAGGGAACCTGTTCAAGACTGTTCAAATTCACAATTTTTAACATTAGAGCCCCGAAGACATGAAATAACACCGCGGTAGTTGCCGTTATACTCCTGTTATCCATTGTTGACAACACATTGCATAACTCTTACGCTGCAATCCCGAACACGGGCTGCTGTTACGGCTGTAAAGCCACGCAAACCCACACTGAGCTAAAACTCAATTCTTAGTCCTTGACATCACTTCCTGTCCGTGCCGCACCAGTCTTTTTTTTATGTTGTATATGGCTTCTTTGTTGTTATGATGTCTACTAATAGGAGACTTAAGACTCATAATTGATCTCTGTTAGCATTTTGCAGCACTATTCATTGTAATCTCAATAATCTCAAGTGTGAATTATTCTCAAATTAAGTCCAATATGATTTCATACAAAAAAAAAAAACACACATAATAACAATAGGGCTGCAACTCTGCATGGCCTTTTAATGTATTTTTAATAGAAGAATGAAAGACATCCAACTGATGTCAATAAAGTGTCACTGCATCCAAGGCTCCGCTGTCCTGGCCAATTCCATCAAATAAATATTCTGGAATTACAGCTGGAAGATTGAAGGACAAAAGTGATGTTTGGCAGCAAGGGGGGTGAAGAGGGAGGTGGTGTATCGGGCTGGGATGAGGGACTCTGGATGAGGGATGGCTTCACGAGGCCCGTGTGCGTGTATGCGTGTGTGTGTGTGTGTGATGCGTTGACGTGCCTGAGTGACGCCGACTGCACGCTGATGGCTTGTCAACAAAATTCTCATCAGGTGGCGTCGTCGTTAACGATGCTCTGATGATTCACTCGGCTGACTTTTAATTAATGCAACAACACCTCGTATGACTTGGGACGTAAATAGTAAACACATGTTTTTGTTTTTTTCTTTTTCAGGTCACGTGACACAGTGTAGCAGAACACAACAGAAGCAACATGCCGGTTGGAAGAGGTGTCCTTTGATGAGCTTCAAGGTCAGTCTTGGAGCGAATCACATCACCTTTTTCCCTCCACGCCACCAGGAGGCGCTAGCATGTCTGCCAACCCCCCCAAGTGTTTTTGACACTAATAGTGAGCATTGAGCCAGGCGACAATATTCATTCCAGCGTGCTACTGAAGGAGTTCCATGGAAGTTCAGCAAGTCCCAAAGCAAAAAAACGGATCGCTTTAATGGCGGTGAAAATCCTCTCTATTGGCCCTACGCCTTCACAAAGCAAAAGTGTCGCCCTAATTAACGAGGCAATGAAGCAAAGGCTTTTAGTCCCACGGTAAACACACAGCGAATCCCTCAGACAGCAGCAGTCAGCCCGGCGACGGCTGACTGCTCTTCTGACGAATCGGAACCCAACGTGAAGCAGCTGCATCCAAAGTGACAGCTCTCCAAAGAGCTACTTCCGCTGACTGACAGCCGAGTTCAAGCGGGTTAGCGTGAGCGCCGACATAATGTGCCGGCCCTCGGAGGTAATAAGAGGAGACAACGCTGTCAGGCTTCCTGCGGAGGAAGCAACACACAAACATGATAACAACGCTGAGATTGAGACGTGGTGGAGATGTTTAAAAGACACGGCCTGACAACCACGGGTTCCGCTGTTTTAGCAACGGAAGAAGCACTCGCCTCGCCGACTCCATTCATTTATCTCCCATCATGTGTGGACTCTGGAGAAAACCTCTGGGGGGGGGGGATTTATGGACCCTGCAGACCAACATGGGCGAGCCATGTAGAGCCTCAGACTCAGAGCTGCCCCTCCTTTCACACAGAACATGCATAGGGCCCCGTTATCCCTGGGGGGGTTGGATTTTGCGCATTCACTGCAAATGTGCAAAGGATGTGCATCGCTGTTCTGAGGCATGGAGCACCAAGTAAGCCTGAGGCAGCCCGGTCTTCCCCAAGGCCTCACATCGGTCGGACGACCCTGAAGGTATCCTAACCAAATATCCGAGCCACCTCATCTTGACCTTCTCAATGCAGAGGGGGGGCCCTGCTACAAGTTTCTGCTGGAGGACGCTGCTCCTCACTTGATCTCAGTCACCCTACGGAGGAAAGTCATCTCAGTTGCTTGTACCCATGATCTCGTCCTTTCCGTCAATACCCAAAACAGGATCTTCTCACATTATTTCTACGGTCGTATGGGCTCCTATGGCCACCAGCATCAGAGGTTCTCTGTCATATCAAACAGGCACTTACTGTTTTTTACGGCCTAGTCAAACTTCCGTACGTTTTGTAGGTGTCAGATTTGGGAAAAATGTACATTTTGAGGTGCGGCACCCGTGCACCCCATATGCGTAATTAGTGCGGCCAACGGAGGTTCACGTATTTCTTAAGTCCGCCCTGCGTGTTAAGGTTTTGCTCCTTTATGTTCGCCATAACTACGTTTGTGACCAAGGTCATGACCAAGGTTTCAAGGGGATCCCAGCCACCCATCGGGGAAATTAGATTTGGGCTGCTCGTACCTGTGGTCTTATCCATCCGGTTGCTACCCGAAGCTCACGGCCACAGAACCTGAACCTGAAACTTCCGGTATTACAATTCGTCTAGCTAACGTGCCCCAGGCAACAGTTGCGGATGAACACTGACTCCGACAAAACAAACCGATGAGCTTTTGTGTGATGTAATGGAAAACAGGCTTCAACTTGATCGGTCTCTGCTTGGTCCTAGCGCATGGCTTGTCTATGTTTCTGTCTTGATATTACATATACTTATGTAGTCCCTCAACATCCAGAGCCTTGAGGAATTCTGGGCGGAACTGGTCCACCCCCCGACCTTTGCCACTGAGGAGTGTTTTGACCACCCCAGATACCTCAGCTACGGTGATGGCATTGTCCACGTATGCGTCGTCTTCCTCTATGGAAGGTATGTCAGTGGCCTTGAGAAGGGCGTCAAAGTATTCCTTCCACCGTCCGACTGTACTGGATTGCGTTTCTGGAGCAAAACAAAGGATTAAAGTATTAGAAAATTGCCTGAAGGATGTTGTTGAATCAACACCACGGCGCTCCGACAGCATCCATCAAACTGACCATTGTTATCTTTGCATGAGCAGTTTGCCTATTTGCATATTTGTGTGCCACTCGGATAATTATGAACCATCATGGATAGAACGTTGCCGGTGCCGCGTGGTCGGCGTGCATCACCAAAGTCCAGGAGAACAACCAGCCTTGTCGTTCTCTTGGCCGTGCGTGACGGAACGATGCGTGACTGCCAAAACTGTCAGCAATGTGACCAAAGCATGAAACGGTATTCTCTTCTTCTCTTGTTCAATACTTTGCTTTTTCGTGCATGACAAAGCAGCGCAATTTAAAAAAAAAACAAAAGAAAACGATTCAGTCCTAATTTCATTTCTCAATCAATCCTGGGGGCGGTCAGCGGAACAGAAAGAAAGCGTGTTTGGGAGCTAATGCATCAAACACGAGAGTAATTCATTACAATTAGCGGTGACTCATTAAGGTAAGTAATGTTACCGCGTCCCCTGGCGGATAGCAATCTAATCAAAGACACGCCTTCACGGCGGATATTCCTAATAGAGACGGACAAGGAAGGCAAAGGGAGCTCGAGACGCTACATGGACGACTGGCACTATTAACACCTGTAGTACCAAGGGATGGACTGAAGGTGGCGCTGTAGAAAGAAAAAAATACACCCAGGTTGCATCAACGCTATCACTTCCAGCTAGACATGCTAACATTTTTGCTAACCATTTATTTTTTGGGGGGACTTTTTACAAAGCAGAAAATTTTAGGTTAGCTTTTGGATAGTCGATTTTCCCGGCATCACTCAATTACTCATTCAAAGACATATTCATTGATTTTCGATTGTCACGGTTGTATGCTGGAGCCTATCCCAGCTAAACCCTGGACTGGCTAGGTCACATATAGACAACATTACCAACAGATATTATATTAACAACAACCATTCATACATTAGAGTCTTTGGTTAAGCTAGCATGTAGATTTTTGGAATGTGGGATTAAGTATCCTGGATTACCTCGAGATTACCCCGGAAACTCCACACAGAGACACTGAAACGGATGCTGAAAGTCAGATCTACCATCTCAATGCTAACGTGTGAGTCGGTATGATGTCTAACTTATTGTATGTCTTATTTTCTCGAATTACGTCCACCTTCCTGGGGAATAGTAGTGTAAAGGTGACTATGGGGGGGTATTTCATGTCAATAATGTTTATATTTAGACGGTAGTCAACAGGTTTTGGATGCTATCATTATGGGAATATTCCATTTGTAAAACAGGAGGCCTACTTTGACTCATCAGAGTCCGATCTGGAAGCAGCAACAGTGAAAAATGAGGGACGCCTGTATAATGAGCTGTTAGGACAGTCTCTGTCCAAATATTATTGCCTTGTTCCAATGCTTTGTGCCGCAGGTAAATATATAATCACATCACTTAAGGCATAAATGATCATCAAACTTTTCTAAAAGTTTGATTCTGTTGATTTTAATTGAAGCGATTAACGGGTTTAATGGGTCTACCAGTTCATTAAAGGCTACACCAGCGCATGTGTTTGTCAGCACTCAGTGACTTTTCCATCTGTTGACCATCCCTAGATGACGGCGTGAAAAGATCTGAGTCAGGCGTTCACACGCGCCATTAACGACAAAGATGTCCCCAAAATGTGGACTCCAATTAGGAGGCGGCGCTCATTAAGATCATTTATAGAGTTGGGAGAAATGTGCTGACTGGGCTGCGTTGTCCGTGTGTCCAGTCAGGGAGGACATGCACACGTCTGTGTGTTGCAGCGCCCCCCCTCGGGCGGCGGCGGTGGCGGCGCCGGTGGCAGATGGAGGCTGCAGCTGTTGGCAGGTAGCGTTCCCTCCCGACTCCGCTCGTCTCCGTGGGACTTCCCGGCCGTCGCCGGCCTCCCGCTCCGGGACGAAAGGCTTCCCATTCCTGCAACTCCGTCCCTGCGTCTTTTTACCTGGCGTTGGAACCCCGGGTGAGCTGCAGCTCCGCTTCAAGTGTGAGCGACGTTAAAGGCGTTCAGACGTCTATTTCATGAGGATTATTCACATTCTGTTCACCCGGTTTACTACGGGTTTAATATATTCCGCGACTGACACAACCTGGAGCAGCGGGACTCATAAACGACACCGGCGGTGACATTTGAGTCTCAATACCAGAAGACAGAACGTGGCGTTTTAAAGCAAAGTACAGCAAAAACCAAATCAACTGTGTCTCAGGGATCGAGACGGAAAATATTCCCTTTTCAAATCCGGAGAGAGAAGCAAATGGCCAAATACAGTAGTAGTAGTACTAATGATAACGGTAGTAATTAGAACAATTTTAAGCATTTATATTTGCAGTAGGGCGGCACGGTGGTCTAGGGGTTAGCGCGCAGACCTCACAGCTAGGAGACCAGGGTTCAATCCCACCCTCGGGCATCTCTGTGTGGAGTTTGCATGTTCTCCCCGTGCATGCGTGGGTTTTCTCCGGGTACTCCGGTTTCCTCCCACATTCCAAAAACATGCTAGGTTAATTGGCCACTCCAAATTGTCCATAGGTATGAATGTGAGTGTAAATGGTTGTTTGTCTATATGTGCCCTGTGATTGGCTGGCGACCAGTCTAGGGTGTACCCCGCCTTACACCCGAAGACAGCTGGGATAGGCTCCAGCAACCCCCGCGACCCTCGTGAGGAAAAGCGGTAGAAAATGAATGAATGAATGAATATTTGCAGTAATCCAATCCAATCCACTTTTATAAACAGCCTTTTCATAGTGCTGCACAGACTAGTAAAATAAAAAGTAAAAATAAAATAAATAAAATTACAAATGTAATTTAATCAGGAAGATCAAATAAGAAGAAAGACTTGTAAGACAGTCAAATATTAAAAACAACAAGAAAAGTAATAAAAGTATAAAAAATAAAACAAAAAGAAAGAACTAAAAGACACAGGACCATACGACAATAAAAGTGGGTTTTAAGAGGAGACTTAAAGCTTCGATGGTGGAGGCCTTTTTTCACTTGGGAGGGGAGATTTTTTTCAATATAAAAAAAACGTAACTGTATGTAAGAACATATTCTTATGAGAATAAAGCCAACATTTTATGAACGTCTTAGAAACACACATACTTAATAATAATTGTCGAAAAAAGTCTTACAAGAATTCATTGATAATTAACAGTAATTAACAGTACAAAAACGGTTATGAAATGTGAATAAAGCCAGACTTTTACAAGAAACATCTAACATATTTAGAAACACAGGCACAATCTTAAAAGCGGATGATATTACGTGAAATCTTTAAATCGTAAAAGATTCATCGCTCAAGTTAAAGCTGCTGCCGGTGGCTTTCCAGATATGTTGTTATTTTAACAATATTCTTTTTTTCTGTGGACACAATGACCAGAAAACATGCTTTTATTTGCGGTGAAAATACAAAAAGTCATCACAAAACCAATTGCTACTCATCAGCCTGTTTATTAATGCGGTTGTCATTTGAACACAGCGAGGCCGGACACAAATGCACGTGATTCCCTTGAACATGTCACACAGAAGAATTCCACCGCCATGTTCATATGGCGTGTTGTCTCGATGTGACAACACCAGCACACTTTGCTATTATTTAGCACCCTTGTTTTTTGACATGATAATTATCTGGCAACATGCTTGGAATTATTCAAAGAACGTAATTATGCTGGTTATTTCCTGCTACTGTGATTTAAGGGGCCCCCTCCCCCTTTGCACAACAACACAAAAAAATATATCATCATCATAAATTTGATGTTGTGTTGCCGTCTTTTGAGGGTATTCGAGCATAAAATTGGAATGGCGTTCCATGATGGCGCTGCCAGAAAAATCAATTAATTGCTACAACTCGCTACTGTAGTAACCATCAATGCTAGCAAGGTTGACTGCATGTTTTATATAAATACATACGTATATATATATTAAATATATTTCACTTCTTGGCTGTCAAGATGTGTCAATGCAGCGACTAACAAGGCGCCGACGTTAAAGTGCGACACTGAACACTTAACTGTGAGTCAAACATATTTAACATCCTAAACCTTGGGCTTAAAAGGCTGATTCTTCTCGAAAAAAGAATGTTTTTCTCTGCGTCTCCAAGGTCGACAAGGATGGTGCTGGTATCGAAGAGACATTCAGGCTTGCTATAGATGGGGAAATGTACAAATGTTCGCTACTGGACATGCATACATTAAGATGTTTGTTCGGTGAGCTTTAGCATCAGAGCGCTTTAGCATTAGACTACTTTCTGCCGTGCCGTCTTCGGGCACGCTGCAAAACATTTTAAAAGTGAAAACATTTGTCAGTTGTCAGCTTTATCAAATGATGCCTTTTCAAAAAGGTTTATGACTTTTGAACATTAGCATAACATATGTAGCATAACATATGTTTGCCTGAAAGTGTGCTATCCTTACCACGCATCACAGTCATCCCTCGCTAGATCTCGCTAGTAACGATACAAGTCTGGTCACGCTATCTAGCATGACCAAAAGAGGCTGATCACGTCGGGATCACATTGGAACCATCGCGGCTGTGATCCAGATCCAATCCGTCGCCAAGTGCCACTCAGCTGCGGAAACCACGCTTGCGCTAACTTGCCGGACGTTCTTGTAAACAATTGCCGTACTTGCCTGCACAGAGGTGTCGTAGATTTTTGGTGTTTTTTGGTGCCTTTTGACTTCAGTAAATACAAAAACTGATCTTTTTTTCTTGTTCATTATTATTACATTGACTAGCGAGTGTTGCGGCATCTGTGACCCTTGTCATATGGGATGACAAGGGATGACAATTGCACATTCATTAATACTAATAATCATCATTTGTTTTTTTAGTGGTTGATTGTTTTCAGTCAGAACTGGTTCAGTCCTTCTTTTTAAGCCTTCTGTGGTTTTGCCATAATTACAATTTATTCGTGGATTTGTGGATCGATCAATAGCTCTCTTCATTTAGTAGTTTGAACAGAGCAGCCTTGTTTTGAACCACTCCGTATTTTTTTTTTTTTTTTACAAACTCAGTATTTTCTCTTTCGACTGTTGTTGACACAGAGTGGGAAGGGTCAGATGTCAGTCAAGACTCAGCCCATCCGTCCCTTTGAGCCATTCCTTCATTTTTATGTCCACGTCATTGATATCGAGAATTTTGATACAAGGTGATGTGAGGTACAAAGTCGCTCGGGTCAAACTCAAACGGTCCATTTTCAACCATTCCTTCATTTTTCTTCAAAATGTGTGACTCTTAATTTATTGGAATTGTCATATTTGGAATTGTGTGCATTCGCCAAGAACTTTTTAGTGGCAAGTGTTACACGGTGGTAGCGGAAGTCAAAGGTCAAATTGTCACTAGTCAGAACTCTAAAGTCCTTCTTTTGAACCGCTACTTCCTGTTTTGCAAGACTTTCATTTCAGGGTCCTATAGATTTTCGGCGATCTGGCGCCGGACATCAACGTGTACTTTTTCATCCCCCCCCTCCTTGACACTTTGCATAAGACGAATGGGCGTAATGGATGTGACCCTCTGGTGTGTGTTTAATAAATGAGACATTGATGAATTCCTTAGGTCACATCACCAACAGCTTCATTAAATGTCAGTCTCGCCGGGCCGTAAATTATTCACATTCATCACGGGCAGGGCGTTCGCCAGTTGAACGCCAGACAAAGTTGATGACGGAGCAAGAAAGTATTAAATATGACAATGGAATGGTCACCTGTGTTGCGGGATTGCGGGATGATTTCATAGGACTTTATGCAATACGGCGTTCCCGAGTCACATTTTAACATTCCTATGGCATACAAGTGGAAAAATAAGCTAAGCTACTAAGCTACCGTTGAACTCTAAATTCTACTGTAGTCGCCAGGGTGCCATGTTGGGTGTCCCGTCTCTTGTGTCCTTTGAATATGAATGTAAGCTCTCGGTCCTGGGGGAGGCACTTAAAGCGGGAAAGGGATTACAACAGCCCGTCTCTCCTACCTTTTTTTTTTTATAGATATTTTATCCGGGCTTGTCTGCCTCCTGATGTATCTCCCGGCACAACTTTTTCAGATTGCCTCATCTATCATTTGACTGGGATATGAAAATGTGCATTCCTGCATGGGGGCCCGGTCACACGGTCGCTAGTGCAATCTGCAGGCGTCGTTGTGGGGGCAAGTTTGGGGTGGGGGGAGGGACCCTCGTGCGAAGTTCAGGTGATGACGGGAGATTGAAACTGGGGAGGCAATCACAATCATTTTTTTTTAATTAGAATTGTCATATTCCGGTATAGGGGCGGCACGGTGGTCTAGGGGTTAGCGCACAGACCTCACAGCTAGGAGACCAGGGTTCAATTCCACCCTCGGGCATCTCTGTGTGGAGTTTGCATGTTCTCCCCGTGCATGCGTGGGTTTTCTCCGGGTACTCCGGTTTCCTCCCACATTCCAAAAACATGCTAGGTTAATTGGTATGGCATAGGTATGAATGTGAGTGTGAATGGTTGTTTGTCTATGTGTGCCCTGTGATTGGCTGGCGACCAGTCTAGGGTGTACCCCGCCTTACGCCCGAAGACAGCTGGGATAGGCTCCAGCACCCCCCCGCGACCCTTGTGAGGAAAAGCGGTAGAAAATGAATGAATGAATATTCCGGTATAGTAGATCTATAATATTCAATATTCTATTGACCTTAAGAATTTACCTTTTTTCACAATTCAATCTTAATTTAAAGGGAAAGTTCATTTTTAGCGGGATTTTGCCCATCATTCCCAATCCTTATATGAAACATGAACACATATTTCTTTCCCTTTTTTGTGCATTACAACACAAAAAAATGAGTTAATTTCAGCTAGCTTACAATGCTGTCATTGGGACACACACCTCTTTTGACTATGAAACCCCCCTTAAAAAAAAAACCTTCGACCAAGGTCGCATGGTTTGATATCCATGCTGTGATCATGCATTAAGACGTACACTGATGATAACGTCATAGTTGCAGTATTTTTGCCGTATCGCGATGATTTAAAACGCTAGCCAAACTTCTTTTGGAGGCTACTGAAAATGTGTAGTTCCCCTGTTCTTGTTACTTACTTAAATATTTTTATAAACTTCAATTGCCATCCATCCCCAAATTTTCACGGCGGGGCGAGCACTGCTCCGTGTCTTGATGGTCCTCCGGCTAATTTAATTTGCCATTGATATTTTTGTCAATAAGTGCAGTATTATCCAAGGGCTCTACCTATAATATTCTTGTACTGCATTCTAGTACACGGCTTTGAAGTCCAACCATGGAACAGGTGAGCCAAATGAGAGAAAGAAGCAAGAAAACATGTTTCAAATGTTGAAGTACGAATGTATTAGCGCTTTGCTCTCCTTCAACGTCAAAGCCGAGCGCTAACGGTGCACACTCCTCCGACATCTCCGCTAGCTGACACGCGAGACAGCAAAGGTTGATAAACAAGCTCTCGTCTTTATTAGTCGTCCTCTCCTCTCGTGCACTCGATGACATTGCTGCAAACATTTGTCTAATTGAGTTCTGCCCAAGAAAGATTTAAACCAATCAGCGCGCCGTGATTGAGTTACTTTCAAGGACAATCAACAGTGACGATTATGACGCATACAATTATTGTTATTATTGTTATGATGCCCCCCCGACGATGCCCACGTTTGTTTATTGGCGTCTCTGACAAACGTGTTTTAATTAGACGGGACAAGGTCGCTCTTTGTCTCCTCTCGGACGGCGATTGACTTATGTAAAGTTTTTGGAGAGGAAAATGGTAGCTGGACATTTTACTTTCATTTTTGTCTTTTACGGGAAAAAAAGCACGACAACTCCTTTGGTTTATGAATGACATCTTACCTTTGATATCACCCCAAAGCACGCCCAACTAAAGCGGTAAAGGTGTGTCAAGCGGCCATTTACCTGGTGTGCGGTGTTCCATTTAGAACACCCGAAAGCACCACGTTGGATCTGTGAGCGCTAACGCTGCCATCAAAGTGATCTCGGTGGAGGTGCTAGCATGAAAGCGCTTCTCCTCGAGGTCACCTGGCAGCGTTTGAATCAACATCCGAATCAGAGCGGCTCCGTGGAGACCATTGAAGTCGATGTTTCCTTTCTTTGGCCCTCGTCCTCTCTGCGGGCTCCTCACGCTGGAGGTGACACGTGTGCACTTCAGGTGCGCTCACATGCTAATGAGCTTTTCATTAGGATGAGATATTATCGTTTTATCAAAACAGCGCGCCTACGAGACACTTTGCACGGCAGCTGAGTGGCGGCAAAGGCCGATTTGTACGTATTTGTCAAAGCGTCTTCAACATGGAGAACACCATCTTCGTTTCAAGGTCCAACATGAGCCCCCCTCTAGCGGTTTCATGCTAATGGTCATCAGCAAACGGTAAAGAAGAATTGCATCTTGAATATGTGTTTTTCCAGAAAGATGGCTTCCTATGAACTAGCTAGCTACTGGACCACTGCCAAACTACCAGAACTTTATCTGCTGTTGGAATAAATGGAGGCGACGTATGAATGCAAACAAACTTGATATGCTCGACTGCTGCTATTTTTAGTTTGGAGCCTACTTCTCTTTTTTTAAGCAAGCATTTAAGAGTTTAACTTTGTTGAGTTTTTCCCCCGTTAAATCGTCTGCAGATAGAAAAGGTGAGGAGTAGGAATAAAAGTTGGAAGTCTTACTGCAAAATGTTGGGAGTTTTTCCTCAAAAAACTCACTGAAGAAAAATATCTGTCAAATATGCTCATGCTAACTGGATAGGGTGAACGTATGGATTTTGGTGTAATTGCATGCTCCGGTTGGGGGAAGCAGAACGACCATAGGATTATTAGCTTACTACATCACAAAGCAGAGAGGCAGCTTTGTTTTGTAAGTCAACATCAAAATGGTCTAACACAGGGGTCGGGAACCTTTTTGGCTACAAGAGCCATGAAGACCAGATATTTTAAAATGTGTATCTGTGAGAGCCATATACATTTTTTTTTAAACATTGAATGCAATAAAATGTGTGCATTTTTATGTAAGACCAACAGTTTTAGATATAATGGGCTCTAATTACGTAGACCAGGCACACTACCCCACGCCAATGGGGTGTGGCCAGCATACTTTCGTGAGCAGCGCAGTGTCCGATAATAAATCAAATACTTGCTGCCATTAATGCAACTTCTGCTGCTGCTGGTTTTGCACCGTACTCCGTATATTTCATTCTTTTGGCCATCTTTGCCAGAAGGCTTGGTTCTGCAGTTTTAGCTAGGTGACTATTTGACTAAAGGAGGAACGTTTACATTTACATCTTAATGACCGAGGTACTTTACCGCATTACCCAGTAATAATCGAGTTTTGGTGTTTGACCTGGAAAATATCATCAGGAAAGATAGATATGGTCGGCCGTATTGCAGTAGAAAATAGATGGACGAATTAAAATGCATAAGAAAGTTGTTGATTTTTAATATTTTTAACAGTGATTTCTGTGATGTTTACTTTAAAATGTTAGCAAACATACATTTTTATTGTGTTAAATGCTTGAGAGCCAGATACAGTCATCAAAAGAGTCCTACCTGGCTCCCGAGCCAGAGGTTCCCTACATCTGGTCTAACAGCTCCCACACTCACGTAGCACAACTAGAGTTGCACAACACTTACAGGTAATGAAAGTGATAATGATGGAAAATGACTGGAAGATGAAGCAGACACACAATAGATGCATTATTCTCACTCACACAAGCTTCGCTTTCACCGCTACACAAACTTAAGTTCATGGCGCTTTCTACAGAGAAGAAGGGTGTGGCTACTGCTCCTTAGAGTCTGTGTGCTTTTATTCCGGTCTCTTCCTTGTCGATGACATGCGTCCAGAACTGTAAGCACATATAATATTGTAATTTTTGTAATACAATTTGAAATCATTTTAAGATGTGCGATCATGGACTCCATTTCCCATGATCCAAAAAATGAAGATGCTGCTGCTCCGTCCGCTTTAGCTTCAACCAATCACACCGTGAAAGGAATCTAACGTGGTCGATCTGACATTAAAAACAAACACGCCTTCCAGGAGCACCCCCACGTTTATTCCAAGTAAGCTAATAATCTTGTAAATTGGGTAAAAATGGATCAAAACTACTTCCTGGCTGTAATTGCGAGCAGGAGCTAGCATGGCGTAACGTCCCCCAACAAGCTTTATTTACTCCAGCAGAGGCTTCCTGTCTCTCCGGAGGCGAGTCGCCTGAGACGCCGCTTGACACCCGTGG
The DNA here is from genome assembly GCF_030265055.1 of Doryrhamphus excisus. Taxonomy (NCBI): domain Eukaryota; kingdom Metazoa; phylum Chordata; class Actinopteri; order Syngnathiformes; family Syngnathidae; genus Doryrhamphus; species Doryrhamphus excisus. The sequence goes on from NC_080477.1 coordinate 3,126,731, forward strand.
CGGCGCCGCATCCAAAAGTCATTCTAATTGGAAAGGCGGGAGAAAGTTTGTCAGTTTCTCGGCGACGGCGGCGAGGGACGTCGTCGCACTCATTGTGTGTACTCATTGTGTCAATCTTTCAGCAAATTTGTCTTTGTTTTGAGAGGTTTATTTGGACATGAATTAAACATTCATCCCGCTTCTCCCCGGGCCTTGCACGCCCTGACAGTGAGGAGCGAGCGTTGACAAGTTGCACCTTAATTGCCTTGATGGCGTCCTCGCCTCGCTTTGCACACGCTGAGAAGCCATTGTTTGTGTAGACACACACACACACACACACACACACACAGGCAATGTGTTACGTCACACAAGCAGAGAGGAACTTGATTATTTTTAATGTGACATTACAAGAACATGAATGATGTGGCCTTGGACAAAGCCAACTCGGGGTTGGCGTACAGTAGAACCTCTTCCAGTCTGATTCTTAGCAGGATCCAAAGCGACGTAAAAGATGATTTTATTGTCATAAACATAAACATAAACATTGAAACTAGAAACCTTCGGTGCTGACCAAAAGAATGAGATCGTGGATACAAGCGGCCACCTCGAGATGTTGAGCAGCTCGGTCATCTCAGAGGAGGTGCTGCTCACATTGTGGGGGCTCGGCCATCTGGTCCCTGGAGCCGTGGAGCAGACCTAGGATATGTTGGAGGGATTATGTCTCACAGCTGGCCCGGGTCTCCAAAGACCACTTCCGTAGTGAGACTGCCCACATAGCGGTTGGTAAATAAACACAGGAAAGCCCCCAAACAGGGTGGCTAGATGGCATATGGATACCTCATGGTGTCATCTTCATCATGCACAACAATTATTACACGAGGCTGACCGAGTGGAGCCGAGTTAGCCGTCTTTGATTAGCAAGTCATCAAATCTTATTGGCTAGTGTAAGATCCTTCTCAGTTCGTCTTTGCCCATCATATTTTGTTTTGGGCTCATTTGGTCAAAGTCCCCTGGAGGAGTTTGGAGGAGCACAACCCCGGTAATGATAATAAATACTGTTAGTGTTGCTATTATTTGTATTTTAATGTACATTTTACTCTGTTTACTTACTTTTATTCAGCTCCATTTTTTCTGTAAAGCGTCTTTAGTATTTTGAAAAAAAATATTATTATTATTATTTTTATTATTTTTTTTTATTATTATTATTATTTTTATTATTATTATTATTTTTATTATTATTATTATTGTGCATGCGTGGGTTTTCTCTGGGTACTCCGGTTTCCTCCCACATTCCAAAAACATGCTAGGTTAATTGGCCACTCCAAATTGTCCATAGGTATGAATGTGAGTGTGAATGGTTGTTTGTCTATATGCGCCCTGTGATTGGTTGGCAGTCCAGGGTGTACCCCGCCGCTTGCCCCAAGACAGCTGGGATAGGCTCCAGCACCCCCGCAACCCTCGGGAGGAAAAGCGGTAGAAAACGAATGAATGGATGAATGAATTATTATTATTATTATTATTCTTTATTTTCACTTCCTCTAGGTGTAGATGTGCCCCGATACTACAGTATGCCCACATGGTGTACTTGAATGTATACATTATTACAAAAAAAAAACCAACAACAGCAACTAATCACCTAAAGTTGTTGTTCTACACTGCGTGATAAACGCTCAAATGCAACAACGCTGCTGCTAATTAGTCAAGGCAGCGTTTGTGGCTTTCATCAACCACTGTCCACTGCTCTCACACTAATTGGCTGTCCAAAGCAGCAGGAGACGACCACCAGGGGGAGGAGCCTCTCCGCAAGCAGGAACCCGCAAAGCGCAGAGTCAGCGGATCACAAATCGCCGTCGTCTCATCAGCTCAAGGCGCCGCCGAGTGTCCCCCAGGTCGTCTAGGAAAATGTGTTTAATGAATCCTGGAAGCTGTCTGGGGTCGCCATGTTGATGTTGGAGGGAAGGAAGTGGATGATGACGATGTGGGGAACGTGCGGAGGACCTCTGGCAGTTTATCTTGTACTGTAAATGAACATCCACTGAATGCACTTTTCATTTTACTGTAGCATTTTATTTCAGTTTCAGATCCCTGGTGTCAGCAGCACTCATGCAGCCCCCAGACTGTGACGCTTATACCACCATGCCTGCGTGAATCAGACAAGACACAATTATCTCCCTAAACCACCATAACAACTTGCTGGTTTTGTCGCTATTAACAATTTAAGGCCGAAATCCACAGTATGAACAAAAACTAAATATTTTGATTGTTTGGCTACTTTGATGTCCCTAGCAAGACGACAATGCATGATATGCTGCGTGCAATTACCTCAAAAAGACAAAAGGAGAAGGCCATGCTCTTCTTCACAATGTCACACTCCATGTTGGAATTCATCTTTCTCCCCTAATGAATCGAAAATTCTTAGTTTCGGCAGCACTCATACAACCCTGAACCACGGTGCTTGTGCCACCATGCTTGACGGTCGGCAACACACAATTATCTCTCCAAACAACCATAAAATATTGCTAGTTTGTCACTATAGATAATTTGAAAATCATCTTCATGTGAAAGGAACGGGCAGCACTCATGCACCCATGGACATTGATGCGAACACGACCATTTTTAACGATACACAATTATCTCGCCAAACGACCATAAAAGCTTGCTAGTTTGTCACTATAGATAATTTGAAAATCATCGTCATGTGAAAGGAACGGGCAGCACTCATGCACCCATGGACTATGATGTTAATACGACCATGTTTAACGATACACAATTATCTTGCCAAACAACCATAAAAAGTGCTAATTTAGTCACTATTGATAGTTTAAAAATAATCTATACGTGAAAGGAACCGGCAGCACTCATGCAATCCTGGACTATGATGCTAACACAACCATGTTTAACAATGCACAATTGTTTCGACAAACAACCATAAAAAGTTGCTAGTTTGTCACTATAGATCATTTGAAAATCATCGTCATGTGAAAGGAACGGGCAGCACTCATGCACCCATGGACTATGATGCTAACACCACCATGTTTAATGATACACAATTATCTCGCCAAACAACAATAAAAAGTTGCTAATTTTGTCACTATTGATAGTTAAAAAATAATCTACCCATGAAAGGAACCGGCAGCACTCATGCACCCACGGACTATTATGCTAACACGACCGTGTTTAACGATACACACTTATGTCGCCAAATGACCATAAAAAGTTTCTAGTTTGTCACTACAGATAATTTGAAAATCATCTTCATGTGAAAGGAACGGGCAGCACTCATGCACCCATAGACTATGATGCTAACATGACCATGTTTAACTATACACAATTATCTCACCAAACGACCATAAAGGGTGGTAGTTTGTCACTTTAGATCATTTGAAAATCATCTTCATGTGAAAGGAATGGGCAGCACTCATGCACCCATGGACTATGATGCAAACACGACCATGTTGAACGATACACAATTATCTTGCCAAAGGACCATAAAAAGTGCTAATTTAGTCACTATTGATAGTGACTAATTATTATTAAAAATTATTATTAAAAATTATTATTAAAAATAATCTATACGTGAAAGGAACCGGCAGCACTCATGCAATCCTGGACTATGATGCTAACACAACCATGTTTAACAATGCACAATTATCTCGACAAACAACCATAAAAAGTTGCTAGTTTGTCATTATAGATAATTTGAAAATCATTGTCATGTGAAAGGAACCAGCAGCACTCATGCACCCATGGACTATGATGCTAACACGACCATGTTTAACGATACACAATTATGTCGCCAAATGACCATAAAAAGTTTCTAGTTTGTCACTCTAGATCATTTGAAAATCATCTTCATGTGAAAGGAACAGGCAGCACTCATGCACCCATAGACTATGATGCTAACATGACCATGTTTAACTATACACAATTATCTCACCAAACAACTATAAGAAGTCGCTAGTTTGTCACTATAGATAATTTGAAAATCGTCTTCATGTGAAAGGAACAGGCAGCACTCATGCACCCTTGGACTCTGATGCTAACACCACCATGTTTAACGATACATAATTATCTCGCCAAACGACCATAAAGGGTGGTAGTTTGTCACTTTAGATCATTTGAAAATCATCTTCATGTGAAAGGAATGGGCAGCACTCATGCACCCATGGACTATGATGCAAACACGACCATGTTTAACGACACATAATTATCTCGCCAAACGACCATAAAGGGTGGTAGTTTGTCACTTTAGATCATTTGAAAATCATCTTCATGTGAAAGGAATGGGCAGCACTCATGCACCCATGGACTATGATGCAAACACGACCATGTTGAACGATACACAATTATCTTGCCAAAGGACCATAAAAAGTGCTAATTTAGTCACTATTGATAGTGACTAATTATTATTAAAAATTATTATTAAAAATTATTATTAAAAATAATCTATACGTGAAAGGAACCGGCAGCACTCATGCAATCCTGGACTATGATGCTAACACAACCATGTTTAACAATGCACAATTATCTTGACAAACAACCATAAAAAGTTGCTAGTTTGTCACTATAGATAATTTGAAAATCATTGTCATGTGAAAGGAACGGGCAGCACTCATGCACCCACGGACTATGATGCTAACACGACCATGTTTAACGATACACAATTATGTCGCCAAATGACCATAAAAAGTTTCTAGTTTGTCACTCTAGATCATTTGAAAATCATCTTCATGTGAAAGGAACAGGCAGCACTCATGCACCCATAGACTATGATGCTAACATGACCATGTTTAACTATACACAATTATCTCACCAAACAATTATAAGAAGTCGCTAGTTTGCCACTATAGATAATTTGAAAATCATCTTCATGTGAAAGGAACGGGCAGCATTCATGCACCCATGGACTATAATGCTAACACGACCATGTTTAACGATACACAATTATCTCGCCAAACGACCATAAAAAGTTGCTAGTTTGTCACTATAGATAATTTGAAAATCATCTTCATGTGAAAGGAACAGGCAGCACTCATGCACCCTTGGACTCTGATGCTAACACCACCATGTTTAACGATACATAATTATCTCGCCAAACGACCATAAAGGGTGGTAGTTTGTCACTTTAGATCATTTGAAAATCATCTTCATGTGAAAGGAATGGGCAGCACTCATGCACCCATGGACTATGATGCAAACACGACCATGTTTAACGACACATAATTATCTCGCCAAACGACCATAAAGGGTGGTAGTTTGTCACTTTAGATCATTTGAAAATCATCTTCATGTGAAAGGAATGGGCAGCACTCATGCACCCATGGACTATGATGCAAACACGACCATGTTGAACGATACACAATTATCTTGCCAAAGGACCATAAAAAGTGCTAATTTAGTCACTATTGATAGTGACTAATTATTATTAAAAATTATTATTAAAAATTATTATTAAAAATCTATACGTGAAAGGAACCGGCAGCACTCATGCAATCCTGGACTATGATGCTAACACAACCATGTTTAACAATGCACAATTATCTCGACAAACAACCATAAAAAGTTGCTAGTTTGTCACTATAGATAATTTGAAAATCATTGTCATGTGAAAGGAACCAGCAGCACTCATGCACCCTTGGACTCTGATGCTAACACCACCATGTTTAACGATACATAATTATCTCGCCAAACGACCATAAAGGGTGGTAGTTTGTCACTTTAGATCATTTGAAAATCATCTTCATGTGAAAGGAACGGGCAGCACTCATGCACCCATGGACTATGATGCAAACACGACCATGTTTAACGATACATAATTATCTCGCCAAACGACCATAAAGGGTGGTAGTTTGTCACTTTAGATCATTTGAAAATCATCTTCATGTGAAAGGAATGGGCAGCACTCATGCACCCATGGACTATGATGCAAACACGACCACTTTTAACGATACACAATTATCTCGCCAAACGACCATAAAAAGTTGCTAATTTTGTCACTATTGATAGTTTAAAAATAATCTATACATGAAAGGAACAGGCAGCACTCGTGCAATCCTACACAATTATCTCAGTTTCTATTGCTAATAATTATGAGTTGTCTACATTTTGTCCTAGACTCGTGCTGTGGCGATCTTCTGTTTGGTCCTGGAGCATTTTTATTCCCTAAACCTTCTCTCTGTGGCGGGTAGGCGTTTCTCCATTCTAGAATGGAAAATGAATTTGTGGAACTTATATTATGTTTGTGTGTGTGTATGTGTGTGTGTGTGTGTGCGTGTGTGTGTGTGTCTGCACAGGCTTCATTTGCAGCCAGTAATGGGAAGCCATGCTAATGAATATGAATTGAAACATCTGCAATTGCATCCCTGCCTCATATTATCTTTTTTTTTTTTGTCTCTCTGCTGGCATGTCGACATTTCCCCCAGCTCTTGGTTTTCCCGCCATCACTGCATGCGTGTGTGTGTGTGCGTGTGCGTGTGTGTGATAGAGAAGGTCACGTCTCCTGGCGAGCGCCGCCATTGTCCTTCAGCCGCCCCTTCTGACACTAATCTAGATGCATCAGTTTTAACGGCGTCGCAACCTGCGAGATCAATCAATCCGTTGTGTAATTTCATCAGCAGCCGCTCGGACGGACGCCTCATTCACCTCACCTCCCGCCCCCGCCCTCACCCATCCACCAACAACTCCCTCGGAAGCCTCCAAAGAGGGCGACAGGCCATTCATCAACATTCCCATTGAGGATGTGTGTTTAAAAATTGTTATTATGCGTGGTGGGGGGGGGGGTTATGTGACATGGCTTGAGTGAATGGATTTATAATGACGTCCAGTAAAGGGTGCTTGGGGCGTTTGGTGGGGGGGTCATAAATATCACGCCACCTCTCTTGGGGGTGTGATTCTTTTAACTTTGTCCATCCAATAAATCAAAGCCAAGGACCGCATTGTTGTCCAACATGCAATAAAATGTCCCACGTTGACTCGGAGTGTAATGGTATATTCTTGTATTCATAACACCGTATGAAGATACGGTGGGGTAGAGGTGGGTAGTCATTGTGCTTCACCACACTTCTACTCAGTCAAAAAATATATTTTATTTTAGAATTTTTCAGAAATTGCTGAGATTAAAGTCAGGGTATTAATAGAAAAAAAGTTTTGCATGAAAAATAAAATGATGATAAAATATGGCAACGTTACAAGGAGCAAGTCAGAATCTATGAAAAATCGTTACAAGTTACGGTAAAGCTTAAAAAAAATAACATGTAGAAAAAGTGGCAGAAAAAATGTAGTAGGGAAAAAAATAGGGAATATTATTAAGATATTCATGTTATTTTTCAAAATAAAAGTCTGTGTATAATGAGACTAAAATTCTCATCTTATGAGGAAAATTTTACAAAAAAAATGTTAATAGAAAAAAGCAGTTTATTGCAAACAAGCATGAAAGTGAAATCGGCTGTTCATCAACTGACATTTGAAACAATACCTAAAATAGAAATCAAATGTTGAAAAGGAGGCGGCACGGCGGTCTAGTGGTTAGCGCGCAGACCTCACAGCTAGGGTTCAATTCCCACCCTCGGCCATCTCTGTGTGGAGTTTGCATGTTCTCCCCGTGCATGCGTGGGTTTTCTCCGGGTACTCCGGTTTCCTCCCACATTCCAAAAACATGCTAGGTTAATTGGCCACTCCAAATTGTCCATAGGTATGAATGTGAGTGTGAATGGTTGTTTGTCTATATGTGCCCTGTGATTGGCTGGCGACCAGTCCAGGGTGTACCCCGCCTCTCGCCCGTAGACAGCTGGGATAGGCTCCAGCACCCCCGCGACCCTCGTGAGGAAAAGCGGTAGAAAATGAATGAATGAATGAATGTTGAAAAGGGAGTGAGGAACGAGTAGCTGCACCATTCTTGTTCACCAGCTGAAAACTGTGTTTGTGATTCCGGGAGCCGAGTGGGAATGTTGCTCAGGTGGTGAAGATGGCTTCATGCTCGGCATCCACCGTCTGGAACTGATGTCCTCTTTTGTAAATTTCCCTTGATATCTATCCTCAAATTTTGTCACTTGGATTTAGATAAGAAGAAAGAATGAGCTTATTCCTCTGGAAGAAGTCCTTTGTGAAGTCATTAACACACGGGCGAGGACATTGCCACAAAGCCAGCTGCCGTTTGACGCCCCTGCACCATAATCACCAATAACTTCCAACATGGTGTAAAAGAATAACATATAATGTACTGCAAAAAAGGCCAGTAAGGATAATTCATAATGCTGCCTACAGAGAACATACTAACTCCTTATTTCTAAAATCACAAATACTTCAACTTGCTGATATAGTTCATCTTCAAACAGCTAAAATAATGCATAAGGCTAAAAATAACCAATTAGCTAAAAATGTCATCCAATACTTCTCTACAAGAGAGGAGAAATATGATCTCAGGGAAGAACTACATTTGAAACACTTCTATGCTAGGACTACGTTATGCTAGCCATAGCATTTCAGTATGTGGAATCAAACTATGGAATGGATTGAGTAAGGGAATCAAACAATGCACAACGATGAGCCAATTCAAGAAACAATACAAGCAGTTGATGTTTGCTAAATACAAGGATGAAGAGTCTTGAACCAGTCATGATGTGCTATATATATCACTATATTGACACGCACTATGGTACACATTATGGCATTGGATGCTCATATCACCGAGTACTTCGGTATGTGACAAAAAAAACACAAAAAAAAACGTAAACGATATTAGGAAAGCAGGAAGTGAACAAATGTAACAGTTACTGATTGTAAAAGTACCAGATGGAGGGGTAGGATTTAATAAGCTTTGCTTCTTCCTACTCCTTTTGGACATGTGGAACTGGGAACTGATTATGGGATGCACTCAATTGGAATCTGATGCATGTTCAAATGAAATAAAACCATTACCATTATCATATAATACATATAAAACATTTTATACTCATCGTTGTTGTCATAAAATGTTCCATTCGCAGTCGTATTTTTCCCCTTTTTGGAACATTTGGACTTTTCCCACTTAGAATTGACTTTTTTCTTTTTTCTGACGGTTGTGCTATTTTCCTCCCGGTTTAATTCGTATAAACGTTTGCCACTGCGGCGTGGTCGTCTCTTCCAGGAGAAAGTTGTGTCCTGCAGTAAAAAATGTGCGGAGATTACCAGGGCTTTTTGTGAGGTTATACGTTCACGCCACATTATGCAAATGGCGCTCAGCCTCTTTGTCCTTGCCGCCGTGGATGAATCGTCTTTGCCGCTGCGTGTTTTCCATCAACGTGACACAAACACGCTTTTTTACGGCCGCCGCCTCTACCGCTACCTCTGCCACATGTTTGCTTGCCTTTGCGCTCACCCTCGGCCACTTTTCCAATTTGTTATATTTATGTCTTTCTTTTTTTATCTGGCCCCATATCGCTGGATCTCACGGAGGACAATGTACCGTCCCCAAAACAAGCACGGCTGGGTGATGAATACCGGTCCGGTTCCAGAGAGTAGATTGTTCCGGAGAATTTGCAGTTAAAAGCTGAAATGAAGTCAAATGGGCATTGAACTCGCCGGGGATGATTCAAGCTGTTGTTCTTTCTTTTTGTAGGACATGGGCTCTTGTTGGAGCCATCAATAATGTCTTGGAGCCGGAATAATATAAACTGCATCAGGAGGTTGCCTGCAGCCACAGTCGACGATTATTTGTTGTTCTAAAGGAAAGGATAGGAGGCACTTTACAAATTAAAAAAAAAAAAAAAATGTAAAAATCAAACAACTCATGTAGGCATGCTGGCTTTTTATATTTAAACATATTTCATCCATCATTTTTTATGCCGCTTATCCTCACTACTATAAATAATAGTACAGCTAATAAAGATGATCACTAGAAGGTCACAAAAGGAGATCCTGTTCCTGGTTCATGAGGTTTTATTTTAACCAGGAGTTACGGCCTTGCTGTATATACTGACGGAAGTGGTCAGAGAAAAAAAAAATATATATATATTATTATTATTAATTATAAATTATAAAATTTTTATAAAATTTTAATTATAAAAATAAAAAAATAAAAATAAATATATATATATATATATATATATATATATATATATATATATATATATATATATATATATATATATATATTTTTTTTTTTTTTTTTTTACGGACTATAAGTTGCACTTTTTTTCATAGGTTGGCTGTTCCTGCGACTTATACTCCAGAGCGACTTAATTGACGTAATGTCTGTTTTGGTCAAGTAGTTTGGAAAATAAATTCCCCGCAAAAAAAGCAACTTATACTCCAGTGCGACTTATGTATGTTTTTTTTCTACCTAATTATGCATTTTTGACCTTGTGCGACTTATACTCCGGAGAAAATACGGTGTATATGTATACTGTATTTTCCGGACTATAAGTGGCACTTTTTTTCATAGGTTGGCTGTTCCTGCGACTTCCTACTCCAGAGCGACTTATAAATGTTCCATAAACACTGGACACCTTTTCTGTTCATGTTTATTTTGGGATTTATTATGCATTTTTGGCCTCGTGAGACTTATACACCGGTGCGACTTATAGTCCGGAAAATACGGTATTTTCCAGACTATAAATATATACTATACTATATACTATACTATACTATACTATACTATATATATACCGTATTTTCTGGACTATAAGTCACACTTTTTTTTTCATAGGTTGGCTGTTCCTGCGACTTATTCTCCAGAGCGACTTATAAATGAAAAAACTGTTTATGTTACATAAAGACTGGACACCTTTTCTGTTCATGTTTATTTTTGGTGTAGCTGAATAAGCATTGTGTTAGCATATCTTACACCTATTCATCCTGTTCTCGATTCTTTTATTGTTAGAACTTGCCTTCCAAGAGGACCTAATGTCTGTTTTGGTCAAGTAGTTTGGAAAATAAATTAAAATAAAAAATGCGACTTATACTCCAGTGCGACTTATGTATGTTTTTTTCTAACTAATTATGCATTTTTGGCCTTGTGCGACTTATACTCCGGAGTGACTTATAGTCCAGAAAATACGGTATATATGTATAACATTTTTTCCGGACTATAAGTATATGTATATAACATATTTTCCGGACTATAAGTCGCAGTTTTTTTCATAGGTTGGCTGTTCCTGCGACTTATACTCCAGTGCGACTTATGTATGTATTTTTCCACCTAATTATGCATTTTTGGCCTTGTGCGACTTATACTCCGGAGCCACTTATAGTCCAGAAAATACAGTATATACGTATAACATTTTTTTCCGGACTATAAGTATACGTATATTATATATATATATATGCATCATTTATAAGGAGTGTATGAATTAAGTGTGAATACCTTCAAAGGATTCTTTGTGGTCACATGAACGAGTCCTTCTGCTTCCTCTTCAGTCAAACGGCGAGACAGCCATTAGTCTCTGATGAATGATACTTTCTAAGGATTTTTTTTTCTTGATTAATTGATCAAATCCTCCAAGGCCTTTGGCGGTGCACCGCTAGTGGCAGGTAATTGCTTCTTTTCAGACAGCTCAAGGCGCCAAGCACGGGTGCAAAGGACCAGTTTTGTATTTTTAAACTTCACTGGCCGCCTGAATGAAGACATGGCGGCTGTCAGATAGCTCCATTAGGATCCTTCTCTGCCGCTTTCATTGTTAGTGTAACGTTTCGCTTTGCTCCATCACCGATGCCCTTCTGTAGTTGCAGAAAACATAAAAAAGCCAAAGAAAAAGCAAGCATTGCTCACAGAGCTGAAGATTTTTGAGTCGGAGGCTCCATGTGGTCCAACGGATTGATGGAACCGCGACCACGTTAAAAGCTCAGATCGAAGGTGACACTCCTGTTAGATTGATACACAGCAACAAAAACAAAACAGCCTTTTTTTTTTTTGCCTCTTTGGCAGCCGGCCTGACTTTCCTATCAGGTCAATTACAATCTGTTAAGTGGTGTTTTGCTAACGAACGCAGCAGAAAAACAAATGCGACCTCCCTGCTGGAGATAATTCCGCTAACAAACAGATGAGGCGGGGTGCTAATGAGCCGTTGTTAGCTTTGTTGGCTTTCTTGGACTCACCCCGCTCATCATCGCTTAATTTAGCCCATCAATCAGACTCTTAACTTTTTTCTTAACGTATCCTTAGTCCAAAAATGCAAAAAGCTAGCTAGCGGCGCTACGTGAGCTAAAGTGCTAACATTGTATTCACATTTTGACAGGAATGTCACACTAGGTTAGCTTATTTGCTGAAGGAGCACCAAAGGACCAACCGACCACTCCCACATCTGTAGCGCATTGGTCAATAGTTGATAGCGAGCGGGGCTGAATTTTTAGACGTGTAGCAAAGCCTACTTGTTTGTTTTCATGGGGCGGGCTGATCTAGCTGGGGGCGAGTCAGAGATGGTATCATGTCATCTCTGACTCGCAGCTGATTGATAGATAGCTGGCATTTTTAAGACGTGTAGCGAAGCCTGTTTCACCCAGTTGTGCTCCGTCAAGCCCTGGGCGTAAACAATGGGCGGGTTCATCCAGCTCGGCTGAAGGTCAGAGGCGGTAGCATGCCTGGAGATGATTGATAAATTGTTGCAGAGTTCTAAGCTTCCTTTTAAAACGTGTAGTGAAGCCTGCTGTTTGTACCTGGTCCAGCTCATCTACATAAGGGCGGGTCAGCGTGGTATCATGTGTGTCGCTGACCCCCGGGTGGAATTTTAGGATATTTAAAAAATTTCTTTCTTTAAAAACCTGAAGTGGTGGGCTCGCCTAGCGAGGGGTCAGAGGTGGTATCATGTCTGGAGCTGATGGACAAACAATTTCAGATATGTAGCGAAGCCTGCTGTTTTGACAGGTTTTTGGTGGGCATGTACACGATGAGGTCAGCCAGCTGGGGGAGGTCGGAGGCCCACAACAGGACTCAAACATGGAAACCGACTCATCATCCGCCTCCACGTCCACCTTGAAGCAAGGTTATCACGCATCGATCCTTATCATCAGCTTGTTAATTGATCTGTTAGCGTCAAGCCTGCACTTGATTCCTTCTCAGGCTGTCAGCGTGGGGCGGGGGCCGGGGCCAGGGGTGGCTTGGATTCGGGGGCGTTTACCCTGCAAGGAGGATGATATTAAAATGAATGGACGTCGTCCCTGGAGAGAGCGGAGAGACGTCTCACCAAGCCTGACAGCCTCAACATGTTGACTTACAGGAGACGCGTTGGTGGGGGAGTGGGGGGGGGGGGGGGGGGTGGACTCCTGTTGCGACGCCAAATGTGCCGTCAAACCCGAAAACTCAGTGGCCTCTCTTGAACTTATGTTGCAACTATTTGGTGGCATCACAGCACCATTTTTTATGGTTAAAATAGTCATTAAGAAGATCATTCACGACATTAAAATTATTTTTTTTTTAAATCAGCGGTCAATATAAAATAGTCACTAAATAAATAATTGGGTCAATTAATAAATCAATAAAATATTGGGTTCAATACATTTATTTTGTGTTAAATTTCACAATTTGATTTTAATGTAATTTATTAATTAAAATGAATGTTCACATGCAATTGACCTGATTTATTTAAAAAAAATATTATTATTATACGATTGTATAGTAGATTACAAGATTACAAGTAGAATACAATACAAAATACTAAATAATAAATAATTGAATTCACTGTTGAATATTTTACTGTAAATATTTATTTTACTATAAATATTGATTTAATTTTTAAATAAAAAATATAAAAATATGAAATTTAATTAATTGTTAGATCTTCTATTTTTATGTTTTTTTTGTACTTTATTTTCCATATTCTTAATGTATTTATACATAGATTATATTTGATTAGGCATGACGCAGGATGGGTCATTATTTAAAAGCCCCGTTATTTTAGGCCTCGAAACCAAACGGCGACGCTGTCATTTGGTGCTTTAGCAATCTGGGTGTTTGCTGCCTATTTGTTTTGGCAGGCGGTCGCCTTGTACATTTGAACACATCAACATTCGCGGCCCATTAACGCTGCTGCAAATGTGCACCGCTGCCAGCTGACTGACGGCGCAGCCTGCAGCGACGGCTTTCTGCTTTGTGTCGTTTCAACGTAACGTATGCATCGCTTAGGTCAGGGGTGTCCACAGTGCTGCACGGGGGTCATTTTACGTCTTTTAGTGACCCTTGGCATATTGGGAGATGTGGATTTTTTGGGATTTTCTTTAAAAAAACTAACAAAATGAATAAATACTGTACATGGATTTGTCCGATAATATAAAAAGTAGGAGGAAAACTGGATGCTAATTAATTTCTGCGTGCACGCAGGAAAAAGGCAAGACGGGGGGAGAGTGTCGGGAGTTAAACAGTACACTGTCTACGTAGCCGGCCACGGCTGTGGCTCCCCAACATGCGGGAGGCGTCCTCCTACGGCTGTACGCCGTGGTTCTCCCCACTTTGGTGGACACACAGCAGGATAGCTTATCCGACATTAATGGCCCTTGCCCGGCTGCAGTGGGCGACTCCTCCCGCCAAACTTTGTGGACGTAGTATGGCGGGATAGCGTATCCGATATTAATACTCTTGACCCGGCCACTACGAGCTTCTTCTACTGCTGTACTTAGAGGTTATCACATGGTTTGTCTGGTATCAGGCCCCGTATCATGCCCCCAAGTGTCAGTATCAGTCGAGGGCTGATTCTAGCACGCGGGGGCATGATACTGGGCCTGATACCAGACAAACTTTCGTTTTTCCATCATGTAACGTGCCAGAGAGTTGAATTTTGATTTGAGAGAATCAGGCTCGTATTCATCCCCATTTTCTTTTCTGATTGATAAAATAATGTAGCGTTGTAGCAGTGTTCCGCGTGACTGTGAATGCACCAGGGGTGGGGGCGTGTCGTGTTGAGGAAGCACTGTTGCGTTGCTGGCGGTGGTTGCAACGGCGTGGTTACGGCCGACAGTAGCCAGTATTGTTGTGTAATAAAAGCTTGTTAGCGATCACAGTCGTGTCCTTTGCATAGCGTCGGCAACGACGTTACAATAAACATAGACACGTATTTGTCGAACTCAGGCGGGGGAATACTTTCTACCAGTCTTCGTTCGTTCTTGCAGTTGATGAGCCATTCAGAAAAAGTTTGAGGTCGCCCTTGGTTTTCCGACTTGTATTTGCACTTTTAGGTTTTTTCGATCATTTCAAGAGTGTCCTCCTCATTAATGGTGATAAAACGTTCCATTTCTAATATTCTGTTTGCTATTTTCCCTATTTGTCTTTCGCTGGGAGTGTCAACCGCTGACATGTTGACGGCAGCAAAACAAAGGCTCGTGCGCTGTTCTCTGATTGGTTGTTTCACGGGCACGATACCAGAGCAGCGCGCTCTGATTGGACAGCTACGGGGGCTGATACTAACATGGTTAAACTCTATAGTTTATCAGTATCACTGCCCTGGGCATTGACACAGTATCATTTCGACTTTTCCTGTATCATTCATGGGCGGTTTCTAGGGTACAGGGCCAATTAATACTGTAGTATAGTGATAAAATCCAGTACATCCATCTTGGATGGGAATGGGTGGGCTGCAGAGCCTCCTACGATGCCCCCGGTGAGTGAAACATATCACAGCCTCACAGGAAGCACTGAGTACCCAACTTCCTCCCGATCCAAATGCGGCGCCCATGTGTAGTAACACGTACGTCGGGATGTAGAAATTGAGAAAATTGAGAGTTGGACAGGCGGCACGGCGGTCTGGTGGTTAGTGCGCAGACCTCACAGCTAGGAGACCAGGGTTCGGTCCCTGCCCTCGGCCATCTCTGTGTGGAGTTTGCATGTTCTCCCCGTGCATGCGTGGGTTTTCTCCGGGTACTCCGGTTTCCTCCCACATTCCAAAAACATGCTAGGTTAATTGGCGACTCCAAATTGTCCATAGGTATGAATGTGAGTGTGAATGGTTGTTTGTCTATATGTGCCCTGTGATTGGCTGGCGACCAGTCCAGGGTGTACCCCGCCCCTCGCCCGAAGACAGCTGGGATAGGCTCCAGCACCCCCCGCGACCCTCGTGAGGAAAAAGTGGTAGAAAATGAAATGAAATGAGAGTTGGACAATATCGGCATATCGGTTATCTGCCAAAAAGCCAATATCGGACATCCCCACGGTGAATGCAAACGTACTTGTGCTAAATGAGCACATTTATTAGCCAAACCTGGCGCTGACTGCGTAAGAGGCCGGTGTCCTTGCAGGGGGAGACTAAACAAGTTGTTTTTCCTCCGCTTCGCTGCCGACGCCCGCTCACTCGGACGGACATCTCACTTATCTCAAGGCCGACACGCAGGAAGGGAGTCATGAGGCGCCATCAATCTCCATCCCGTACTGAACATGACTCCACTGTACGTGTGTGCGTGTGTGTGTGTGTGTGTGTGTGTGTGTGTGTGTGTGTAAGCGAGCTCAGGAATCAGACAGTTGTGAATGATAAGCAGATACAATGGAAGGTCGGACAAAAGCTGTTTCGCATTTCAAAACAGTTTTTTTTTTTTTCCCCCGCAGGAAACAATGAAAGTAGAAATAATCAGTTCCAGGGTCAAACTGTTGACATGGTGAAACATTTATTAACTTCAGGCAATGTAACTCATTGAGATCACACCACAGACATTTAAGTGTGTTATTCATTCATTCATTCATTTTCTACCGCTTTTCCTCACGAGGGTCGCGGGGGGTGCTGGAGCGCTGGAGCCTATCTCAACTGTCTTCGGGCGTGAGGCGGGGTACACCCTAGACTGGTCGCCAGCCAATCACAGGGCACATATAGACAAACAACCATTCACACTCACATTCATACCTATGGACAATTTGGAGTGGCTAATTAACCTAGCATGTTTTTGGAATGTGGGAGAGAACATGCAAACTCCACACAGAGATGCCCGAGGGTGGGATTGAACCCTGGTCTCCTAGCTGTGAGGTCTGCGCGCTAACCACTAGACCACCGTGCCGCCCCTAAGTGTGTTATATTGGAGCAAAATAATTACTTGTTGCATTTTAGATTACATACAGTGGAATTCACATTTTTTGACATCGGAGGTTCCAACTATATTTGTTTGCAAGCTAGTAAAATTTGCTATCGTAGAATCTCGCAGAACGATGATGGTTCGAACGTTATTGTAATTTTACGTAAATCAGGCTTTGCTACACATCTTAAAATTAAGCTCTCCTAACCCTCTGACTACAGATGTGGAATCTGCAAGCGTGATCATTTTGCTTTATTCAGCAAATAGGCTAACCTACCTAGCATGTGATAGCACTGTAGCTCACATAGCTATGCTAGTGTCGCTAACGTGTGTGCCCTCTGGTCCCAACCCTTAATATGCTGTGTTGTTGTAATACGGCATCTATTACCTTATGTATGTAAAAAAAATGGATAAAGTAGACCAGGGGTGGGCAAACTTTTTGACTTGTGGGCCGCATTGATTTAACAACATTGACGGGGGGGCCAGACTATATAATATTTTACACGTAACCGTCAATTTTTACACGTATATTTTACACACGTTTTACATGTAAAAGTGTCATGCAATCTGCTATATGTGCACTTTGAGATGATTTATTTGATGTAAAGTGTGTTATAAATTAAATGTATTATAATAACAATAATAATAATAATAATTATTATTATTCAATATTTTTTATCTAGTATTATTATTAATAATAATTACTGCTATTAACAATTATTATTTTATTTAATATTATTAATAATTATTAATATTGTCAATAATTAATAATGTCAATAATTAATAATATTATATTAATTATATTATTAAGGCTCAAGCCTTGATGTCAGGTTGTATGTTGAGTTTAAATGAAATACTTTGGAAAAAACAGGTGGGCCGTATTCAAGCACTGGGCGGGCCGGATGTGGCCCCCGGGCCGTAGTTTGCCCACCCCTGAAGTAGACGATAGCGCTTAACATAGCGCCACGCTCAAAACCAGCTCATTAGCATTAAAGCAAGAGACGCACAAAAGCACGCGTTCCCGACAGGGCTCGCTAAAAGCACCTTTAAAGTGTCTGCAAACGCGTCAGTCACCCAGCCGAGACGCCACATTTGCATCCGGGGCGGCGTCAAAGTCGACGTGACAGCAGCAGATGGAGCGCTACATGCTAGCAGCTCATGTGTTATTCTGATGTATCACATTTTTGGATGGAGAGCTGCAGTCTGCCCACGCGCACACTCAAAGACAAAAAGTAGACAAAAGTAGACGAGCGCCGAGCTGGGATGACGCGTGTCACTGGCAGGTGTCGGATGATTTTCAATGTTTAATGTTTGCTCGGCTCTGGAAAGACACTCAATGCTTATTTTATGACTTCTGTCTATTTTTATGGGATGTCAGGAGGGGCTCCGTCCATCCATTTTCTATGCGGCTTATGCTCACGGGGGTCCAGGGCATGCTGGAGCCTATCTCGGCTGTCTTTGGGCGAGAGGCGGGGTCCACCCTGGACTATGGAGTTAGCATGCTTTCTAGCTAGCATGTTTTTGGAATGGGGGAGGAAACTGGAGTACCCGGAGTAAACCGGAGTGGAGAATCGAACCCAGGTCTTCCCGATCTCCTGATTGTGTGGCCTCCATGCTAACCACTTGTCCACCATGCGGTATATATTTCATATTTAATACAGAGCAGAGATCTTGCTTGACTTCCTGGTCAGTCTAATGGGCGGGACTAAAATATGTCAAGTGTTTCATTGGCCCACACTGTGAAGTCTGCCTAGCAACAAGTAGCCAGACACAGTCCGTTACATTTTTGTGTGTGTTGACTGCCGGTTTTACATCCCGGTGACGTGACGTGACACGTCGCCATGTTGCCAGACAGACACTCTCACTGCCGAATGTTTTATGTATTAATTCACTTCCTGTGCGTCTTTCATCTTCACTTGGGGGCAAAAATGTATCCCATTACAAGATGACCGCTCCCATTAGATCCCCATTAGATGGCTGCGCTGCCTATTGAAGTCTTTAGTAAATGTGGTCTATAGGGTGCGGACTAAAGGGTCTTTGTAGGCGGGTAATAAAGGCCACAATCGTGGAATCATCTGCATAAGAAAGGCGGCACCAAAAACATGAAATTCAGTGTTTATTTCTGATTTCTGGATGACGGCGTGCAGTCGCACACTAGTGCACACTGCAAGCGGAATAGTAAACACATGGGTCTGTTGTCATATAAGATAAGTTATAAGATAAGATAAGTAAGATAAGTTATAAGATATAAGATAAGATATGCCTTTATTCGTCCCTCAGTGGGGAAATTTGCATTGCACAGCAGCAAAAGTACAGAATCAGTTAAGCAGTACAAAGTACAAAATACACAATATAAAAAAACCCAATATAAACAACCCAAGTATTAACGTATCAACAATTCAACCCAGAGTTATATACAAATACAGTTTGCAGATGAACTACATATATGAGCAGTCTATACACTATGAGATTTAGCTAGTGAGTTAATATGAGGAATACTTCACTTCGAACTTAATATATTGCACTTCGAGCCTTAATATTGCACGTGGAGCTTGATCAGATATTGCACAGTGAATGGAGTCTGGAGTAACTACTATACTGAATATAAAAAAACAAAGTATTACACAGATGTACATGGTGTAGAAGTCTATAGGGAGCGGCATAGCGGCATATTTACTCGTAGGTATAGTTTTTGCGTTGGATGGTGTTGGTAAATATATTTTGTGTACTATACATATATACTATGGAGGACCAAAACTGCCAAAATAATAAATAAATAAATACATAAAAGTGAAAATAAAAACAAAAATGAAAAAAAAAATCAAAAAATTAAATACAAAAAAATAAATATAAATGGAAATAAAAACAAAAATAAAAAAAATATATACATAAATAAATAAATAAAAGCAAAAATAAATACAAAAATAAAAAACAAGATTCAAAAATTAAAAATAAATACAAAAATAAATGTAGAAATAAATACACCCCGCCATTATTGTCCCGGTAAATGTATACTTTTCTCCCTGTATACTTCCTCTTGCTGTGGCCGTTTGCAGGCATACCTAGTCGATTTTCGCACTCACATGTCGATCAACCAATAGGCGAACAGTTCAACCCAAGACACACTTAGGACCGCCCCCTCATTTGAATAGTTTTTCCATCTGCATTTCAAGCTGACATTGTCTGCTGCATGAAATAAATACATATGAGAGCAGAGTGCTTTTATTTATTTATTGATATGTAATTGTATTTATATATTTATTTTTGTATTTATTTCTACATTTATTTTTGTATTTATTTTTAATTTTTGTATTTATTTTTAATTTTTGTATTTATTTATTTATGTATATTTTTTTATTTTTGTTTTTATTTCCATTTATATTAATTTTTTGTATTTAATTTTTTGATATTTTTTTTCATTTTTGTTTTTATTTCCACTTTTATTTTTTTATTTATTTATTATTTTGGCAGTTTTGGTCCTCCATAATATACCGTGAATATGAGTTGTCATGCAATATTGTAATATAAGAATCAAGTATAGGAAACGGTGGTATTGATATTGTAATATCACCTATCAGTACTATTGATTCCAGCACCGGTGCAGTAATAATAAATCTATTTTTTGCATTGGATCCATGAGTGCAAGTGTACCTAATGAAGTGTCCAAGGAGGGTGATACCACGGCAGGTTAACAAGCTCGACTTGTGTCGGTGTGTTTGCGCATTCTGTCGACAGCACGCCGATGTGCACGCGGAGCCAAACGGCACAGTATGTTTTCTCGGCTCGCTCGCCGGGTGAAGGAGGTCGAGGACATTTTAGGTTTTAAGAGGAGGACGGCAGCCAGTCAAAACAAATCCACCGGCGAGTTCATGTTTCTCTTTTTCACCCCGACTCGCTCCCTGACAAAACAACATCAAGCCACGGTCTCCTTGCCGCTCCTCACAGTCGCCGACGCCGATGCTTCCTGGCCTCCGAGCCGGCTGCGGGCGCTTGTCACTTGATGTTAGACGCCGCGCTTTGACGCCGTTGGCAGCCAGCTCCGGGCCGCAGGTTGCTGAAAAGGCGTGTCAGATGTCCACTTGGCGGTGTGATCGTACAAAACCAATCCAAGTGGAAGCACAGGAAAAGAGGAGTTATATTTAGAGCATCGGGACACGCCCACTTATGTCACAACACCAAACTTTCATACTTTCATAAAGTACTTTCCTCTCATTTTTCATCATCAAAATCAGGTTGATCAAAATCAAGAAATGAACACATTCATATACGCAGCTTGTTAGTGATGTAACTTGGGGGTGTAATGGTAAAAAAACGAGATACGTACGAAACCGGGATGATGGAGTACCGTTGCACCCCAAGTCGTAAAAACAACAGTTAACAAAACAAAACAAAAAAAAGACAAAATGTAAACTTCTTGGAAATGGAAATGATGGCGGCCAAGGACGGAGCTGAAGTCATGTGATTTGTGTATGACCTAGCATGCCGTGCTAATAAAAAGCGGAGGCACTCATCATGGTTCATCATGGCACCGTTAGCAAAAAAGCGAGTAAAGGAAGCAGGAGAGGCTTCCCGGGGTCAAGGAGGGAAACATGGATCACATGACGTAGCAGCTTATATTTGATTTGTTCAAATCGCGCCGCACCCAAGCATTACCTCACCCGCACGTTTATGAGCGAGCGACCTCGGGAAGAGGAAACTTTAAATTGAAAAAAAATGTCATAAAAACATTTCTTCAGGATCGGTACCAGGATACCGATACAAAGGACGGATATTTTTTAGTTTTCTTCTGTATTTATTTCTGGGGGGGGGGGGGGGGGGGGGGTACTGTTCAATAAACCTGAACGCCCGATCCCAACAAGATATGTATTTATACGTATTTTGAGTTTTTTGCGTGAGAGGCAAAAATAAGTGACTAATGGATTTCTCTTCACAGCACTCTTAAACTAGTTTAAGTCATGCACACACACGGTTCAGTTCCAAATGGAAACTTAAAATACCGTATTTTCCGGAGTATACGTTGCATTTTTTTTCATAGGTTGGCTGTTCCTGCGACTTATACTCCAGAGCGACTTAAAATGAAAAAAGTGTTTATGTCACATAAACACTGGACACCTTTTCTGTTCATGTTTATTTTTGATGTAGCTGAATAAGCATTGTGTTAGCATATCTTACACGTATTCAGCCTGTTCTCGATTCTTTTATTGTTAGAACTTGCCTTCCAAGAGAACGTAATGTCTGTTTTGGTCAAGTAGTTTGGAAAATAAATTACCCGCAAAAAAAACGACTTATACTCCAGTGCGATTTATGTATGTTTTTTTCTACCTAATTATGCATTTTTGACCTTGTGCGACTTATACTCCGGAGAAAATACGGTATATATGTATACTGTATTTTCCGGACTATAAGTGGCACTTTTTTTCATAGGTTGGCTGTTCCTGCTACTTATACTCCAGAGCGACTTATAAATGATACATAAACACTGGACACCTTTTCTGTTCATGTTTATTTTTGTGTAGCTGAATAAGCATTGTGTTAGCATATCTTACACCTATTCAGCCTGTTCGCTATTATTTTAATAATAATAATAATACATTTTATTCGTATAGCGCTTTTCAAAATACTCAGAAAAACAGAAAAATGGAGTTGAATAAAAGCAAGTAAACAGAGTAAAAGATTATAATACAACATTAATTCGTTAATACACAGTTAAAACATGAGTAAAAGCGGGGCGAGGCACAGCAGTCAGGTATAAACAGTTAGACATTAAAAACAGATTATTTTATTGGTAGAACTTGCCTTCTAAGAAGATGTAATGTCTGTTTTGGTCAAGTACTTTGTAAAATAAAATGCGACTTATGTATGTTTTCCTCTACCGAATTATGCATTTTTGGCCTTGTGCGACTTATACTCCGGAGCGACTAATAGTCCAGAAAATACGGTAGATCATATTTGTCAAAAGTTTGATTTAAAACCACCATTTTTAGTGTTGTTTATGTTGGCATACCTGGTGTTGTTTAGATATTTGAGCTGTAACGAAGCAAAACAAATATTTGTCAAAAGTGAAATGCTTGAAATGGATCTTTTCACGGAAAGCCGTTTTCCTCCCTTTTCCAGTTAACTGATATTTAATCATATAGCTGACATTTCTCTGAAACTTACCGATGTTCTACTGCTGATGACCAAGAACTGGAAAAGGCTGTTTTTCTGACGAAAGACGTGAGCCCATTATGAGTCAAGTAGTATGCACATTTCAGGTTTTCCTAAATGAAGCATTTTCAAGCATATAAATGTCTAAATAAAGTAGACTACAAATATAAGGTATTCAAAGATGTTGTGAAGGTATGTAGTACTCTACACTGGTCACTCGGTGTCAGTTATTTTACATTGATGTGACAATAGCCACCGCAGGAAGTACTGTACAGAACAGGAAGTAAAAAAAAAATCTGTCACACACAGATGGTGGTAATCCACACCTGAATTCTAGACAGAAACGTGGCTGCCAGGTCGCACCTATGACACCCCCCCCCAAAAAAAAAAAAAAAAAAAAAAACAGTGAGCCTTCCTGTTTCTGGACAACCTGCTCTACCTGAGCCACTACCGCCCGTTCGTCTACTGTAATAGGTCATAGCAATGTAAAGGTGACTATAGGGGTGTTATTTCATGTCTAGAGGACTTTAATAATGGTTTTACGGTATATGCTCTAACTACAAATATTGTACATTTCTAAAGAAGGAATCCTACTTCATTTTTAAACCACTGTCATATAAGCAAATATCGTATTATTGTACATATTGCGTTAAATATGTTGTATTATTTTGCAGCTGTGCATAAGAGCCATGGTAAACATGACTCCCTGACGCTTAAAGGGCCACACTGGATGTCAAGTTGACTAGCTCGATGGCTAGCACTCTCGGCTCTCATTCTCCAGAACGTGCGGCTTACACGGCAGGGCCCACCCCTAACATTATCATGCTTTTGTCAACAAGCTGTAGCGGGGGTCCGTCATCCTGCCTCAGCCTGCGAAAACAACATCTTTGCAGTAAGTGTACCTATTTAACCGCTGCATGGCTTCTTTATGTGTCAGTGCATACGGGACGGCGCACACAAGTGTATTTACTGCTTAATAAAACAGCGATGTCTTCATAAAAGTGTGTGCACGGCATGGAAAGTCATCTCCAAAGGCCATGGTGTGTAAAATTGAATTTTCCATAGGAGCCACGGAGAGGAACAGTTGTTGATGGAGCCCGATGCACACTGTTGTCTCCATCATTTTTTGGGGGGGGGCTGAGGGGTGTTAACGCAGGCAGCTAATGTACACTTACAGTCACGGCGGCGGGTCGTTTGCATTCGACCACACCGGGGATGTGGGGACGTACCTGATAAGAAAACAAGTGCACATTTCACACAACATCAGCGTGACCTGAAGACACCACAGCAATGGGCTTACTCCGTCAAGCGTGCGGGAAAGCCGCGTCCTCTGCTGAGACGACCGTGCACTTCAATCTCTTAAGAGAGGCTTGTCAGAAAAAGACATATCCAAAAATGAGACTTTTATCCATGAAGGATGATGGCTTCAGAGTGCATGGATGGTTACTGTGGACCAGGGGGTTCCAAACTTTATCCAGTGAAAAATGAAAGGGATGCAACAAAGATGCATGCTGTGCTCTGCAAAAAAAAAAAACAAAAAAACATAAAAGACGTAATATACGCCTTTGAGAGCGAGCGCTCGGGTTGAGAAAACATAATTACGTCTTTGGTAGCGAATGAGTAAAAGGGCATCTATTATGTACTTTTTCATCGCTTTGTATCGAGCTGTGGCCTCCTATAGAGAAGCTACGAGATCTTTCTGGTTCTGCACCTCTTTCTGCAGTGTTTTCATGGACTTCCTGTTTCCTGTTTAATCCGCCGTGATTGGTCGCAAGCACTCCCGAGGACTTCTGGATAGTAGGTCTGCGTTTACTGAGTGCAGGCAATCTGCAGCTCGTATCAGGAAGTTTTTTTTTTTGTATTTTTTTTGCCAATTTGCCAATTCTGTTTAATTTTCCAATTGTTTCAACTTTATTTTAGTAAATGTTTTATTATTTTTTTTGTAAATCTTCCTTTAACCAATCGTTACATAAATGTCTTATATTTATTTGTTATTCTTTTCATGTTCTCCAGCACTGATAGAAACAAATGACTTGAAACGCTTCTGCACAATTGCACAATATCACAGCCTTGATTGACAGCCTCTTTTCCCCATATCCTTATTCCTTATTCCCTCCACTTCTGGCCTAATTAGCCTCCGATCCCTTTTGTGACAGGCCACACTACCACATTACGTAACTCCAGAATAAACACATGTAGAAATGGAATATAAACTAGTACTAAGTGGATTTTTTTTTTCGTGCTTATTGACCAATAATCATGCACAGTTATCCAAAAATATTCTCGAAATGTTTGAAAAAAATGTTGAAAGTTATTGGAAGGATGGATGGGTTCCTTCACAGCCTAGCTAGGCTGGTATAAAGATGAAAATCTTTTGATTGATTCTTGTTTCTTAATTGTGAATCATGTATTTTATGAAATATGGGTTATTATGTACAACTTGAGAGTAATGATCACATTACAGTCTCTATTGTGTTTATGCGTATTTGTGCATGGAATCGTGCCGTGCCCTGGCCCTGCTTTAGCACGGATCACAGCGCTCGTGCTTGCCAAACGTGCCAAACTTTAGATTTAAGGAAGACCCAAGCTCGGTAAGAGTGGCCTTGTGTGAGTACGCCCTTAATTCCTAAACGTAATACTTTTTCGGGTGGACGAAAAAGCAAGGGAGCGCCTGGTGCATGGACCTAAAATGTCACCAAGCAGGACGGAGACAACCTCGCCGAGCGGCCAGTAAATCAAGCTTCTTGTAATCTTGTGCCCGGGGAAGCGTTGAGTATGAAATGTTCCGAGGAAAGCAGCGAGATCTGATAGAATCCTTGCTGAGTCCATATAAAGTGACAAACACGTTACGTTTGCTTATAAAACATCACCTTCATCATCGCAATACAATCACGCTGCAGCAACTCCTTACATTCAAGCCAGGAAAATAACTCAGCAAGGCTGGCTAGCCGCCGCCCGGGGCCGTAAACAAAGCTCTTAATGGCAAACAAGTGACATCTTTTTTTTTCTTTCCCAACCGTTCAAGGCTCTTGTAAAAGCGAAGCTGACCAGCGGCCCCCGTGGCTGTTGTTAGCGTCTGCGCTGACTTATAGCGTTATGTCACCGCACCCTCGCGGGGCCAAATGAGGGCCTAGCATAAATTAACGTGCACCAAAAATAATCTGGCGATTAAGAGGGCCGAGTGACACGATACTTGTCTTGAAGAAGAAGACACGGGGGTTCTGCTCCAGCTTTGCAAATGTAATTTATTAGCTAGTTTATGCTGTAATGGACAATAAGTCATTCCATGTCAACACTCGCGGTCTTAAAAACCCTGACATCCTTTTAAAAAGTCTGCTTTTTCAGTGAATGTTTCAAGTGCTTGCTAGCTTTTCTTTCAAAACAACTTGTTTCAAACACGGACCTGTTCAATTAAAATGCCTTTGAATGCACCCCAAAGCATTCATCTTAATGATATGTAATGGTAATGGTAATGGTTTTATTTTATTTGAACATGCATCAGATTCCAATTGAGTGCATCCTATAATCAGTTCCCAGTTCCACATGTCCAAAAGGAGTAGGAAGAAGCAAAGCTTATTAAATCCTACCCCTCCATCTGGTACTTTTACAATCAGTAACTGTTACATTTGTTCACTTCCTGCCTTTATAATAGAATGTAAGTTTTTAATTTGTATTTTTTTTAATTAATTTTTATTAAAAAAAATGTTTTTACTTAATTTTATTATTTTTTATTTTTCATATTTTTATTTTATTTATTTATTTTTTTGTCACATACCGAAGTACTCGGTGATATGAGCATCCAATGCCATAATGTGTACCATAGTGCGTGTCAATATAGTGATATATATAGCACATCATGACTGGTTCAAGACTCTTCATCCTTGTATTTAGCAAACATCAACTGCTTGTATTGTTTCTTGAATTGGCTCATCGTTGTGCATTGTTTGATTTCCTTACTCAATCCATTCCATAGTTTGATTCCACATACTGAAATGCTATGGCTAGCATAACGTAGTCCTAGCATAGAAGTGTTTCAAATGTACTTCTTCCCTGAGATCATATTTCTCCTCTCTTGTAGAGAAGTATTGGATGACATTTTTAGCTAATTGATTATTTTTAGCCTTATGCATTATTTTATAAGATTGAAGATGAACTATATCAGCAAGTTGAATTTTTTTGATTTTAGAAATAATGAGTTAGTATGTTCTCTGTAGGCGGCATTATGAATTATCCTTACTGACCTTTTTTGCAGTACAGTGAAGATTGCTTTTATAGTTATCAGCCCATATTTCCACACAATAAGTTAGATATGGTAGAACCAGAGAGCAATGTAAAAGGTCTTAAAAGCCTTTCAATTGTTTTTAAGTGTTTACAAGTTTGGGATTGTTTTATGAAATGTCTTCAAGCGCTTGGATATTTTGCGTGTTCAATTGCTTTAAAAGCCCGGCAACACTAGAACTACCAAGGCAGTCATTTTGACTGTTTTCAAAATTTGCAATGTCATAACTTTTTTTTTTTTTAAGTTCAGATTCATTAATTAGTGTCTTAAAACTCTTGAAATCATTTTGAAAATGAAATGCATTTCCAATGAAATGGGTGCCCCCCCACTTCACACACATACTCATTGAGAGTCAGTATGTGTTTGTGCCAAGACTGTTTTCTACAGCTGCAAGATGCTGCAAAATCTTAAATGTGACGTTGAAAGTGCTGGAAAACATGGAAGGGAACGTCGGCTTTTGATTTTTGGTTGTCGGGATTCCTCACAAGCGTGCAGAAGAAGAGGAAGGTGTTAAGTGCAAAGTGGACTGAAGCCGTTCCAGCGTGATGAGGCGCTGTCATCCTGTGCCAGAGAACCTTTTTTCTTTTGGTAAAGGATGTTCCCGATGATCCTTGGCAAAGATTCATCAAGGCGTCTTCTTCCCGCTGCCTGTTGAAGGTGTGCAACATAAGAGCGAGGAGAAACTGAAAGAATTATGCATGGCGAGCCTACCTGGACAGTTTGCTCAAAGATCTAAGTGCGGCGTTCTGACTCTACGGTAGAAATATTATATTCTCTTTCATGTGATTGTCTGACATAATGTTGTGTGATTACCTCTGGACCACACTGGCCTGTGTGAGTCCTCCTAATAAGTCTAGCAGCCTGCTAGGGGGTACTTTTACCTGCATATTTTTTTGCTGGCGGTAACGCTGGATTCGGGAAAATTGACTGTTTTGATGCCAGAGTGGTTTGAATAAGTTGAGAAATGTGGGAAAATTCCTTTGAGGGGTGGAAAATGTGGACTATCTGGGAAAATGGGAATGTTGAAAATAACGGTTTATAGCCTGAATGAGCGGAACATCTTGCGAATTGAATGTTGTCAGGGCCTCCCTTGGAGACTGGCACATGCGTAGAAAGCCCACTCCGATCATCCATGGATCAAAGTGTACGCATGCAAGAAAGACCTGGTTTTTAATGGTGTTAATCCGATCCTTACAATGCAATTAAGCTGTTTACATGCATTATAAAACAGGATCGTCAATGCTATACAGCACCTACTTTACAGTTTGATATCGGTACCCTGTTTCTTTCCGTTAGCCAAACTCGTGGTGACTCGGACGTCAGGAAAAAGCGTAAAGAAAGAAATAAAATGTAAATGAGGCGGCCCGAGGAAGCATGACAGTTGAGTCGTGCGCAGCGACACGTCAAGGAAAAACAGCGCATTTGCTCAGCTTTGTTAAACGCCCGGAGCCGCCATCAATTATCAGCCGCTGACGTGAATGAACAAAACTCACATTTATTGACGTGAAAATGCGCGGCGCCGCTCTTTTCCGAGTGCTCGGGAACAACGGAAAAGACTGTAGAACAATCCGGCTGTGAGATAATGAGACAGACCGCTGACTGCATGCGAAGCAGCGGATGAATAGATAACAAAATTACCTGAAATATTTATAACCTCTGTCTCTTTCATCAGCGGCGTTCCTCACAAGGCGTTAAAGGGCCCTTGTGGGACCTCTTAATTGACTTCCTCCCCACAAAAGAATATGAAAGGCTTCTTTTTTGTAACCACAGTTCCTTCTCCACACCTCTTCATCTAAACAATGGAAGGATTCAAGCACTTCTAGCAGCTAGCGCGTGCCTGGTGGTGCAGGATGGGACATTTGGGACACGGGTGGACACGACATCAAGGGGTTGCCTACAGCCACGGGCCTTAATACTATGCTAATGATTTTTTTGCAGATGGCCCTCTTAGCATATTTAGCATACTTAGCACACTTCTCAAAAAATCTCAAAGTGGCTAAGTTACATCCTTTTTACGGTATCTGGCCCTGGCTGGAAAAAGTTTGGACACCTCTGGTTTAAAAGAATACCGTTTAATAAAAAAAAAGAAGTGTCACTGGATGATACCGCATTATGTAAAACAAACGCACCCATCCGTGCGTCCGAGTGGACGCGTCCGAGGACAACCCCTCAGTGGGTTTATCCACACAGAGCTGGAGAGTGGAGAGACGATGCACGGCGGAAAGTGAAGCCCAAATCTCCACAGATCTCATTAAAACCAAAGTAACATGGCGACATTAGCAAAGACATGTTCAACCTGAACCCTCTCTGTCCTCCCCCCACCTCAGATCTTGTGTTCCACCGAGGGTATTCTACCGCATACTTTCAAAATGTCCAATAAGGGTGGCTGCCAAAGTTTATATCAAAAGTGACAACTGGAAGTTGTCTCCTTCTGCCTAAATTTTGTTCCTCGAGGACGAAGATCAAATACATAAGACGATAACGAGCTAGCTGGCTGATAATACAACATTAGAAACCCAGATATACAGTACATGCTTCTCAAAGCTAACGCTAATAACATCTATCTCCTCCCCAAAATACTTTTTTCACATTAATCATTTTAGCAGTTAGCTTGATAAATCACTTTTGGAGATACTTTTCAAAGAAATATTACTAGTAAAAACTACCGTCTCAAAGCTAAGGAGTACAGCAACCGTGTGTAAGTCCCCAGGTTTGCTAATGCTAGCAGCTAACTGTTGTTGGTTCGATTATTTGTGTTACAAATGTTACATTAACACTAAAACCAAAAGTTTACTTCTCAAAATGAAAGAATTGTGTAACTGTATATATTGCTCCCAAGGCACTGTTAGCTAATGCTAGCTTGTATCTCGCAAAAACTAAAGAAAACATAAAGTTGAATAAATCCATTTTGGAGGCTATTTTCGGAGCGATACCGGTAGTCGGACAGTAGAAAAACTTTATCGCAAGTGCTGATGCTAGCAGCTAACTAATTGTTGGATAGATAGTTAGGTTTACATTTCTCTGAGATTGTGATGCTCTGAAGGCCCTCGTAGCTAATTCAAGTAGTTAATGCCTGCTAGAAATTGGACCTTCAATGGGCGAAAGCAAAATGTAAACATTGGATAAATTACTTTTTGGGTTTTTTTTTTCTTTTAGACATATTCAACTCTGACACTAAAGACCATGATTAGATTTGCTCCCCAAAGCAAAAAAGAGATAAAATTGTAGGTAAGGCTGTCCCAAAGATAACATTAGCTTTAGCTAATGTACCCTAATGGATAAGTACTTGTAAACAAAGTTGGCTTGTTTGTTTAAATGAGAAACAAAAGCGGAGTTTGTCGATGTGGTCGGAGAAGCCATGCCGGTGTTAGGACTGACAGAGGAAGATGCAAATGTTTACTTTTACCATTTTGTGTTAGTTTGGTGTTAAAACACCAACATCAGTCATCAAACAAAATGGTGAACCAGAGTGAGCGGTTATTGCGCTACAGTCACACACACACACACCAAAATTGGATTGTAGCGTGGAGCTCCTCGTCCACAGAGTGTTCCCCGTATTAATGAAGCTAGCTATCGCACCCAGACAGATTATCACGGCTCTGCATTTATTACAAACACGCTTGGCACAATGGCAGCGTAATTATGAGCTGTGAATTGAAATATAGATACACATCATCATTGCTGTGTGGAATTGTCAACATTAATGTCACATCTGCGGGGAGTTGGGCCAACAGTTGTGTCGTTTCTTTGCGGCGCTGCTAGTTTTCATCCAAACGAAGGCACTCACAACATTTCATTCAAAAACTTTGCTAGACACACTTTGTCGCTTTGAGGCCATGAAATCCGAACAATAACCTGTCCTAGCAACATACTATTGTTTTATCTAACTGTTAGTGTTAGAATCCAACAGTAGTATGTTAGCAAATAATGATCGAAGTCCATATTTGACACATCTGTGCTAGTCATAGCCTAGCTTGTTCGAAGAAAGTCAGGTAGGCCAGGGTTCCTACAATAAATTAATAAATTAATTCAGAATATTAGGTACCTGTGTGCACCTATTTAAACATTTCAGCCATGCGGGGAATGAAAATAAAATGCACAGAAGCAACTTAGTCGGTAAGAAAGAAAATAACTAAGCTACACACTTAGTAGGAAACAGAAAACTACAGAACTACAAAAAAGGCACACTGGTGACAAACTACTAATGCAAGCGTAGCGGGGCATGATGGAGCAAAATGAATACGACACAAAGGTAGTAGGAAAGATAACATGTAACAAAAGTAATCCACAAAACCAAGAACCAAAAAAGGACGGTCACACTTTTTGTCACGGCCGTGCGACTGATCCTCACCTCATCTTCTCCTTCTTCAAGTGACTCTAGAACAGTGTTTTTCAACCTTTTTTGAGCCACGGCACGTTTTTTACATTGGAAAAATCTAACTAAAAATGTTACAAAATGTCACCACGACCTCAACGCGCATCAAAAAGTCTATCAGAGGAACAAGGTAGGTGTTGCCACACGGACCAATATTACATTGCTCTACCAGTCTGTACACCACAGACACTCGACAGTAGCCACGTTTACATGACGAGTTTTCGCTTTCCAAATGACCTTTCGGGAAACAATGGTATCCATGGAAAGGAATATTCCAATTTCTTGTTTACACGTACCGTGAAAATCAAACAGAAAAGTCAATGGGTCATGTGCGGTAAAACGTAAACATCAACATCACGTGATACCGACTTCCCCGAGTTTTTCTTTCACTTGTTGGAATAACTCTGTATTGTCAGTTTTTCGTCTGTCCAGTCATGAAATTTAGTTTGAATCAAAAACAAACTTTGCTTAGCAGTCCAATGCCGATTGCTGGCCTCCATTTTTAAAAGTGAAGAACGTCTGGATCTGCGTGTTACGTCATATCTGAGCATGCGCTGAAAGAACGCACCCGGGATAAATTTAAACAGGAAAAGATCACATTCAATCTTGCTAATATTTTATTATTAAACTCGGGAAATGTTTTATATA
The DNA here is from genome assembly GCF_030265055.1 of Doryrhamphus excisus. NCBI lineage: Eukaryota > Metazoa > Chordata > Actinopteri > Syngnathiformes > Syngnathidae > Doryrhamphus > Doryrhamphus excisus. The sequence continues at coordinate 3,159,118 of NC_080477.1, forward strand.
TATATATACTATATGTTCTTTTTTAATAAAACTGGACTTGTGAATGGCGTATAGAAGGGTTTAGATTCTGTTTCACAGATGGCGCTAATGCACACGAAAGCTGCTTGCCATCCGCCAATAAACAACAGAAGAAGAAAAACACCACGAAGAAGAACGCACCCTGACAAATTTCCGTTTGAGCAGGTACAAGATACCTGAATTGGATTGGGGAAAGGAATATTCCATCCCTCTTCAATTCTAGGGCGGCACGGTGGTCTAGGGGTTAGCGCGCAGACCTCACAGCTAGGAGACCAGGGTTCTATCCCACCCTCGGGCATCTCTGTGTGGAGTTTGCATGTTCTCCCCGTGCATGCGTGGGTTTTCTCCGGGTACTCCGGTTTCCTCCCACATTCCAAAAACATGCTAAGGTTAATTGGCGACTCCAAATTGTCCATAGGTATGAATGTGAGTGTGAATGGTTGTTTGTCTATATGTGCCCTGTGATTGGCTGGCGACCAGTCCAGGGTGTACCCCGCCTTACGCCCGAAGACAGCTGGGATAGGCTCCAGCACCCCCGCGACCCTCGTGAGGAAAAAGCGGTAGAAAATGAATGAATGTTCAATTCTTTCCGTTTGAGCAAATATACCAAATGCAATTGGAATATTTGGGTCCATATATTCACGGCTATTGACATAATATTTGCAAATGAATCAATGTTAACTATAAAAAGTGATATTGGATAATTCCTCACGGCACACCTGACGGTTTCTCAAGGTACACTAGTGTTCCGCGGCACAGCGGTTGAAAATCACTGCTCTAGAAGATCCTCCTCTTGTCCGCCCGAACAAGCTGGCGGCGTTGTTGCACGAAAGAGCGCCTCCTGCAGGGCAATCTTGTTTTTGTTGACCTTGGAATAACGCCGATGGACACACATATTTGTCCAGATGATAGATGACTCCCGTGGTGGTGTTTTTACTAAAAAAGAAAAAAGTCGTTAAAATTAATCATCGGGGTGCTTTGTGTGTCCCTAACAAGTTTGCTAGCAATTAGAGGAGTGATTGCTAACGTAAAAACATGCCGTGGCGCCGACCCACGGGAGCGCTGGTAACAGTGTCGTGATTCTGAGGCCGACACAATTAGTTTTTCTTGACATCAGAGGACAACAACTTTAACGGTGCCCGTTTTTCTTCAAGGGTTTTTTATTTGCTGCCATAAAAAAAAAAGCACACGGATCCGCGACGGCTCGCTCCCACTCCAGCAATCAGCGACCTCCGCAGAGAGGAAAAGCTCGAAAAGCTAAGAGCATCTCTTTAGCGTCACTACTTGGACTCTGCTGCCTTTTTGCATCCCGCACACAAAAAACGAACCTTGAACCGGCGAGCGAGGAGCCACTTGGCCTCGGCGGACTCCGCCTCCACATCTCCGAGCTGTGAGCGAGGCCTCCACTTCCAGCTGTGCGTCTTTTCCACAAAACCTCTCTATTATGGGATGGATGTGGGAGGGTCCGCACTCGTGCCATCATCAGACTTGGAGTGTTGCACGACTGGCCTTCGCTGACAGTACTTTCGCTAAATAGGCTCAGCAAAAAAAAACAGAAAACGAACCTCTTCTTTCATCCTTTCTATTTGATTTAGCAAAATTAACCCTTAGATGCACGAGTGACTGGACCCTACACTCTTCCATAAGTGGGTCAAAAATGACCCATACTAGAATCAATGCGTTTTTAATGCCAATTTTGCCATTTTGGTTAGGAATAATCGCTTGTATGATATTTAGTATTATATTTAGGACCACACAAGAATGATTTCATGTTAGAAATATCTTAATTTTTCACTTTTTCCCGTCTTTGAAAAAGAAAATGACCCCGTACAACAATAGAAAATGTGAGGATCCATTGTATGTTGCATAAAGGTAAGTTAAAAATGTGAATGGCATGATATCAAAAACATGTTTTTTGAGGAATACCTGGAATATGAAATGATAAAAAAAATTGTCATTACGATGATATTTCAAGAAAACAACCTGACCGGGTCATTTTTGACCCACTTATGGAAGGTTGGGGTAGTAACACAAAAACTAAAATTTCTTAAAATGTATAAAAGGTAAGTTAAAAATGTGAACTGCATGATATCAAAAACATATTTTTTGAGGAATACCTGGAATATAAAATGATGAAAAATTTTCATTACGAAGATATTTCAAGAAAACAACATGACCGGGTCATTTTTGACCCACTTATGGAAGGTCGGGGTAGTAACACAAAAACAAAAATTTCTTAAAATGTATAAAACGGCATGATATCAAAAACATGTTTTTTGAGGAATACATGGAATATTAAATGATGAAAAAATTGTCATTACGAAGATATTTCAAGAAAACAACCTGACCGGGTCATTTTTGACCCACTTATGGAAGGTTGGGGTAGTAACACAAAAACAAAAATTTCTTAAAATGTATAAAAGGTAAGTTAAAAATGTGAACTGCATGATATCAAAAACATGTTTTTTGAGGAATACGTGGAATATGAAATGATAAAAATGTTTCATTACGAAGATATTTCAAGAAAACAACCTGACCGGGTCATTTTTGACCCACTTATGGAAGGTTGGGGTAGTAACACAAAAACTAAAATTTCTTAAAATGTTTAAAACGGCATGATATCAAAAACATGTTTTTTGAGGAATACATGGAATATGAAATTATAAAAAAATTTCATTATGAAGATATTTCAAGAAAACAACCTGACCGGGTCATTTTTGACCCACTTAGGCATCTAAGTGTTAAAGCAGTGGATTCTCTAAAGTAGAGGCTGTTTGATATTGACCTGATACCAAGTGATGTATACGGCCTGCAGTATTGCTGATACCGATTATAAATAATCCAATTCTCTACGATAATTGAATGATTTTGATTGAATTTAGTTGATCGTGATTATAATCGGATTCAATATTTTTAGCAGCAAACTTATCCATCCATTTTTTTATGCCGGCTATCCTCGTTTCTGAAGCCTGTGGCATTTTTTGCTCACTATTTGGCAAAGCCTGCCACTCGCTTGGTTAGCATTCTGAGAATAATGTCGGAGCTTTGTGAGGATTATGCCAGCATTTCACAGCGCCAGTTTGATTTATTCTTATATATATATATATATATATATATATATATATATATATATATATATATATATATATATATATATATATATATATATGCTCTCTCTATATATACTTTTTTGGGGGGGGGGTGGATGGTTGTCCTTGCTAAAGCGCGCCTCTGAATGTCACATGCTGCTGAGTTTGGCACGGAACATTCGAGGAAAAAAAAGCTAACAAAATGTGCAAATGCCTTCACGGGAATGTCGACAGATGTGGAGGAAATTCGGATTGGAGGGTTAAAGGTCATGATAGGGACTGACATACAGCAAGATCGGGAAGGGGAGAGTGCCCCCCACGATCCACACTACTGCGCTTACGTTTTGTTTTTGTATGAGCCCACCTGCCAGTCATATGAATCCCCCCCGGGGGTCAAAAACACCCCCTGTGGGTTTGAGGTGAATTGTCAGAAGATGGCTGCTTTAATAAATCCCTCCCAATAAAAAAGAGCCAAGGAGTTTTATTTTGTTTGTTATTTTTTGTCAAGTGGCTTTTGCCCGCTGCGCTCAGCTCGGGTTCCCTCCGGTGAACCTTGTCTGTCGGAACCAGCCTCGAGAAGATGAAAAGCACCTTGCCTGGCCTTCAGTGGACGAGGGAGGCTTTGAAAGAAGTGACTGCAAACACACAATTGTTTGCAAAGACCCGCAACACAATAAGGTGCTTTGTCGTTTACTTTGGGCTGATTAAAACTCAATCAGCCATTTTTCACAATTGGACCCCTTCAGTGCTGGACAGTTTAAAGCAGGGGTGCTCACACTTTTTCAGCATGCGAGCTACTTTTAAAATGACCGAGTCAAAATGATCTACCCACTACAAAAATGCAAAACATCTATTTATTTTCAAATGTATTGAGGATTATTTGTACGTACAATGTATGTTGATGTACCTTACATAACCAAATGAGCCAATATTGCAAAACACACATAATTAACTATTAATTTTTTTTGTAATTACCTGAGTTTACTTTGATGACTTGCACTGAATTGAACCAGCCAGGGATGCATAGTCCGGACAGTAGCTGCTGATAGCCAGCCTCAAGCACACTTCCAAATGTTTATCAGTCATGGATAATATCCGTATCATAATATCCGTATAATATTCCATATCCGTATGGAAGTGATATGTTTTTTGCCTTTTTACTTGGTCCAGCTCCTTCACTCATTTTAGTGACCATAAAATTAAGCGAGGGCTTAAAATCTCGCAATTCGCCGACTAGCTTAGCACTTTGCATCGTTGTTTAGCGGTGACCTAAAGGTCAAAATTCAGTTGTCATCTGATTGGTTGTCCTGTATGTCAATCAAGTAACGGGGATGGATGATAGGCTGACATCGTAAGTTCTGCTGCACTTAGAGACGTTGTTTGATTTGATTGGTCGCCCGAAGGGCAACATTCAGTTGTCATCTGAATGGCTGCCCTGTATGTCAATCAAGTGACGGCATTGATGCTGGGATGATATTTTTTTTAATGTCACGCCGCGATCGACCAGCGATCGACCAGTACCACCTCCGCGATCGACCGGTAGATCGCGATCGACTTAATGAGCACCCCTGGTTTAAAGGATTTGGACTGATTTTTCAAGGGACACTGAATATTGTGAATATAGTATATTGCAGAATATCCCTACAATACGCAACCTTCTCCTCCACGCTCTGTCACTTCCTGTTTGCTGTGGCAAAGATCCATGCCGAGCTCTTATCAAATCCATTTCTGCCACCTGATGTCGTAATGCAGCATAAAACCTGACCTCTTTTATTGTGCACTTGTGCCATCACCTCTTTTTGCCTCTTAAAATAAAAAAAAAAACACAAAAGATGAATACTGTAAATATGGTTTGTTGGTTGTTACCAAATTTTTACCTTGAAGCAATTCAAGCCAATGTTCTGGCCTTTGTGGGATGTAGGTTTGGTTTGTTATTATTTACTCCCACGTAAGTCTTGACAGAGACAAAGCACATGGAGCTGCTAACGGCTAATATTAACCTTCTCTCCTCTGCTACAGGTGGACTCGCTGTCCAAAAGGAAGTGGAAGCAGTGCAAGAAAGGGAGTGCAAATATTTGTAAGCGCTTCTCAAATACTCTCAAAATCAACTGGAATAGAGCCAAGGCGGCCGAGGCGGTCATGCATTATTAGGCAGTGTATTTTTCCACTCTCAGAGCGCCGATGCTAAACTGAAGGCCCGGGGCCCAGATGTGCCTTTTTTGTGGCCCCAAAAAGCCTGGAAATAATGTAGTCTGTCAGTTTTGACAAAAAAATACGTATGGGTCTCCTTCCACCCAAAAGACTGTCGTTGGCAAGCACAGGTTTCTCTCCATGGTATATTACCGACCGTCGTTTCACAGTACAAATGCATGAAACCGGTCTTGGTTGGACCAGGTCTCATCCTCCTGAGACTGGAACTGTCCTATGTAGTCATTGAGCAGGAACTGATAAAGCCCGCTCAGATGAGAACCATCCCGTTGAGCCCTCCAAGGACTACCGTAGCTGTGAACACGAGTTTGACGCCCTTGGTTTTGAGAGTCTGGCAACCACCATGCTAATGCGTGCTATCGTATTAGCTGCTACCTGCCCGCATTCGTCGACATTTTCATTTGTGCCGATGAGTGTTATTAAAAAACAAACAAGACGCCATAAATGTTCCGGATCTCAGCGTCCTAATTAATTGTTTCCCTGTTACTGCACGGCGTGGTGAATATATAACATCCAAAGCGGAAAGCTGGCTGTGCGGAGACGCCGCATTGTGTCTCGTTATGTAACGTTTTGTCACGGCTCATCTGAAAGTCTGATGATGCTTCTTTTTGCCCTTCGCGCCGTAGGAAGTGCACAAATTATCTTCTATCGCCGACATCTGATTACCATTGACGCCAGCTGTGATGTAACCCACATGCACCCCTTTTTTTACAGGATATATACATTACATGCATTATTCATGACGTATTTATCTGTTTTTCGGAATAAGCAACGTCTTAATATTCACGCGTACGGCCTTTCTAAGTCACTGATGGTGACTCCATTGCTGCTGCTTTTAGTCCTCCTTTTGGACTTTTAACACCATGATATTAAAGCTGCAACAATGAATCGATTTTATTTTATTTTATTTTATTTTATTTTATTTTATTTTATTTTATTTTATTTTATTTTATTTTATTTTATTTTATTTTATTTTATTTTATTTTATGTTATTTTATTTTATTTTATTTTATTTTGATAATTTAATTTAATTTAATTTAATTTAATTTAATTTAATTTAATTTAATTTAATTTAGGGCGGCACAGTGGTCTAGTGGTTAGCGCGCAGACATCACAGCTAGGAGACCAGGGTTCAATTCCACCCTGGGCCATCTTTGTGTGGAGTTTGCATGTTCTCCCCGTGCATGCGTGGGTTTTCTCCGGGTACTCCGGTTTCCTCCCACATTCCAAAAACATGCTAGGTTAATTGGCGACTCCAAATTGTCCATAGGTATGAATGTGAGTGTGAATGGTTGTTTGTCTATTTGTGCCCTGTGATTGGCTGGCGACCAGTCCAGGGTGTAGCCCGCCTCTCGCCCGAAGACAGCTGGGATAGGCTCCAGCACCCCTGCGACCCTCGTGAGGAAAAGCGGTAGAAAATGAATGAATGAATAATTTAATTTAACCAGACTCAATCACTGGAATAATCGGCTTTTATTGCAGGTTGGAGTTCTCTCCATGATAAGGGGCCACGATAATCCCGAATAATAACATCACAGCTACTATTGGGGGCGTAACCCACGCCAAGTTAACAATCAACTCCGAACCTGCAACATCACTTCCTGACTACCGACCACTCTGCTCACCTAAAACCCCGGGACACATTTACAGCAGCTCACAGTTACATAAGTCTTCTTTTGTCTTATTTTCTCTTATTAGGACAATGAATCTAAAATGCTTGAGAAAGGCGAGGTCAAAGTTCAAAATCTGCATGCCATTGCTCTTCCATCCACGTGACTGGCAGCACCTCCTTCCCGGCGTATAATCGTATTTACGATAACGAGGCGTTCCGCCAGGCGATGATGATGACCCTCCGACAATAACCTCCCCACTTGACTGAGAATTACGTCGTTGGCCCGCAGGAATCACCGCGTAATCACACGGCACTGAAACGCTTCCACGCCGGCGCCGCCGTAGCTTGGACTATACGCCGGCATGCACGTATTTCTCCTTATCTTTATGGCGCCGTTTGGAGATGAGTGCTGATCATCCGTGTCCGCCTTGCTGCATCAGGGGCGTGCAATTATGCAAATATGGTGGAATGGCGTTAAAGAGAAAAGGGGGGGGGGGGGGAATCACCATATTTAGGCAGGAGAACTTTTTGGACGTAGGAGTGACGACGTGTGTCTTATTCTTATTTCTATTCCTATTTCTATTCTTATTCCTATACTGATTGCTATTTCGATCCCTATTGCTATTTCTATTCCTATCCTCATTCTTATTCCTATTCTTATTCCTATTCCTATTTGTATTCCTATGCCTATTCCTATCCCTATTCCTATTTGTATTCTTATTTCTATTTCTATACTTATTCCTATTGCTATTTCTATTCCTATCATTATTCTATTCCTATCATTATTCCTATTTCTATCCCTATCCCTATTGCTATTTCTATTCCTATTCTCATTCGTATTCCTATTCTTATTCATATTCCTATTTGTATTCCTATGCCTATTCCTATCCCTATTCCTATTTGTATTCTTATTTCTATTTCTATACTTATTCCTATTGCTATTTCTAATCCTATCATTATTCTATTCCTATAATTATTCCTATTTCTATCCCTATCCCTATTGCTATTTCTATTCCTACCCTCATTCTTATTCCTATTCTTATTCCTATTCCTATTTGTATTCCTATGCCTAGTCATATCCCTATTCCTATTTGTATTCTTATTTCTATATCTATACTTATTCCTATTTCTATCCCTATTGATATTTCTATTCCTATCCTTATTCTTATTCCTGTGCCTAGTCATATCCCTATTCCTATTTGTATTCTTATTTCTATTTCTATACTTATTCCTATTTCTATCCCTATTGATATTTCCATTCCTATCCTTATTCTTATTCCTATACTTATTCCTATTTCTATCCCTATTGCTATTTCTATTCCTATCCTTATGCCTATTCTTATTTCTATTTCTATACTTATTCCTATTTCTATCCCTATTGATATTTCCATTCCTATCCTTATTCTTATTCCTATACTTATTCCTATTTCTATCCCTATTGCTATTTCTATTCCTATCCTTATGCCTATTCTTATTTCTATTCCTATTTCTATCCCTATCCCTATCCCTATCTCTATCCCTATTTCTATTTATTTCTATTTCTATTTCTATTTCTATTCCTATTCCAATCCCACCCCTCCCTGACTTGTATTATTCCTTCACAGCATATGTTTGACATGTTGATATAATATGTTCTTTATGTGTGACAAGCGGGGGAAACTGTTAAAAAAGAAAAAAGTGCGGTTCAGCAAGGTCAAGCCTCTCTGCTGCCAGATTATGGCCGCCATGGTGGTCAAGTATCAACACAGTTAAGAGCCTCACCGCCTACACTTTGGCTTCTTCCACCAACTGGTTGGCTACAATTGAGTGGCATATAGATGCTGTGCTAAAAGTTTATTTACAGAAACCTCAAAGAGGAACCCGGGAAGCTAGGCGCTAATTGGAGATAAAGATTATTTTAACATTGATAATGATGTGGAGTGCATGAGAATGTAGAAAGTTTATGCACACGTGTACCGCACAACACATCAGCAACAGAACCAATGTTGTATTAGGAACAAGCAGTAGTACAACATTGCAGTACAACCTCCAGCACAAAGACGGACAAAAAAGAAACTTTTTAAGGCCGCTTTTGAAGCACTGAAACACGGACGAGGAGCCGGGCTCTTCACCCCGGGTGTCATGAAAACATTCATTCATTTCCTACCGCTTATCCTCACGAGGTTGCGGGGGTGCTGGAGCCTATCCCAGCTGTATTCAGGCGAGAGGCACTCTGGACTGGTGGCCAGCCAATCATGGGGCACATATAGACAAACAACCATTCACACTCACATTCATACCTATGGACAATTTGGAGTGGCCAATTAACCTAGCATGTTTTTGGAATGTGGGAGGAAACCGGAGTACCCGGAGAAAACCCACGCATGCACGGGGAGAACATGCAAACTCCACACAGACATGGAGGAGGGTGGAATTGAACTCGGGTCATCATGAAAACATATTTTCCACTAACTTCACAGTGCCGGCCCACACTGTTGCAGTGGTCATTTTCTAAAAAACTGTTTCTGCAAAGGGTGAGTCCTCTTCAGAGCTGACCCCTCCTGATACTTCCTACGTAGCTCGTGCCAACTTGAGTGAATAAAAAAAATTTTATTTTCCTTGCATCCGGCCATTATAAGATCATTCACGGCATCGCTTAAACAAAGATATGTGTTTCAAAAAAGTCTTTTTTAAAGTCCTTGTTAATTCCTTTTTATCGTCACTCATGGAAATATAGTCCAATACCCAAGCCTAATTTCAAAGTTTTCCAGTGATGAAAGATGAACTTCTGCAATGTATTAATTCTTCTCGCATAATTTGTTCAGCATGTCATGTTCTTTCCTATTAACAAATCAAAGTTCTAATAGCTTTCTAGAAGAGTTAAACACCCTAAAAGAAACGAGTGCGCCATTTACATAATTACAGTGATAAATATTTGAACGAGATACTTTTTTTCCGTGAAAGAAATGTCTTTTTAGCACGAATGCATCTTCAATAGTTTGATGTGTGTTCATATGTCTGGCAGTATGACGCCAATGACTTCAGATCTGAACGAGAACATGCCTCTAAAAGTCAAAGTGGCAAATATTTTACCAGGAACTCACCTGGAAGAAGTCGCAGGTGGTTACTTCTTTGTGGGTCGATGTCGGCGTACAGTCGCTCCTCACTCAGTTGAGGTTTTTCGATAATTAACGAATAAATGATGATCTGTTTTGTGACAGACAATGGACTGCTAAAGACAAGTCGTGTAGTATTCTTGTCACTACATCACATTATGTCAGCCTTGGCATGTCGCACGTGATTGAGTGAAAAAAAGTCATCCTCCCTTTCTGTGTGGAACTGGTTATTGGCTTCTTTCTTTATTGTCACATTTGTCGGGTTTGTACCCCTCATTCATTTTGAGAAAAGCCTGCTGTGCAAAATAAAGAAAGAAAACATCATCAAAAGACGACGTGGTGTGCTTCAAGGACACCACGCCTTTGCTCTCTCTGCCTCCGACTCCTGCCAATAACCTCCGGAGACGGCCCCGTGTTTTTTTTGGATGGATGCGGCCCTCGTAGGGGCCGCCCCGAGAACGCTCCAGGCGAGTGTCACTCCCCATCGGACGCCGCTTGTAAAGCGCCGTACATATTTCAGAATAAACACGTCTTGAGACGCTTCCCCCCCGCCCGCTTCGCCCGACCCGCTTTTCAACTCATCTGACTTTGACAAACTCAGAGGAGCTTTGCGGCGGCGCTGGCGTGGAGAATTTTCCACGTGTGATCGGCTTGCACAAACAAAACTCGCATGCTGTTTCCCCGGAATACTGAACTCTTGCTGCTTATTGTGTCACCGTGGGGAGATTCTTAACGCCTTTGCAACGAGCTTTCAAGACGCGCTGAGATGCACATCTAACAAGCCCGCTGATTGGCACAATGGAACACACTCATTCATTGACAAAATCTCTTTATTTGTTATCAGTGCATTTTTAATGAAATGTCAATGTTGTCCCAATACATACACAGTATGCTTGCATGTTTGGAACCCAAGATCGGCCATGAGCCCAAAAGTGTTCTCAAAATGTACAACGACAGTGACAATCCTAGCGTTAAACATCATGCAAAGGGACATTTGACTCAAGTCGATATAACATCTTAATGTAATGGTAATGGTAATGGTTTAATTTCATTTGAACATGCATCAGATTCCAATTGAATGCATCCCATAATCAGTTCCCAGTTCCACGTGTCCATAAGGAGTAGGAAGAAGCAAAGCTTATTAAATCCTACCCCTCCATCTGGTACTTTTGCAATCAGTAACTGTTACATTTGTTCACTTCCTGCTTTCCTAATATAATTTAAGTTTTTTATTTTTATTTTTATTTTTATTTTTATTTTTATTTTTATTTTTATTTTTATTTTTATTTTTATTTTTATTTTTATTTTTATTTTTTTATTATAATTTTTTTTGTCACGTACGGAAGTACAAGGTGACCATACAATGCGGTAGTAAGTGTCAATATAGTGATATATATAGCACATCATGACTGGTTCAAGACTCTTCATCCTTGGATTTAGCAAACATCAACTGCTTGTATTGTTTCTTGAATTGGCTCATCGTTGTGCATTGTTTGATTTCCTTACTCAATCCATTCCATAGTTTGATTCCACATACTGAAATGCTATGGCTAGCATAACGTAATCCTAGCATAGAAGTGTTTCAAATTTAGGTAAGCTAATGTAGCTTAAGTTAGCGTCATGTTAATTACATTTTTTTTCAAAGCCACTTGATGTCCTACCGAACAGGTATGTTGTGATAACATACAGTATGTCCCGATGTCATACGTGGTGTGAATCCCATACAGAACGTTTGTCGAAATTATCCAAGCTAAGATTGTCACGATCGGGCTTTACCCCCTTGTGACAGTTTTCTTCGTTTTCGTCTTTTTTCTCCGTTCCTCATTCGCGCCCTTATTTTGTATTCACTTCCTCTGTTGCTCTCTTCTGTTTTCCGTTCCTTTCCATGTTCTCCCGCACCTGTTTTCAATTTGTGATTGCTATTTAGTTCAGGTGCGCGCTCCCTTCGTTGTCGGTTCATTGTCTTTGGTTTGAGTTTGTCTTGCTAGTGCGCCATCCTGCTGCATGGCGACAATAAATATATTTTTACCTGCATTTGGGTCATCATCTCTGCATCCTGGGGTCCAACCTTAAAACTCTCAAGCCGCACCGTGACAAAGATTTTGAATTGTTATTTGTATTTTTTAAGGCATCGATTTCGGAGACTTTTGGGCCCTTTACATATTTTTTTATGGGGGGTGGGGGATGGTTTTCTAGAATGGAAATTGCTGCTGAATATTATGCTAAGCATTGCATCTCAATGTAAAGCACTTTTGGTGTCAAGAAATATATAATATGTATTTTTTTTTCTGTAAAAAAAATCATTCTGATAAAAAAATAATGAAAATGGGTCTATTTTTGTTTTAATTGAGCAGGGTTGGTTACTTGTTGCCACGATGGACTGCGGCTCCTTGAGGATGATTATTGACTGTTTATGCATAACTAGAGAGAATGAATACATAACCCCCCCCGTGCCGTAAATAGACACCAGGTGTAAATCCAGCATTCATAACAAGTAGAAGCACAGGAGAGCTTTCTTTTTCAACTTTGCAGAGAAGAAAGATGCACAGAGGGAGTGAAGTTTTGCGGCGCTGTGTGATCCCCCCCGCCTCCTCCCACCGCAATGATGTGCTTTTTCTTTTCCCGCTCTCGCTGTCTGCGTAATTACACTTCACTCTCTGAAGCATTGCAACATGTTTGATACATGGGCGACTCCCCCAACCTCCCCCGCGCCGAGCCTCTGGTTTTCGGTTGTGGTCTTGGCTAGTCCCTGGAAACGCACGGGAAAGCAGAGACTGGTGCATCTTGGGAGTCCATCCTGAATGTGCTGGACTATGCAGCGCATGGATTGACCGATGAAATAAACGGGATATGATATAGCAGGTCCGCTCAGGGCTCGGATGTCTCTTCCGGGGGAAAACGCCGCCGCCGATCTCCGACGCAACATTTGACATGATCCAGTGCTGTTGACGCACCCAACGATACCCAAGCAATCGCAACGGCACCCGCCATCCTTTCAAGCAGCCGATTGGTTTTCTGTGATTTATAGGACAGTTAAAAGCAGCGTTAAACATGATTTGTTTTATTCCAAGTCTTATCCGTCATCAGGGGAAATCTCACCCGGCGACATTGTTCTCTGATAAAATGGACTCGCGACAGACGGCTCCCTGTCATGCCTGGCGTGAATTATTCACATTTATTTATATTTGATGTCACATATCTGAGTGCATAATTCAGATCAAGGCTTGGAAAAAAAAACTGATGATGTAGCGTTCTGCCGCTGGAATGAAGAACATTTTCTTTGGGGTCGGAATCGAGGTGCTGGGACTTGGTGTGCAAAAATATCAGAAACAGCTTTCAGTGTCGTGCATTTGTACAAATTAGCAATGATGCTAATATGAAATGAATGCCTGTAGTAAAGCTATTACACTGCCGTTACGTTTTGCCATTGCAGGCGTCAGTAACGTCACTTCGATGAGACGGAGACCACATGACCAAAGCTCACCTCCCATTCCTTATGGAAGTAGTAAGCGTCCAGCTTCTTAGTTTGTCCTTTAGTTTACAACAAATAACTTGGACACTAACTAGTTAGCGTCATAGCTTGCTGTATGCTATGAGCGGCGGCCGACTCTGCAGTAATCCTGTAGAAAAGAATAATAGGAGTATAAAAGTAACTATAGGGTTGTTATTTCACGTCTACAAAGCTCTACTAATGGTAAAAACTGTATTAACTGTCCGATTGTTGCCAATTTAAATGCGTATTTTTCATGAATAAAATGCATTATGCAGTATTAGGAAACTATACCCCAACAAAAGTAGGTACATATTTTGATGTATTTTATTCCCTAACGTTGGAATTTGCATTTCAGTGTTTGTGGTTTGATTTTTTCTATTTTAAAAATGATTTGACTGAGATTTTGTTGCGTGACATGGATGCATAGCATGGGCACAGTGACCGTGACTATTATTTGATATTTCGTTCCCAAATGTTTAACATGATGCCTGTAGGGTTAGTAATTTTTTTGTGTTTTTCCTTGTGAGGATGTTAAAATCCGAACTGAATGTATTTTACCTCGGAGAATAGAAGTTGTTTATTAAGTTAACACTCACATTTAGGTTTTAGAAATATATCTTTCACCCCTGTGAACCCACACAGATGTGTTTCAGCACCATTAATATTGTATTCCAACCCCCCCCAGGATTAATAGAGCCAGGCTGTAAGCCCATCTCCACCGTGTTTGGCCATTAGCCATGCTGGCATTAGCGCCAATCAGTATTCATGGGGCAAGCGCTGGTGTCACACAGCCATCAGGGAAATTTGCTGAGATACAAGAAACTCTCAGGAGCCATTAAGGCGTGACGTTCTCCGACGAGTCGATATATGACAGATTGATAAATGAACAAATTATCTGGCTTCATCCCGTACGGGACGGCGCTCGTAGTTAAGCGTCAAAAATCCAAACATATCACTTTGTTTCTGAGGGCTGTCTGCGGCACAACAGTCGGAGGGATATTGTAAAAGGATGCTGACGCAGATTAATCACCGTTCCATTGTGAGGACCAGCAGCCGGGCTGGGGATGCCGTTTTGCTCCGACTTGGGGAAGGTTAGCTTTGAATGGAACGTTCTTTCATGGAGTCATTTGTCATCAATCGCCATTTCTCCCGAGCTGGGCTTTGTGGTTGGAGGTGGACTGATTGGACCGCGCTATGACCTGAGGGCACTGCGGGTCTGGACCTTTGGAGCGAAATCGCCTGCCATTGCTAACCTTTTTGGCTTAGGCTAGGGTTAGGTTTTTTTGCTTGTTTTACAGTCCTTGGTTTGTGGCGAGGAACCACATTGATCATTGGAGGTTTGAGCTAATCTAGGTTTATGAAACCTTTAACAGCAGCTCTGATCCCAGGAACAAGAAAAAAACTCCTGGCAAGGAGTACCAACCATCCATCCATTTCACCCCACTTATCTGGTTCTGGGCCGTGGGGGCAGCAGCCTCAGTAGAGAAGCCCCGACCTGCTGGTACCCTGGCACCTCTTCCAGATCCACCAGGGGAGTCACTAAGGTAATCCATCTATCCAAAGTGTCCCAGGTCTTCCAGGGACCTCCCTGGAAAGAACATCTCACGAGGGATGCATCTTGGTGGTATCTGGATGAGATGCCCGAACCACCGCAACCCTTCCTGTTGCCTGTTGGTCACTGAAGTATCCATGTGTGGGTGTCCCTGGGGGTGTTATGGGTGTCTCTTCCAAGGACACAATGACTGTGATTGAGGAAGCGAGATTCGAATCAGAAACTCTGTGGTTACTGGGTGGCCGCTCTACGTTGTGGGTGGTGTGTTTCATGCCGTATGTCGTCCCTGTTCGATGACATTCCTTTACGTCTACGATTGTCATTCAGTTCAAAGACATAAATATCGGTTACATTCCGAAATGTCACTTTTGTTCCACTTTTTAAAGGTTTTCGAACCCTGTTCCCTCTAGAGAAGTCATACGTTGATGTTGGCTGAGCGTCCTGGTTTTTGGTACTCAAAATATGGTCGCCCTACAATTGGACCTTCATCGTCAAACAATTCGGTTAGCACATCTCTTGATTCTGCACGATCAGGCCACCAGCTCTTTCTTTCTGGAAGTGCTTTGACATGACGGTCACGTCTTCTCCAACCGCCCCTCCCACACCAGTTCCTTTAACTGATTCGATAATATGGAAAAAAGTGTCGTACCCATGATGCAACGTCAAGCAAATCTGCTCATTTGTCTGTCTTGCCAGAAAATCTCCCCCGTACAAGTTTTGACATGTTTGTCATAAATATTTTATGAGCACGCCCGCGGGATCCTCGCTCTGAAGCTCACGCTGGAATGTTCCAAACCACCCAAGGTCAATTGCCCGCCCGTATCAAGGACCTTCACTGGTGTGATCCATGCAGACAGACAATATGAACCCGTGTCTGCTGCGATAAAATCTGACATATAAAACCAAATGCTGAGCGCTGCTAGTGTCCATCTGACCAGTGCTATGCTTGTTTATTTGCAGGTCAGTGCACTTGGACTGCGCTGCGAGCTTCTCACAGAGCCTCTCCGTTATGCAGAGCAACCAAGCGCATACGCGTCGCATCTCCTGGTGGTCTTTGTGCACCTGCAGGGCTTTGTGTGAATTATTGAAACGCACATTCATGCCGACTGATTTGAGCGGAATGCAACTCTAATGATTGTGCATAAATCTTAGTTACATTCTGCTGGAAACACCTCAAAGTCAAGGCGCTGGAACATCCCATTATAGCCGTCTTATGACCTTGGCTCACTGCATGGTGCCTCCACACGGCTTTGCTGGCTTTTCATGCTTTTGTATTGGTGAGAGTATGAGGCACTGGCCAATATCTAATGGGTGATGTCAAGTGCTACTGGTCTTATTGGCGGCACATCATGCTAGCTTAACGTGCTCTGAATCCCGCAGTATTATACTCCAGTCACCGCTTGTCTGCAGCAGGATAAAATGTCTCCTTTCTGGCAAGTTAATGCAGCAGTGCCTCATTGCCCTCCATCGTTACGCAGAATACACAAATGGAAATGACAACAACTAGCCTGTGTTAGCTTCTCCTGTTGCTGTGGCTCAGCTTTGCAGTATTATGTCGTATACCTTGGCTTTAAACTGTTACTCGACCTTAACTTTGAATGCTGCGGGTTCATATTCCAGTCTCCGTTTTGTTGCAGTAATGTGCAATACCATCAATTTCATTTTTGATCTGATACTGAGTAAAATTTTGGCTGGTATGAGTGACACCGATCCAATACCGATACTTTGTGCCAATTCACCAACTGGTAAATTTGTGTATTTCATATCATTTTCTAGTATTTAAACAGTGACTGAGCATTTTCCGTTTATTTTTGTATCCCTTTGTATACCAACATTATATTCATATGCGACTTCCAGCTAACCCTACCATCCATTGGTCCACTAGTCAGAAGTCATAAGGCCCAACAAGCCGCCATCAACGTTCTTGTGTTTTTGCTTTACCCGAGTAAAGATCATATCGGCTGCATTTTAAAATGTCAGCGTTTGTGAAATATTAATGGCATTATCGCAGCGTTGGTCAACTGGGGCCGATACGTGCGACGCGCACATGCACTATAACTCCAATGCATACATTAAGCCACCAATCATTTACCTGAGATATAAATAGTCTGAGTCCCGTCTGCGACCATATGCCGGCTTTGCGTTTTAAAGATTTGTCTTCCATTAAGCTGTTAATAAAGCTGTTCTACCTCTGCCGACATTCAGCATGCTAATGAGATTTATATATTCACCCGCTGACCTTCTGCCGCTCAGCTACTCTGGTTGGAGGGCTCTTTTGCGATGTGCAATAGCCGTAATTCAAGGTCTGGCAGGGATCTTGATGTCACAGCAATTATCATGTACAGATCACATTATTATACATTACTGCCTCACTGTACAGATGGCCGGTGTGCTCCGCTGGCAATCATCAGCACCATTCATACAGGAGTGGAATGTTTTTCTATTAAATAGTGCTTGAAATAGTGAGCACAGTCATCTTTTTTTAATGCATTACGTCCCAGGGATTGACTGATGGATGTGATGACATTTTATTATGATCTTGAATGGATGCTGAATGATGAAGTGCGCAGTTCGCCGAGTGTGTTAAATACGTAGTACTGCCTGACAAAAGTATTCACAGCGCTTCACATTTTGTGATGTCTCAGTCGGACTCTAAAATGGATTCAATTCTTTTTTTTTTCCTCCTCAACTTGTATGTACATCAGCATTCTCAGCCTTGACCATGGAGCTGAAAAATGAGGTCAAGTGAAACCTTATTTCTACGGCTCATCCTTGAGATTATTTTTCCGCTTAATTGGAGTCCACCTGTGGTAAATGCAACTGTCGGGACCTAATTGTGTATGGTACACACGCGCCTTTATAAGGTCCTACAGGGCACAGACCAGGAATTTTCTCAAGACCTCCTAGACAGGATTGTCTCTGGGGACGGGTACAGAAAAGCACAGTGACATCCATCATCCATAAATGGAAGAAGTTCAGAACGACCAGGGCTCTTCCTAGAAACCTCCGACTATCTAAAACTGAACAATTGGAGAAGGGTCTGAGTTAGGGAAGTGTCCAAGAACCTGATGGTCACTCTGAGGGAGCTCCAGCATTCCTCTGTGGAGAGAGGAGAACCTTCCAGAAGGACAACTGTTTCCACGCTGATGGAGGAGACCTGCAAGAAGGCCTTATCTGAAACAAAGAAGTCTCTTGGAACAATAGCACACTCCAGTTTTCTCTCCAGTGCTGGCATTACAACTGTTTGTATCTACTCCTTTTTAGTATTAAACTGTTAAATTTGACCTTGGACTCTTCAAACATGTTAGGACGGGGCCTTACCTTTTAAAAAGGCCCCGTCCTAACACAACCATGAATCCACCAATCAGACCGAAGCAAGACACATGGCAGTCGGCCTGGAGTTAGCCAAACAGCACCGGAAAGATGCTCGGACCACGAGAAACAAAATCCTCTGGACAAACTGATGAATTGAACCAGATCGGAACTCTTTGGCATAAAGGCCAGGCGTTATGTTTGGACGAAACCAGGCGCCTCCCATCACCTGGCCAATAGTATCGCTGCAGTCGAGCTTCATTATGCTTCATTGTTACTGTATGTAGTGTAAAAATTGAAGATTTGAAGGGCAACACAGGACGGACCCTTTTGTGTGCATTGGTTCAGGAGTAGAACGGTTGGCTTAGACCAGTCCTCACCAACGTTTCAGAGCCCGAGATCCCCGGTCTCGGCAATGAACCAAGGCAGGTGTTTGGGCGCCCCTTCTTTCGTGGCTCTTTGTCGGGATTTATGTGTGTGGCGTTAGCTCTGTGAGCAAACAACTCTATTTAGCTTCCCATTGCAGGCGAGCCACGAGGCTGAGGAAAGAGGGGGAGTGTTGCTGCGGCTGGAGCTGCTTGATGCATTGCAACAGTCAGCTTTAATGATCCGTGTCGCTGCGGCTTGAGGATTTTTTTTCGAGGCGCACATCATGCAAGGCTTGTCGCTTACCTCTGGGTTTAGGGGACTGGGCTCAAGGTTAGGGCTGGCAGGGTGCGTGCCTGGAGATCGGCAAAACATATGGGCGTGTTCAGGGATGTCATTATGCATTTATTTTTCTGAATATTTTCGGGATCTACCAGCAAAATCGACTGGTCAATCAGGATTGGCTCTGATTGTGGCCTGAAGCCGATTGCTCAAGTCGATCTACTCCAGAGAGCAGTTTTTGACCTTAATATGTACCAAGAAGGATGACGGAAACTCAAGAAAAATAAGCAAAATCTTTGTTGTTGATACTTCAAAATAACTTGAATTTTCCAGGGCGATGAATTAACAAAAAAGCTCTGAGAGCAGCACCTCCTTACCAGACATTCTACCCCTAAATTATTGACTTTTTTTGCCCTACAACGCTCTAAAGACGGATTGGCAAAGTTAGTCTGAACCTGAGATAATCATTTCCCCATCCGTCCCTTGATCCGATGTTGGCGTGAGAGACGCAGCAATGGAAATAAAGCCAAACGCTCCGACTCCGTTGGCATTCCAGGAGAAGTCACAGTTCAGTCGCAATACGAGTGCGAGCGAGGGAACACACTGTGCTCAAAACCCTCAAAGTGACTGCAAACAGAAGCAGAGGCGTCAACGTTGGGAAGTTTGAAGCTGTCACAACTAAAAGTTTAGTGTACTCACAAATGTCACCAGACAAAGTATGCACAGTATTTAGCGTGCAACTTTTATTTACTTCACTGCAAGAGTACAAAGTCATTAACACTACGGGTGTCGTGAGTCATTTCAACGGTTCGATTCAGTTCAATCCTCCGTAGTTCCAATCCGATTGGATTCAAAATAATTTGGCTTATCTGGACTGGACTTGGAACGAAGAGTCTTGAACCAGTCATGATGTGCTATATATATCACGATATTGACACTTACTATGGTACCCATCATGTCATTGTATGATCATATCACCTCGTACTTCGGTAAGTGACAAAAATAAAATCAAAATAAAAAATGAAAAAATATATATTAGGAAATCAGGAAGTGAACAAATGTGACAGTTAGTGATTGTAAAAGT
Organism: Doryrhamphus excisus; assembly: GCF_030265055.1. NCBI lineage: Eukaryota > Metazoa > Chordata > Actinopteri > Syngnathiformes > Syngnathidae > Doryrhamphus > Doryrhamphus excisus. The sequence goes on from NC_080477.1 coordinate 3,179,229, forward strand.
ACCAGATGGAGGGGTAGGATTTAAAAAGCTTTGCTTCTTCCTACTCCTTTTGAACATGTGGAACTGGGAACTGATTATGGGATGCACTCAATTGTAATCTGATGCATGTTCAAATGAAATAAAACTATTACCATTACCATTACCATTACCATTACCATTACCATTACCAACATGGACATTTAAGCCTCATTTTCCCAACATCCCAGTTATCGTATGAGTCAGGTTTCGACTTTTGCCTCGGATATCGTACAATGGTGTATGAAACACACTCTTGTATTTTACCCATTGGTACGTTACATCTACTGGCATTACTCCCTGCAACCCCCACTGGATGACTTTGTGGTCAAAAAATGCCCAACTGGTTTCCATTAAAACCAAATTGTTGAATCTGTCTTCCATGACTGGTTAGTGTGAGTGGAAGAAAAGCTCTGACGTTTATAGATTACCACAATCCAACCTTTCTCTATGGGAGAAAATAGTCTCGCGACTATACTGAAGGTGCATGGGTTGCACTAATTACGTATGTGGGGTGCACGTGTGGTACACGACACACATATGGAGGCGACAAGTGCAACATTTTACCCAATCCTGACACCAGCAAAATGTCGAAAGATACACGTTGGTCGTGCAACATGAAAATATGTAAGAGTTGACATGATGAAATTTTGCATGTAAACCGACTGTAGGACCCTGCACGACCTGTCGTGACCCAGGCTTAACGTATATCTTAATCTCTCTGCCATGACAGTACACTGGTGTATGTGTGAGTGACAGGATGAAAAGCTCTGACATATACCTGGAATATACAGTTAGAACACATGCCATTTTCAGACTTTCAGTTTTCTATGGAAAAAAAATCATAGTGTTTTATTCAGGTCAATACTGCTGGTGAGGGAACAGGACTGGTAAAACCAGAGTGAAAGCATCAAGTGGCGATCAGGCATCTCATCTCGTCTGCTTCATCGTTATTCCCAGCCTATTTTAGGCTTCAGCCTGGAGCTTCCAGTGGCCGTCCCCCTGGGGGAGCAGACTTAATATCTCCTCACAAAAAGAAAGAAAGTGCAGCTTTGGACCACACCGCTGCTCCTCGAGTGTCTGAAACACTCTGCAGCTCTCATCGTCTGTCACTTTTGGACAATTCCAAAGAAAATCACGGCGCTGGTTTCAAAAGTGGTTGTGTCTAGATTGTTCTTTGGGCGTGCTTATCATGGCAGTCTGCCTCCCTCTGTCTTGGTTATTGCCTCTTTAAAGGAGACAGTCATGAGAATGTGCTGTAATCACGGATAAACAGCATTTATCTTCTCTATTGCGCCCTCTGGCCCGTCTCAGGTTTATTAGCTCGGCGTGAGAGGACACTACTTGACATATTCATCTTCCCGTCTTCATCATTTGTGGGGCGTTTATGACGATACCGCCGCCCTCCCCCCCCCTTTTCTTTTTCTTCTCCAAATGAACTTGGATTCATACGGCCGATGAAGACGGTGTGCGGTTTGTCTTGGCCACCAGGGAATGAAGCAACCTGAGGAATCATTCCGCTAATGACGACCTGTCACACAAGCAGCTGTCTGGGATAAATCGTCATCATCATCGTCGTCTCGTACGCACAAACTCCCCAAACACTCAGAAACGATGATATAAACTCACACGGCCAAAGTTTGGAGTTTCAACACGACAGAATACACGGCTTAATATTAGCGTCATTTTTAGACCATTTTCATTTCTTCTTCTTGTAATTATGACATATTGTTATTTTCTTTTCATTTCTACAAGTTATTTCCAATAGTATTGCTAATGTATTCTACTACATAGAAGGTTATATACTGATGACTATTGGATTTTTAATCGTTTTTTTACAATATTACTACAAATGTTGCCCATTAATTTCTTATAAAATGTAGTTTTTCCACGTAAATTTATTCTGACAATATAAAGATGTTTTTTTTCTTATTTTGCATTTTTTGTTGTTGTTGTTGTAATATTAATAATTAATTCTCACAATACATATGGGGCTGTAGTCTCATAATTATCTTCGTTTCTTGCAATATTACCCATTGCCAATAAAAAAATTATGTAATATTTTGTATTTATTCGAATAATATTAAGGGTTTTTGTTGTTGTTTTTTTTTTAAATAATATGACTAATTTATCATTGAAATACACGCAAGGCTACCGTATTTTCTGGACTATAAGTCGCTCCAGAGTATAAATTGCACAAGGCCAAAAATGCATAATTAGGTAGAAAAAAACATACATAAGTCGCACTGGAGTGTAAGTCGCATTTTTGTGGGTAATTTATTTTCCAAACTACCTGACCAAAATGGAAATTACATCATCTTGGAAAGCAAGTTCTAACAATAAAAGAATAGAGAACAGGCTGAATAGGTGTAAGATATGCTAACACATAAGCTACTTTCAGCTACAGAAAATATAAACATGAACAGAAAAGGTGTCCAGTTTTTTCATTTATAAGTCGCTCTGGAGTATAAGTCGCAGGAACAGCCAACCTATGAAAAAAAGTGTGACTCATAGTCCGTAAAATATGATATATTCTTTTCTATTCTATGCCTTTTTTTCTTTAAAAAATGACAACATTTTTGTAATATTACCCATTAATTTTACATAATATGGATTTTTCCCCCCAATGCAGTGAAGTCCTCCAATCCAAGCCGTGCGATGATGATGATGCAGATGCAATACAAGTAAAGTTCCACGCTGGCGAAAGCGTCCAAAGCGTCCAATTAGCAGTCAGCGTCCTCATTAGGACATTTGAACAATGTCATTCGTCAAAGGCTGCTGCCATTTAGTCTCAATCAGCGCCGCTTTTTGTGACTGGCGAGCAGCGTCATCCATCTCGCGCTCATCTCCGCCGCCTTATTAGTCCAATTTAAAATGTTTAATATCCCGAGATGGATCGCTGATGTAGATTTGTCACATTCAATTGCGCTGATCGTATTTAACCTTCAGCCTCGTCACTTCGCTCGCTCGTGGGTCCATCTTCATTTGTTCCACCAACTTTTAGAGTAACTCCGCTTCTGATACTTCATGTAGACGTAGGATGTATAGATTCTTCATTCTGACGCCGCTTGTCTCAATCGACAATTTGGAGTTTGTTGAATATGTTTTTTAAAAATATGCTGCTGAGTTCAAATCATGCATATGATATTTTTTTACTGAACATACATTTCCATCAAGATTGGCTAACTTCTAACCTCTATTTGTTTTTATGTTTGTGGAAGCCTTCAAAATGTGATTCATTTGATGTATACAATAAAAGTACAACGGTACTTACTACTTTTGGGAATGGAATATTTTCCCTCTGTTTTCAATTGGGTTGAGTCCATCAGACTTTGCTAAACTGTTTCTTGCCATCTAATCGCTCTCTCCAGTGCTGAAAAAAGAAAGACGATGGGCCGTACTGAGAGGGGGCAAGACCGCTGAATTGTAGAAGAAGACCGTTGTCACGCCCTATAGTGGGCGTGGCTGCTTGTGTGTGGTGTTCGGGTTTTTTTTTCCTTTTTGCGGAGTGGTGACACACTTGGAAGTTGCATCCCAGGTGTGGGTGATTATCCATCAGGTGGAGTTGGAGGCTGCCCTACACACACACACACACACACACACAGACACACACACACACACACACACAGACACACACACAGACACACACACAATCTCCATTTCCCACGCAACAATCTGTCAACGTGGCGGCACATCTCGGGTGACACACGCTGTTTCTACCTGTTTCATTGTACATCCATAACACTCATACCTGGGTGTCGTCTGGAATTGGAACAATTCAAGGGTGGGCACAGAAAACATGTCGGAGTGGCGGCCCCAAGTTCAGCAGCCGAGTGCACACCCTGTCGACCACCCGTGTTCCTGGGGCCCCACTGACCTGATGTTTTATCTTCATTCATTCATTCATTTTCTACCGCTTATCCTCACGAGGGTCACGGGGCTGCTGGAGCCTATCCCAGCTGTCTTCGAGGCGAGAGGCGGGGTACATCCTGGACTGGTGGCCAGCCAATCACAGTGCACATATAGACAAACAACCATTCACACTCACATTCATACCCATGGACAATTTCATTCAGTCATTCATTTTCTACCGCTTTTCCTCATGGGGGTTGCGGGGCTGCTGGAGCCTATCCCAGCTGTCTTTGGGCAAGAGGCGGGGTCCACCCTGGACTGGTCGCCAGCCAATCACAGGGCACATATAGACAAACAACCATTCACACTCACATTCATACCGATGGAGAATTTGGAGTCACCAATTAACCTAGCATGTTTTTGGAATGTGGGAGGAAACCGGAGTACCCGGAGAAAACCCACACATGCACGGGGAGAACATGCAAACTCCACACAGAGAGGACTAAGGGTGGAATTGAACCCGGAATTGTGAGGTCTACGTGTTAACCACTAGACCACCATGCAGCCCATTTTTTAGGTTCATTCATTCATTCATTTTCTACCGCTTTTTCCTCACGAGGGTCGCGGGGGGTGCTGGAGCCTATACCAGCTGCCTTCGAGGCGAGAGGCGGGGTACACCCTGGACTGGTGGCCAGCCAATCACAGTGCACATATAGACAAACAACCATTCACACTCACATTCATACCGATGGAGAATTTGGAGTCACCAATTAACCTAGCATGTTTAAGGAATGGGGGAGGAAACCGGAGTACCCGGAGAAAACTCCACACAGAGAGGACCAAGGGTGGAATTGAACCAGGAATTGTGAGGTCTACGTGCTAACCACTAGTCCACCATGCAGCCCATGTTTTAGGTAAATATCACAAATAGTCCAGGGAGGGGCTTTGGTGGTGATTTCACATATCATAGTAGAAAAAAAATGTAGTTGATAGCAATCGTATATTTTTATGGTGGGCCTTTGCCCTCTGTAGCCACCCACCCCCCACACCCCCCTTCTGGGGCCAGAATGCCTCCTTGACTTCCACCAGGAAACAAATCCCCCACATGTTTGAATGTGTTTTTCACATGAAATCTTCTATTTTTATCAGTTATAGTAGCCCCCCACACCCTCCCCCCAAGTGGTGCACTTCCTTTTGCACTTATGGCAGTTAAGAATCTTGCATGAGATGCATGAGGCCAAGCAGATTTCAAAGAGTATTATTAATGTGCGAGTGAGTATTAGTTAACAGTTGCAGCAGCTGTTGGAGTCGACTACTTTGTTGCAGGGGGACGTCTTTTATGTGTATCGGAATTTACGGTCGCTCGCTCTGGAAGGAAGGAGCTTGGAAGGCTGAAGGCAATTAAACATCTGTGATGGGTGGTGCACACTTTATAACCCCCGTGTTACCACCGCACACACACACACACGCACACACACACACACACACACACACACTCCCGATGGTCTTTAAATAAAAGTCATGTGTTGCAACAACGTGACTGCTGTTATCTTGGAACACAATCTGTCATCTCGGCGATGGCAAGACATCATGTCATTATTGCACAATGCAGCAATGTGACGCTTACGAGTGTAAGACTGCGACGGCGCCACAATATTGTCTTCACAAACTCAGTCTGACTTTTGGAACAACTGGCTTTAGTTGGACTAATTGAAATAAAAACGGTTGCTTGCATTCAAGACTTTATTATTATATCAGAATCCTGATATCCAACCTAGAATTTGTGTGTTTTGTTGCTTCGGCTGTTAGTGGAGAAATATGTCAATCAATAAACCAATTTGTCTTTGAAGGGCATGTGGAAATGAACAAAATGACCCTGCTCCGAACCTGCTATTTTTGGGACATTTTTGTTGATGTAAGACTTGCCGACCGGATGTCACATTTCTAAGTAAAACTGGCAGAATTTTTAAAAACGTCCAAAAATTGAACATAACTTTCACCATTTTTTTTTGTTTTTGTGCAGTTGGTAGTCCTTCAAAAATACGATTCATTCGACGTATGGAAATATTATTTCATGATCAATTGCTGAAGCGGGTCAAAACCCTGCTTCGAAAAAAAAAATGTCCAACTTCCTGTGCGTTTGTGTGTATGGCTTCTTGAGACTTTTTTCATATGTTTGCTCATACTAGACATAATAATAATAATAATAATACATTTTATTTGTATAGCGCTTTTCAGAGTACTCAAAGTCGCTTTACAGTAGAGAAAAAAGAAATAAAAATAGAGTTGAGTAAAAAACAGAGTAAAAGATGCATTAAAATACAATATCAAAACAAGGCTAAAAGCGGGGCGGGGCGCGGCAGTCAGGTATAAAAAGTTCGACATTAAAAACAGATTTCAACAGGCGGGTTTTGAGTTGTTTTTTAAAGGACGGAAGGTCCGGGCAAGCATGGAGTGAATGGGGCAAAGAGTTCCAGAGGGTGGGGGCAGCAATGGAGAAGGCTGGTTCGGAGCTTACATACATACAAAATTTGACTAACTCTTAGGAATGGAATATTTTCCTTTTGCTGTTGATTGGGATGAATGGAAGGAACTTGGCTAAACCTTCGTTGGCCGATAATCGCTCTGTACAACACTGACATACGTGAATACTACGTATAGAAACTGGATGGATACGTGTCATGGGCTTGGCTAGCTCACCTTGATTAGCATGTTTGCATACCCAATGCTAACTGTGTTTTTGGATTGTCTGCAGCAGGGGTGCTCACACTTTTTCAGCATGCGAGCTACTTTTAAAATGACCGAGTCAAAATGATCTACCCACTACAAAAATGCAAAACATCTATTTATTTTCAAATGTATTGAGGATTATTTGTACGTACAATGTATGTTGATGTACCTTACATAACCAAATGAGCCAATATTGCAAAACACACATAATTAACTATTAACATTTTTTGTAATTACCTGAGTTTACTTTGATGACTTGCACTGAATTGAACCAGCCAGGGATGCATAGTCCGGACAGTAGCTGCTGATAGCCAGCCTCAAGCACACTTCCAAATGTTTATCAGTCATGGATAATATCCGTATCATAATATCCGTATAATATTCCATATCCGTATGGAAGTGATATGTTTTTTGCCTTTTTACTTGGTCCAGTTTTTGCCTTTTTACTTGGTCCAGCTCCTTCACTCATTTTAGTGACCATAAACTTTAGCGAGGGCTTAAAATCTGATGCAATTCGCCGACTAGCTTAGCACTTTGCATCGCTGTTTACGCATGAGCGGTGACCTAAAGGTCAAAATTCAGTTGTCATCTGACTGGTTGTCCTGTATGTCAATCAAGTAACGGGGATGGATGATAAGCTGACATCGTAAGTTCTGCTGCACTTAGAGACGTTGTTTGATTTGATTGGTCGCCCGAAGGGCAACATTCAGTTGTCATCTGAATGGCTGCCCTGTATATCAATCAAGTGACGGCATTGATGCTGGGATGATATTTTTTTAATGTCACGCCGCGATCGACCAGCGATCGACCAGTACCACCTCCGCGATCGACCGGTAGATCGCGATCGACTTAATGAGCACCCCTGGTCTGCAGGTTTGCATAAATATTTCCATCACTCACCAAAACAATAAGTGGGCGGCATCGGAAGGCATTAAAAGCGGTCACGTAGCGCGGTAAAGCTAAAGCTAGCTGGGCCGTTGCGGGAGCGTGAGGCTTGCTATAAGCAGAGTCATAGGTTAAGCCTGCGTGGGGCTTAAAGAAACCTATTTCTCTTATCTTGCCTGGTCATGAACCGTGGGCAATAACATTATCAGGGCTCTGTTGTAGCGGCGCAGGAGCGGAATTACAGCCACTGAGGAGATTTGAAACAGTGCACGTCTTCCGCCGCGTGTCCAATCGCCGCGTGTCCAATCGCCGCTCCAATCGGGTCATTGTGCGCCGCCTTATCAGACCCGAGTGCTTTTGAAGAAAGAAAATAGGTGTACCACCCGCAAATCATCACTTCAAGGGTGGCGCTGTCGTAGCACAACGTCATGCAGCCTCCTGGACTCTCCGGGAATGGAAACGAAACGTGCATCAAGAAATCGTGTGGAATTGACCGTACACGCAATTTCTACAGCAGTCGCCTTCTTTAGGAGTTACGACTACTGTTATTGTCATGTATTATTATTTCGGCAGGTAAATCATCTCTGAGGGCTTTGGCGTACTGAGGTCTGGAATGAACTTACGTCTATTCGCACAAATACAGGAAATTCAGTTGTTTTGGTTCCGCGCTGGACCTGAAAACAAGCTAGCACGTCTCCAAAAATGACTGCAATTTGCAGGACTTTGGATTATTTCCAGTCTTATTTTGAGTTATTATTAATTTTTTTGCAAGGCCGCTACTTTTTAATTAGATGCAAGTGTGGCGATGGCATGAATTAAGTGATGAAATGTCCTATTCTGCAGCATTACTTCTGCTATTTTTTTGACTTTGCAGATTATTTCCACTCTTATTTCATTAGCCACATATACATGGACCCAAATATTCCAATCGCATTTGGTTTATTTGCTCAAACGGAAAGAATGTAACCTCTTTATACGCCTCATTCCCAAAGAAAAGTGCCATTCCGAATTAATATATAATCGGATTCCCGGGGGTGGAATATTCATCTCCCCAATCCGATTGAGGTATCTTGTACCCGCTCACCTGGTGTTTTTCTTCTTCTGTTGTTTATTGGCGGTTGGCAAGCAGCTTTCGTGTGCATTAGCGCCATCTGTGGAACAGAATCTAAACACATCCATACTTTATTCACAAGTCCACTTTTATGAAAAAAGAAAATATATATCTATATAAAACATTTCCCGAGTTTAATGATAAAATATTAGCAAGATTGAATTTGATCTTTTCGTGTTTAAATTGATCCCGGGTGCGTTCTTTCAGCACATGCTCAGATATGACGTAACACGCAGATCCAGACGTTCTTCACTTTTAAAAATGGAGGCCAGCAATCGGCACTGGACTGCTAAGCAAAGTTTGTTTTTGATCCAAACTAAATTCCAAGACTGGACGAAGGAAAAACTCGGGGAAGTCGGTATCACGTGATGTTGATGTTTACGTTTTACTGGGCATGCCCCATTGACTATTCTGTTGGATTATAGCGGCGCGTGTAGACGAGAGATTGGAATATTCCTTTCCATGGATACCGTTGTTTTCAGAAAGGTCATTCGGAAAGATTCCATTCGGAAAGAGAAAAACTCCTCATGTAAACGTGGCTAGTTTTTCCTTATTTTTAATTTATACAAGATTGTCTTTGTCGATTACTTGCAAATGAGGTAATATGTAGCATTACTACAATTTCTTTGACTTTGTGGAATATGTCCAGTCTTGTTTTGAGTCATTATGATTATTATGCCTTCCTGGAGTCAAAGGTGCCGGACTTCCGGGGTGACGTTCCCAAGAACGATGACACGGGGGGGGTCTAGTGTGAGTATTTTGCCTAAATGTGTCGGCGTCCTCTTGTGAGTACTTTGAAGAGTGAAAGAGAAAACAAAGTTTTTTCTCTCTTTTGAAATCTTTGTGATGGCGGCGACAGGCAAACAAGATCAACAAGTTTGAAATTCTCTGAAATCAGCATTTGAAAGGCTTTTCCCTTCAGAGCTTCCTTGTCGGGTCATCACTGTGCATTTTGAACCAAGTGTGTGTGTGTGTGTGTGTGCGTGTTGCCCAACTGTTTGACTGACACGAGGGCGTCCAGTGAGAAATCACAGCGCCGTGTTCCTGAGAGCAGACAAGGTGATAAAATCGCTATTCCTGTCAGGTACGCAGCAGCGAATTGTTCATCAGTTCACCACCTATTTTCCTCCGAGGTTCCCTCCCCCCTCTCCTCCCACCTCCCCTGGTTCTCCTCCTCGACTCAAAGCCGGGTTTGAAAGGGAAGCTTTGGTGTGAGCAGGGAGGCCACGGGGGAGCAAATCCCAGCAGAGGCGCTGAAAAAGAACAGCTTCAAACGGGCCTGCAGCGGCGGGGTGAATTGTAGAGGGGAGAAAATTGCAATGATTAAAAGTGAAATGTTTGTTTGAAGATAATGTTATTTTAGAAAAGCTCTCTGAAGAGGATTTCTGTCTCGGAATGGAAAAAAAAGAGCAAGACACGGGGAGGAAATGGGGAGCAAAATGTGGGAGAGAAAGTTGGAAGTATTTCCCACAGTTATGCAGACGTGTTTGCAATGGACAAACGTTCCGGGCGGCTTCTTGCTATTCCGTGCAAATGTTCTTATTCTGCACGCTGTGAGCGGGGGAATGATTCTGCGCTAAGGTTCCGTGATTGCGCCTGTGGGGAAGAAGGAGCGGGTTAAAGAGGGCAGCCGGCGCCAGTGTGAGTGGATACAAGACGTCTATTTATTTGGTCTGGGCCCACGCAGCAGGTGCACATTAGCATGCTCCGGCGCACCCGCGGGTCGGGCCGGCGCCACATCTGGGCCGGGTCACCTCTGCTTTAGCCCTCCCATGCCGTTGTTTACGTGCTGGGCACGTTATTATTCCTGCTGCTGGCAGAAGTAGCGGTAATAACACATTAGCAAACACTTTGTTCAGGAAATTACCATCATCGTTTAAAAGTGGATGAAAAGGGAATGTTCATCTTTAATGAATCATGATTATTTTTAGACTTAATGGTATCTATTTACACATTTATATGCATATTTTCATATGTCATATGTGTTTTATGCCAGTGATACATACGTGCCTATGCTGTACATTTTATCATGCCGTTGTTCCCAGCCTATTTCTGGAGAAAAATAAATACATACAAAATTAACAACTCAATACTTAATAAAATAATAAATATTAATAATTAGAAAAATAGAAAAATTAAATCCTACAAATTAAAAAAAATATTAATATTAAAACTAAATCATTTGAAAATTATTTTAATTATCTGCATTTTTAATAAATATATGATCATGTAAATTATTATTAAAATAATATAAAAAATTAAAGAATACAACATATAAATACAAACAATAATTAATAATTGTATTTATATTTAAATGAAGTAATTGTGTTTTTATTATTTTTAATTTAATTAATTTTATTTTAAATAAAAAATATTTAAATGTTTGAGTTGTAATAATAATAATAATAATAATAATAATAATAATAATAATAATAATAATAATAATAATAATAATAATAATAATAATAATAATAATAATAAAGAAAATTAAAAATACACACAAAATGCAACCATGATGCTGGATTGCTAGCATGTGCAACCCTTTGTAATCCAACACAACAGAAAAAAAACAGACATTAGTGAAAGTAAACATAAAAAAGAACTGATTCCATACCGATACTATTCCACCTTGATATCGATACTGTCGATATCTGGATCGATCGACCCACCCCCCCCCGAGTGAAAAACATGGCCGACCGCCGTGACAAATTTTTCACCGCCTCGTCTCTTGAGTTTCCCGCGCCTGCATGACTTTGCATAAGCGCGTCCTAATTGAATATTAATGTCCAGGAAATGGCATTTGATGATCTGCTTCTCATTTGGAAAGATTATACAAACCAGCCTCGTCCTAAAAAAAAGCCAAATGACGCGTCTCCGCCGGGTGATTATTTCGGCTGGTGACGGTGCCCGAGCATGACTTCTTTTAATCTCTGGAGTTCAGGATTAGTTTCGCATTTCGGGATTGTTGCGGCGGTGGCGAGGTCGGGGACGCCGGCGCGTCGCTTTTGTTGGCTCCGTCTGGTGAAGACAAAAGATGTGATAAAGGTTCATTCCGCTGTTGTCGGTGTTTGATTCGGCGGGGGCAGGTAGGCGGGAAGAAGGCCGGGAAAGGATGGCGGTGACGAAGAATTGAGGCTCATTCAGTCACTGTGGAGTAAAATGGCAGACACGGAAAGGCACATAATAGGAGGCGAGTGGAGAGTGAGTATCCTGTCTGGCTCCCAGGCAACAGCTTTATCATCAGCACAATTTCAAGTAATCCAGGGTGGCTGGCGGGGGCCTGCCTCGGGCCCCCGTTAGCGGCGGCGGTGACATGTGAGTACACTGAGATACAAAAGGAGGGAAGGAATAAGCGCAACGAGGCTCGATCATCAAATAATATACATTTAGATGGTAACGATAACTCAGCCGAAGGGCGCCGTGCACTGCAGAGGCACCCGCCGCACATACGTCACGGGTAATAGTCTCCCGGCAACAGGAGAAAACAGGAAGGGAACATTTTATTTCCGATGATTTACCCTTCAAAACTCCTCCACGGCAAGCTTCTTCTTTTCCCCAGCCCTGAGACTCTGTTCCAAACACCGAGTTGTAAATCACATTATGTTCTGCCGGATACAATATGGACGCCTCGTGTCCCTCACGGGCTCAAGGTGCGGACACTCGTCAACGGCGAGCATCGACAGTTTGGAGACAGGGTCTGCTCAAGTAGCTCTCCATTCGTCATACATTATTTACCGGGGAACTTCGGCAAACGTGGATAGTTGCTTGCCATGTTTGGGGGAAGAAATGCAGAAAATGGAACATAACTTCCTGCCCCAGGTGGAGGAGTTTAAGTATCTCGGGGTCTTGTTCACGAGTGAGGGAAAGTGGGAGCGTGAGGTCGACAGACGGATCGGTGCAGCCTCGGCAGTAATGCCGTCGCTGTACCGGACCGTCGTGGTGAAAAGAGAGCTGAGCCGGAGGGCAAAGCTCTCAATTTACCGGTCGATCTATGTTCCCACCCTCACCTATGGTCATGAGCTTTGGGTCATGACCGAAAGAATGAGATCGCGGATACAGGCGGCTGAAATGAGTTTCCTCCGTAGGGTAGCTGGACTCACCCTAAGAGATAGGGTGAGGAGCTCAGCCATCCGGGAGGGGCTCAGAGTAGAGCCGCTTCTCCTTCACATCGAGTCCGGATGCCTCCCGGACGCCTCCCTGGTGAGGTGTTCCGGGCATGCCCAGCCGGGAAAAGGCCCCGGGGCAGACCGAGGACACGCTGGAGGGACTATGTCTCACAGCTGGCCTGGGAACGCCTTGGTGTCCTCCCGGTGGAGCTGGAGGAGGTGGCCGGAGATCGGGAAGTCTGGGCTTCCCTACTAAGACTGCTGCCCCCCGCGACCCGGACCCGGATAAGCGGAGGAAAATGGATGGATGGATGGAACTTCCTTGATGAGATACTTTTTCGAGCCCACCTTGAAGAAAAAGTGAGTTTTTAATGATGCCGTAAAAGTAACGTGTTCATGAGCATCGAATGTCAGACAAATCGTCTCCCTCGCTTTGTTGCTTTACTTTTGAGAGACGCTGGCTTTCAAAGTTGTTGACTTTCATGACGTCATGTACGAAAATCAAATTCAGATCTCTTAGCATAAACAGGCTTCGCTACACATCCTAAAATAAAGCTCTGCCAACAATCGACCGGAGAGCCAGGGACGTCGATAACATCGAATGATGGGCGGGTCTTACCTCTGGGATGTGTGTCTAGTTTGCGTGACCAGAAGTGAGCCAAAATAAGATCCGAGTATTCCGCGGCATGACTCGACATTCCCCTGATATTTGGTCCGGATACGCCTATTTACTAATCCCGCACACACAAAACAATCCCAGGAATGTTCCAGCGTGGACACGGCCTTACTCATGCGCCTTTTCTCACCCAGCTAATTATCAGCTGGGAGCATAATGGAGGCTTATAGATGAGCAAACATAATTAGCAGGCATTATGCACACCTAATGGTGGGGGGGTGGGGGTGGGGGGGTGAATAGGTACGAGTGTATTCAGTGCTTTGTTTATGAGCTAAGGGTATAGCATAATGAGGCAGGCGAATACTACTTGATTAGTTAATAAACCCATCCTACCCCGATGAAGCCGCTTTGATGCTCGAGTGTGACGCGGCGGAGAAAGCACTTGACGCGAAGCCGTCAATAACGCCACATGCCGCACAAGACGTATGCGACGGTGGCGTACCTAACATCGTTAGATACAACACCTTATTGTGCTTTTGGGAGCACATCATTGATCGTGGCGTAAAGGCTGAACCTAGTGATCCGCCACGCGCCATCCACAGGGCGAACCAGTGCCCCCAGTGGCAGCCGCCATGCCATGCGGTCCCACGTGGAGTAAATCGGCACATCATCACCATCGCGTCCCTGTGAAAGGAAGGTAGCTTCTTTCAAAATGAGGCCTAATTAAAGCAGCTATCTTTGAATAAGAGCGGCGGTGTCCTTGCCGCCGTCCCTCGTGAGTCGAGGAGACGGCGTTGAGGTGGCGTTGTGGGCGGAGATGCACGGGAGGTTTAATTTGTAGAGAAGAATCTGCTCCACTTGGGGAGATCAAAAGATGGCTTAGTGTCCATCATCCATCCATCCATCAGCCTATCCCAGCTGACTTCAGACGAGAGGCGGGTACACCCTGGACTGGTGGCCAGCCAATAGACAATCTCCGGAGAAAACCTGCTCATGCACGAGGAGAACGTGCAAACTCCACCCAGAGATTCCCAAGCGGAGATTCCAACCCGGGTCTTCCCATCTCCTGACAGTGCGGCCAACATGCTAACGACTCGGCCATCCTCGTTTCTCTTCAATACGATGTCCATTGAGTGCAAACATCAAGACGCCGCCCCTGTTAGCAAACACGCCGCATCGTTTTTTGTCCGAATTCCGAACTTGACCTCCGGGGTTTGTGGAAAAATGATGGTGAAAGTTGGGGAGGCTTTTGTTACACGAGCAAACCTTGCGCACAGCCGGGACTATTTTGGAGAAGGACAACACGAGCCGATGATGAACAACCGCGTTCGGGGTTCATCACCGTTGGTTTGCTTTGAAGGGCAAAGAATCCATCTGTTTCCCAGTCACATATTCAATAGGAGAGTAAATTACACGTTGCAGCCTCCAAACAGGGGAGGAAATACATCAATGCTTGTTTTGCTGAGCCGACGGCACTTTGGGACTGCCGGGACGGTTGGGCTAATTCCCACTGAGAACATTCCGGCTACATGTGTGCTGTGCCCTCATTTTGTCCCACGACTGGAAAACTGGAAAAAAAATTGTGGCGCCCCTTTGAGTTGTTGCTAAAATGCTTAGGAATCGTACCGTGCAGTGCATAGGCGGCGAGAGCTAGCGCAGATATTGGTATTGTAACCTGATACCAATACGGGATTGGCCCCCTCCCAAGTCGATACAGACCTGAATTGTATACGGCCTATGATGATACTGACTTCATATGGAATGGGTGTTCTTGACTCGGCCAACGGGACCCCACCCCCCATGGTGACCAGAATCCCTGTAGCTTCTTAACCTCATCTCGCCAGCCCCCAAGTCTAAATGTCACCCCCCATTGCGACCGGCCACCGAGGCGGCCTTGTGTACATTATTAAAGGCGTATTTGAGCGGCCCTCATTCTTCCTCCCGCAAGAGGATCCATAACCGGCAGGCGGCCTCCTCGCATGCTTTATCAACCTCATTGCTTTATTCTTTATTTCGCTCTTTCTCGCTGAGAGCCGGTTTGTGGGGTTTTATTGCGGCGCATCAGTGAGCTCACGTGGTGTTGGAAAGGGCTCAGAGGGGACCGGAACATATGGCTTTAAAAGGAATCTTGCTGGAAAGTCAATGCAGAGCGGAGCAAAGACTGGCTGCCTTTGGAAAAAAAAGAAAAAACAGACTTGGTTCTATTGCCCTTTTCTTTTGTTTCCTCAGCTAAAAATATTTGCTCGCGTCTTTACCCCGCCTGGCATTTGTTTTCCCTTTTTCATGCACGGCCAAAATGTTTAAAAGTAATCTTCTTTTAAGAAGATACAAAGAGAAGGCGCCGCGTTTCCACTGGCAGGGCAATCACAAGTGAACTGCCGTCTGTTTTTGGTTTTTTTCAAAGGTTAGAGGAGGAGTTAGTGCAACCTGTGTGAAATTGTCTTTTTGCCCACTTTTTCTTATCAAACTCTTGTTTGTTTATGGACAGCCATTCCCATGAAGGTACTGTATACTGTAAACATATATATACTGTATATACATATACGTACTGTAAATGCCAGGATTGGTCAATCATACACGCTCTTAGGCTATGAAATGTTACAAAAGGCTTGATCGAGCGATATTATTCAAGACGCATGGAACAGGAAGTACGAGAAAAAGTCACTCTGCCGTGTCTGGTCCAGCACTGGTTGTTTACGAGGGGGTGGCGGTTTGTTTCCTCGCCTCCGTGGTCTTGCGGGGAACCTGGTGATGTTTTTTTAGTGGTACTGCTTTGATGTGTGACGAGGTTTGGTGTTGAACTTTCCCGGTTCTGTGCCACCGCGGGGGACTTGTGCATGGCGGGTTTTGCCCTCGGCTGCCATGTCCTTTTTTGGACTTTGATGCCATACCGGCTCTTTGCTACTTTGTTAGCATTGTTGCTGTGGTCACCTGGGGTCTGCATGGATCTGGTCTGCTGATATCGGACATTTTAGATGTCTCTAAAGTTTAGACTATTTAGTCTGAATGTGAAGAAACGTGCCTCCCAGACAAACATCTGCCCTGTCACAATAGAATGTTTTGCTGGATGATAATTGTGCTATACGTTATCGTGAATAATCGATATTGTCAACATTTTTCGCAACCATTTTATTCATCAATTGTTGTCGTGAGGTGGAAAGTGTCCTCAGAAACCATCCCTTCTGTGCCTTCATTGGCGTCAACGTATGCTGCCTCATGATGCTAACTGCTAGCAATCTGTATCCACTCACCAGCAGCCCCGCCTCCGCTGTAGAAGCAGAGTAGAGTGAAGACTCTTGTCATCCAGCCTGTGAAACACATACATGCACCTCAGTTTATCGAGGGAAGCATAATTATCCACCTGTTTTTTTTATTTGATCATGACAGGCCTACTTTTTAACTTTTGCATATGTTGGGGTTCGCTTCTTTTTACACTTTACTGAAGACAGTTACAGTGAAATATTGACATGCCTTCACCAACACTCACCCAAGCTCAAAATCAGGGAAAGTATTTTGGTCTGAAAGGGTTTTAAAGCTCAAATCAAAGAAAGTCAATAAATGCTGGTCGTGACTATTTTGGTTGATTTCTATTTATTTGCATGTGTAACAAATAAATAATGATCAGAATGCATAATTCATACAAATTGTAGTCTCAGCGAAATAAAAAGGCTTCATCACGTCTCCACACATTAAACCTGCAGCTAATTAGTCCAAAGCGAGAGTTTAAAATAAAAGACCCAAGATTAGACATCTCTATTGGAAATGTCCAACACACACACACACGAGGAACTTGCCTGAAGTCATTCTCGAAACAAAGTGCTGGAAATGATGTTTTCAATTTTAAAAAGCAGCAAAAAATAATAAAAAAGTAATGTTAAGGATCACATCCCTCTCCGAGAATTCCCGCTCTCTCCCCGGCGCTCTCATATGCTTCAAACGCCATCAAGAATAAATATTATTAAGTCAATCCATCCATGGAATTGAAGTACAACATTTCACAGCAAATCCTCGGTGTCTCCTGATTTAGGTGGTGCACAAGTTAGAAGAACTAATTAAATTGTTTCAGCGTGAAGGGGATCCGCCGACAATAAACTCCAGACTCTTGTGGAAGTTTTGGGATGAAATGATGCAGACAATAACCTGAAGGGGCCAGGGGCTAAAAGGGTGACGCCGGTGTCAGCGTTTCTTGCGATGCTGCGCCACAGAGGAGGACCATGAGGTTGTGGGGGTGTCAGGACAGTTTGTGGAACAAATCCTCGGAGGAAGAAGCTCATAAAGACGGTCAAGAGACAGACGGGGAGGGACATTACTGGGTCAGGACGCCGTGCTGCAAAATGAAAACATCCATTTTCACATCTTTTATGGTGGCTGCCATCGTTTTGCTAGCTAGCGCTCACTTCTTGCTCCAACCTCTTCAATTTAATTTTGCTATTAACAGAGGTTATCTTTTTCACAGTTAACGAGGTTCTAAAATGAGCCACGCCTGTGGAGTGAATTTCTCTCCCATGAAGATTTGTTTTTATTCACTTTGCAGAGGTGCCAATACACTTCTGCACACCGTGTGTATGCTAGCAGCTCCGCCTCCCCCCACTGAGACTGTATGACTGACAAAAGGGCTCACTCCATAGTATAGTACTATGGAACAAACATTTGGAGGCGAGAGATGTGAGAGAAAACAGACATGCATGCATTTGGTAATATATTAGGGCCGACAAAATTATCCACTTCATTTTTTGTTGCATTTATGTGTGATCGATTAATCAATCAATTAATTTTTTGGAGCTTTCAACCCAAAATGGGCTCATTTATGTTCATTCTGCCGTCTGGAAGCACAAAACTAGTTTGTATCATCCGCTCAGGGGCCGTGTCAATGTGAGACAAAACACAAAGTTTTAGACCAAACATACCCACAGCACTCAAGTCTGATCTGAGGCGAGTAAGCAGCGTCACACCCGAGTATGAACAACCCAGCCGAATCCTGATCCATTTAAAATCCTGGCAGGGCCAGCTGAAGCTTGACAGTCACTTGATGTTTACATGCTGACGTTGATGCAACTACAAGGCGACTACTCGCCTTACCCTCCGCACGACAATGGGAGCGCCCAGCCTGAACACAACGACAGCCAATCATTGTCCATTTCAGGGTGTGGCCTAATAAACCACAAATACACATACAGTCATAAAGCTGATTAAAGGATTCCAGGGCCGGACTATGGTAATGGTAATGGTTTTATTTCATTTGAACATGCATCAGATTCCAATTGAGTGCATCCCATAATCAGTTCCCAGTTCCACATGTCCAAAAGGAGTAGGAAGAAGCAAAGCTTATTAAATCCTACCCCTCCATCTGGTACTTTTACAATCAGTAACTGTTACATTTGTTCACTTCCTGCTTTCCTAATATAATATAATTTAATTAATATTTTTTAATTGTAATTTTAATTAAAATTAAAATTAAAATTAAAATTAAAATTAAAATTAAAATTAAAATTAAAATTACAATTACAATTACAATTACAATTACAATTTAATTCCCTCGGAATTACAATTAAAATTTTAATTTTAATTACAATTAAAATTAATTACAATTTAATTACAATTTTAATTTTAATTTTAATTTTAATTTTAATTTTAATTTTAATTTTAATTTTAATTTTAATTTTAATTTTAATTTTCATTTTAATTTTAATTTTAATTTTAATTTTAATTTTTTTTGTCACGTACCAAAGTACGAGGTGATATGACCATACCAACTATGTCCTTAGCATCCCGGCTCTAAAAAAAAATCACCATCCAGATGACTCGTTTGACAAAATGACTACTTTGGCGCACTGTTTTCCCGTAAACCAGGACAATAATTTTATGAAAAAACTAATTATGCAAAACATAAGAGTACGGAAAGCGGGGCAACACTGCAGTGACGGTTTGGGTTTAGCATCGTTAACGTACAAAAGCATCCTTTCGTATTCTGTATGCACCCCTTGGTGGGAAAACGCGGACACCCCTGATCTAAACAAATGACATCATCGGAAGGCTGTATTACACGAATGCAGCCTTGGTGGAAAAAAAACAGCAAAAGGCAACAAAAGAGGAGGAAAAAACAGCACGAATCCTCTCAATTTGGATTGCTTGCAAACGGCAGCGAGCTCTAAGCACCGCAGGCGTGGACATATTTATCTTACTTGAGCAAAGTGACAGTTGTCTGCACAGCCATTTCATTTTTACAGCAAAAAGCCAAGAAACAGAAAAGTGAATTAATCAAATGTAGAGCGGGAAGGCGAGGGGGGGGTGTCAGTGCTGCCTATCCCCCAGTGATGCAATCTGAGGGGACGGCTAAATAAATAAATGTGTTATGTATGACCGAGCGGGCCGAGCGGGCTCTGGGGCGACGAGCCAAAGTCGGCGGCGAGATGCGCTCAGACGAGTGCATAAATCAGCACACAATTAGGACTTTGTGATTTCATTTACGGCACCTACGAGCGCCCCCGTGGCACATTGTGGCAGATGTCATTTCTACACAATTGATTTTTGCTGCCGTCCCGAGGCCCGGCCAGTCACGGCCCCTCCACGCCGCCTCGCAAATGGATGACAAACACCGGGCAAATGGCTGTCCGGGCAATTTCTGCAGGATAGGAGTGGAATAATGCACCGGGCCGCGCTGGCTGGCACCGAGGGACCAAGGACAAGACAAGGTGCTGCAGTGGCTATAAAACACCGCGCTTGTCTCCATTGCGTTGTTGCGTGGTGCGTTCACTGACAACAGCGATGTTCCTTAAAGGGGCTGCCTCTAAATCAAATGCTAGGAATGTTCTGTTACTTTCAGAGCATGTAAGACAAATACTAAGCGAAACAGGAAGTAACTCTTTGATGCTCACTGATGTCGCAAAATACCACATTGACCTCAACGTCAGACTTTTTTTTTGCCTTTGGGAAAAGTCTTCTATCCGGGGTCGAGGACTTTCTGCAACCAACGGGTGGTGACACGTATTTTCTCACAGGCAATTTATATTGTCTGTCAAACATTTGCAGGGTTTCTGGAAATGCCGACTTTTCAACTGTATTAAAAAGCCACATTTCTTTGGAATCAGAATCAGAATCAGAAAAGGTTTATTGCCATGTATGATCAAACACATACTAGGAATTTGTTTTGGTGTAGTAGGTGCAGACACATTTATTAAAAAAGAATGAAAAATACAAAATATGAAAAATACAAAATATACAGAATAACAGTATAAATACATGTACACAGTCTGTTTTTTGTTTGTTATTCCGGAAGTGCAGTCTGATTGTTTTTCCTAAAAGTCCAAACTGGGCGTTAATGTACCTTCTGTTACCTTCTGTAAACTCCTCCCATTTTGCACTCTTCTGTTTGCGTTTACTTTGCAGATCGAACTGTCACGTTTGGACGCGGTGGAGTAGTGTAGCGACCCCAGGATGCAGATGAAAAAGCAGGATGCAGGTCAAAAATGTATTTCACGAAGATGCTAGGCAGCAGAACAACTCACTAGCATGTCCAACAGAAAAACCACAACAACCAAAGGAGCGTGCACCTGAACTAAATAGGCATCACTGAAAATGCAAAGCAACGGAAAACAGAACAGAGCAACACAGGAAGTGACTACAAAATAAAGGCATGAAGCAGGAACTAAGGCAGGAAAGGAAACTAAAAGCGCTGTCACCAGGGGGTAACGCCGACATCGTGACACAAACGTGTCAGCGAGCGCTGTCTTCGGCGTTTCCATTTGTAGATTTTTCTTCCCAGATGGGAAAACTGGGGCTGCACGGTGGTCGAGTGACCTCACAGCTAGGAGACCTGAGTTCAATTCCACCCTTGGACATCTCTGTGTGGCGTTTGCATGTTCTCCCCCGGTTTGCTTTTCTCCGGGTACTCCGGTTTCCTCCCACATTCCAAAATTGTCCGACTCCAAATTGTCCATAGGTAAGAATGTGAGTGTGAATGGTTGTTTGTCTATATGTGCCTTGTGATTGGCTGGCCACCATTCCAGGGTGTACCCCGCCTCTCGCCTGAAGACAGCTGGGATAGGCTCCAGCACCCGTGAGGATAAGTGGTAGAAAATGAATGAATGATGGGAAAACTGGGTCAGGTGGACATGTCGGAGGTGGGGAGGTTTGTTTTATTGCCGTTTATGTTGCCAGGACTATCAAATGTGTTTGGCATACTTGTTCCTTGGTGTTGATGGGCTCAGCTTGCTCATTATTAATGCTCATTATTAATTATTGCTCATTATTAATACTATTAATACTCCCACACGGGGGCCCTGGAGTTTGGCTGTGCAAGGCTGAGGCTCACAATTCCCTTCAGTGGTTTTATGTGCAGTGAACATTCACACAGGAGCTGCTGTCGGCCACAACTCACTCGCACTCTCCACACTACTTTAGATCTGGAGCTGATTGTGTCCCCCAGATTTTGGATAATCCCAAATATGAGGACTTCAGAGGCTTTCTGCAGTACTTTGATTATAGCAAACCCTTAAAGGTGCAGCGTTTCTTCCGTTCTTCCGGAGACTGCACCTCTTGCTCTGCGGCCGCCAGTAAAAGAGGAATATCGCCCTTCGGTGTGATTTTTTTTTTCCTTGACGTCGCCGGCTTCCTTTTGGCAGCCGTGGGTCGAACCTCGCCTTGAATAAATAAAACATGAGACAATGCCTGAAAAAGGTGTCCTCCAGGCCTCCGGACATCTAAAATTCATACATCCTCTCAGCAGGCCGAGGCAGGAATTTACCCAAGCACGAGAGTTCATCTCATCTCGTCACCCTGGTGACAGTCCTCAAGTCGTTGCAGGCCTGAGATGATACCATGGGAACAAGGCGGCCATGTTTTTTATGACATCACGTCTCTGGCAGAGAAGCAAATAAAGAGAGAGAGATGCACTGATTGGAAGCGAGTAGAATGAAATGGACTTACGAGAAGAAGAGAAGCGGGTGGGCAAGGGTGGGCGGGGGCAGAGCCGGCAGAGCAAATGTGAAAGCAATTTCTGGGATACAAAAAAAAGAAGTTGCCAGTAAATGACCTCCCAGAAAATTGCGCGGGGGAAGGACGGGGAGTGAAATTAGACGGCAGCGGCAGCAAAAAAACGTCCTTCTGATGAAGCCATCCTGGCCGCATCAAACACGTCCAAAAGAAACGACACCTCCTAACATTTGTCCTACATTGTCCAGTGCGTGAACATGGCCGGTGCATGGGGTGGTTGGGTGGGGGGGGGCGGCAACGGCGCTATCATTTAACGGCGTGAACAGCTCTGCTTTTTCCAGCTCATTAGCCATCCCCTTCTTTGTCCCAGGCCATTTGATAGCAGCATTAATCTACGGCTCCACTAGGCTTCCTCTGCCTATTTACCGCTATTTCATGAAGATTACACCACTCAAGCGTGTAAATGTATGCCTCACCCCTCCCCGTCCTCCTTTTTTTTTTTTTTTTTTTACCCCCGCCCCCCCATCATCCTGCCTAAACTCAGTGGAGTACTTTGTATCAACTTGTGCGACATACGGCGGATTAAACAGTGCATTTGCCCGCGAGCCCCGATGAGAATGAATGAGAGGCCATCAAAGTGTTTGCATCCCACTTGTTCCCCGCTCTGTGAGTGTTTACCGCTGATGAAAATGGCGCGCCGCCATCATTGACGCCGTCGTCCTTTGAATATCTCCGCCTTGCGTTTGATCACAGCGTCTGTCACGTCATAAATGGCATGGTAGAAAAACAAAACTGTGTCAAATCTAACAATGTCACCGTAATATCACCCAGAAATAAAAAAAAAAACGGAGACACTTTCTCATTCGGTATAATACGTCAGTGTCTCCAAACTTCTGAACACCAACAAAAATGGTTGCCAAGCTGCCAACGTTCTCCTCCAGGCGTCATGCCATAAATCACACCACGGACAAGCTATATTCTCACAAGCATTATCCTAGAGGCAGCAGTCATTTTTTTTTTATTAATTATCAAACCTAGTCAAAAGTTTGGAGACACCTTCCCATTCAATATAATACAAAAGTGTCTCCAAACTTTTGCATCCAACCTTCACAATGTTGTTCCATGGCATATTTGCAGCAACAAATCAACAACATAGCCTCAAAACATAAAAACTATTTTCAGTAGAGTAAATTCATCAATCATTTGAAGTACTAGCTGGCATGGCCTGCCATCTTTGCGATCAATTCTGATCGAATAAATGCTAACCTGTGATTAAACACAAAACACCCAAATTATGAAGTGAGGTTTAATGAATGAAAAGTTATATTTTTTTTCACACCCGACGAGCCAATTCAGTGTCTCAGCTGGCTTTTACGACATTCTCTAGCGCCATGTATCAGTGTATCATTAACGTCGATATGAACATTGTATGCACATCAGTGAACGCGGTGCCTAATTTGGTCGTTATGTTCAATAGCAGGCATAATAATTGACAGTCTTGTGAGCCAAGTCGATGTCAAAATTGTAATGTTCGTAAAATGCGGTCGACGGTAAAGTCCCGTACAATGATGCTCATTGTGATTGATGCTAAAAAGCTATTGTAGCAGACACCGACTCTTATTAGCAGCCTCAATAGACGGCTGCTAAGGGAGAGCTGTGTAGAATGCTAACATGCTAACAGATGGTATGTTATTATGGCACATGTTATGTGCCAACCGTCCCTTGAAACAGTCATTCAGAAACAAAAGTATGCGTCCATAGCGAGCTGAAACGGGACACACTTTGTCCCATATGGCCGTGAGAATCAAAAATAATCTGTCAAATGTCAAAGGACTCCACTGACAATAGTTTTGTAACGGTTTGTTTATGCCTTAAGCTTTGCAGCAGCTAGCTAGACCTTTAGCCACAGTGACATTTTACTCACTTAAAAAATAATAATTACTATTATTTATGGCGTTGTATGACTCTTGGGGGGGAAAAAATGTGAGTTTGGAGCTTGTTTTGTGTGACCAGGAAGCTACAGGTGGCTATCATGTTGATGTGGAACATGCTAACTAGCATCAGTAGTAATTGTAGTTCACTTATGTAAAAACATATTCAAACTCTGCTCTTTTGATGTCAGTATAATAATTATTTCTTGTCCTATGTGTTGGCTAAGTGTTAAAAAAATGTTAATGAGATGGAATAAAATGCTAATAGGCTACTGTGTAGTATGCTAACATGTAGCACGATGGCAAATTGAGTACAAAAAAGGTGCAATTACTATTATTTATGCCAGCGGATGAAATGCTAACATGCTAGCAGTTGGTATATATACAGTAGCAAGGTGGCAAATTGAAAAAAGAGCAATTTTAAACAGGGATGGATACAGTGCCTATGCTAAACATGCTAAACGTTGATGCTACAATACACCCATGTACCACCTTGGGTGGAAAATAAAAACATCATGTCAACATCATTCCTTCTCATCAGACAATGCTTTAAAAAGGCTAATTGATTTGACATATTGATGAGGAATCTGACACAATTTCAAGCAGGAATAGATAAAATGTCAACATGCTAACAGTTGGTATGCTATGTATAATATGCAGTACCAATATGGCATCTTGAGTGAAAAAAAAAACCTCAACCCAAGTTAAGTCAGGTCACACTTAAAAAGGCTAAAGGAACGTGGATACATGTTAAAAGTTGGCATGCTAACTTTTAGCAAGAAAGTGATTTGACAGATTTACATGGTTGGCATGGTAACATGTGGGAAGATAGGAACTACAATACAGAGAGCATTTTAGCAGATCTGTAAGTAATTGACATTATGCGCTGTTGTCAGACACGCTAACAGCTGGTTAGCATGTCTATAGCAACATAGCAATAGAAGCACGGCACTCCCAGTAGGATTGTAAATGATTCCTTTCAAAAAGCCCGAGAACGCTTTACAGAAAAGGTCAAGAACCACAGCAATAAAGGTCATTCATCCCCTGCTTCATTCTGGTCTGAGCGCACGTTGCCGACTGCAGAAATTGCCAGTCGCCAATAATAGTCATGCTGTAAGCTAAGCGAGGCGATGGGAGGCGGCTTTGTGAGGACGCGTGGGCGGCAGACAAATAAGACACACGAGCGAGGTAAATGGTCCGCCGCTTGTTTGAGTTCCATCAGAGCGCCATCAAAGCCCCATTGGCTCGGCTAACCGGCGCTTGTCAACGTGTCACTGTCAATTGTTGAGCGTGCCGTGTCTTCCCCGCCCCCTCGTCGTCGTAGCAACACATGCTGTGGCGAACAACAATTGTATCGCGCTAGCATCCCTCGCCCGATGCGAATGGCGGACACAAGACGTTTACGTACCAACAAATTACAACGTCTGTGTTGGTCATTGTGGTCGTATGCTTCGTGTTACCATGGTTACAGCACGCACAAACATAAATAAAGGTCTTATGGGGAGCTTTTAATTTGAGGTTTCCTCACAGCTTGTTTATGTGAAAGCAATGAGACTACAGGCAGCGCTGGAATCAAACACTTTTGTTACTGGTATGATAATTATAGAGCAACAAAATAACACAACCACAATATTAGGAGTACCCCCACATCCGTCTACCAATTCTCTGTTCCTTGTTTGAACTTACCATGTCTTTGGACACCACTTCTAGGGTACCACCGGGGGGGGGGCAAACCACCCTTTTCAGACTGACAACCAAGGCTTCCCATTTGGAGGTTGTAATGGTAATGGTAATGGTAATGGTTTTATTTCATTTGAGTGCATCCCATAATCAGTTCACAGTTCCACATGTCCAAAAGGAGTAGGAAGAAGCAAAGCTTATTAAATCCTACCCCTCCATCTGGTACTTTTACAATCAGTAACTGTTACATTTGTTCACTTCCTGCTTTCCATAATACAGTTTAAGGTTTTTTTTTGTTTTTTTGTTTTTTTTTTTAAATAATGTACCTCGTACCATAGTACTCGGTGATATGAGCATCCAATGCCATAATGGGTACCATAGTGCGTGTCAATATAGTGATATATATAGCACATCATGACTGGTTCAAGACTCTTCATCCTTGTATTTAGCAAACATCAACTGCTTGTATTGTTTCTTGAATTGGCTCATCGTTGTGCATTGTTTGATTTCCTTACTCAATCCATTCCATAGTTTGATTCCACATACTGAAATGCTATGGCTAGCATAACGTAGTCCTAGCATAGAAGTGTTTCAAATGTACTTCTTCCCTGAGATCATATTTCTCCTCTCTTGTAGAGAAGTATTGGATGACATTTTTAGCTAATTGCTTATTTTTAGCCTTATGCATTATTTTAGCTGTTTGAAGATGAACTATATCAGCAAGTTGAACTATTTGTGATTATAGAAATAAGGAGTTAGTATGTTCTCTGTAGGCGGCATTATGAATTATCCTTACTGACCTTTTTTTGCAGTACATTTAGCGAGTGAAGATTGCTTTTATAGTTATTAGCCCATATTTCCACACAAAAAGTAAAATATGTTAGAACCAGGGAGCAATAAAGAGTGTGGAGTGATTTCTGATTGAGAACAAATTTAACTTTGTTCAATACTGAAATATTTCTGGCCACCTTATTCTCATTCAGGACATAGAAGAGAAGAGTTAACTATTATTTTCTTTCCTTTCTAGAAAATGATAACCCAGTAGTGTTAAACACAGAAAGTAAACAAACTGCATATCACTAATCGGTGAAACAAGGAAAAAAGGGAGGATTAAATGTCCAGTTCCCGGTTCTTTCAAATCCCGCTGGGGAGTCCAGTCCATATGTGGGTCTACCAATACATTTCAGTTGAGATTTCCGATTGAAGTTCTGTCGGGCAGAGCTGAAGCAGCGCCATCTGAGGTGATTTGAAAGAAACCACCTGAAAGATATCGTCAGAAAAGCAACTAAGTGATGAATATAAGCAGCCGGTTACGTGATGCCTTCGGGCGCATGTACTGTACTCCATGCAGCACGCGTCCTCTTTCAGCACCTTTTATCAGGCTGAGCCAGGTGGGTTGCCCGAGCAGAATGTGGGTCATTGTTGTTGTTGGAGGCCATGGAGGGAAAAGCTTGGATGTCTGGAGGGAGCCACAGCGTGCATATTGTTTGGGTCTAAAAGGACGTTATAATCCACCCCCATATGTGCCAACACACCCCCGTCTCTATTCATCCATGTCCCTGCGGAGTGCCTCCAAGAGTGCCGCCATGCCAGGCTGCAGCTCCTCACTCTAAACGTGATGGAGAGCTGTCATTGTGTGCCTCCCGACATGCAGCCGCTGGCTTATCTCCTCCAGTAAAGGCAGGCTGCTTTAATCATTCCGTGGAATAAAACACAAAAACAAGAATATTGGGGGAGTGAATGAATGCAATCGTTGACAATGGAATTCAGCCCCACGCCTCACAACAGTTGTCTGTCCCCCTCCCCTTCATGAAAACCTGTATTTGTTATGCTGGGGGGTTTAGGTGCGTCGCTCCAGCCAATGGTCAAAGATCCGCTACGTGACTAACTGCAAAGGGACTAGTCAAAGATCCTCTATAGTACGGGCTTGCTTCTGTTATGTAACATAATGCAAAAAATGTCATTCAAAGATCCTCTATACAACAGAGGCAAAGAAAAAACACTAGTCAAAGATCCTCTGTAATACGGGCTTGCTTCTCTGTTACGTAACATAATGCAAAAAATGTGATTCAAAGATCCTCTATACGACAGAGGCAAAGAAATCTGATGGAAAAACAAACACTAGTCAAAGATCCTCTATGATACAAACTTGCTTCTCTGTTACGTAACGCGATGCAAAAAATGTGATTCAAAGATCCTCTATACGACAGAGGCAAAGAAAAAACACTAGTCAAAGATCCTCTATAATACAGGCTTGCTTCTCTGTTACGTAACACAAAGCAAAAAAATGTGATTCAAAGATCCTCTATACGACAGAGGCAAAGAAAAAAAAAACACTAGTCAAAGATCCTCTATACAACAGAGGCAAATAAATCTGATGGAAAAACAAACACTAGTCAAAGATCCTGTATAATACGGGCTTGCTTCTCTGTTACGTAACACAATGCAAAAAATGTGATTCAAAGATCCTCTATACGACAGAGGCAAAGAAATCTGATGGGGAAAAAAACACTAGTCAAAGATCCGCTACGTGACAGAGATGGACTTGCTTCTCTGTTACATAACGCAATGCAAAAAATGTCATTCAAAGATCCTCTATACGACAGAGGCAAAGAAAAAAAAACACTATTCAAAGATCCTCTATAATACGGGCTTGCTTCCCTGTTACGTAACACAATGCAAAAAATGTGATTCAAAGATCCTCTATACGACAGAGGCAAAGAAAAAAAAAACACTAGTCAAAGATCCTCTATAATACGGTCTTGCTTCTCTGTTACGTAACACAAAGCAAAAAATGTGATTCAAAGATCCTCTATACGACAGAGGCAAAGAAAAAAAAAACACTAGTCAAAGATCCTCTATAATACAGGCTTGCTTCTCTGTTACGTAACACAAAGCAAAAAATATGATTCAAAGATCTTCTATACGACAGAGGCAAAGAAATCTGATGGGGGAAAAAAATACTAGTCAAAGATCCTGTGTGTGACAGGAGCGCCCTGCTGTTTTAGAAACAGTGACTTTATATGAGAGGAGTGCTCTACTGTTTTTAACAACCCACTGCAAAAAATGCAAATCAAAGATCTTCTATATGACAGAGGCACTCTGCTGTTTTTAGGAATCTGCAGCTATAAATGCCACTCAAAGAGCCGCAATATGACAATATTGTGTTGTGCTGTTTTTAACAACCCACTTCAAAGGTGCTACTCAAAGATCCTCTATATAACAGAGGAGCTCTGCTGTTTCGGAATGGGCTGCAAAAGCGCTCATCAAAGATGCTGACAGGAGTGATCTGACTTTTTTTTAAAGGATCTACAGAAGCAAATGCAAGTCAAAGATTCTTTATATGACAGGACCACGCTGCTGTTTTTAACAATCTTGTGCAAAAAAAAGAAGTCAAAGATCCTTTATACGACCGGAGCTCTGCGTTTTAATCATCTCATGGCAGAAAAAAAAGACATGAAGCGATGATGTAAACGAACACAATCATTGACATTGAGATTCAGCCCCACGCCCCACAACAGTTGTCTGCCCCCCTTCATAAAAAGCAAGTAGTATTTATTATGGTGTTGGGTTTTTTTCAGCGTGGTGTCACTCCAGCCGCCCGGCCCGGCTCTTCGCTCTGTGATGAATCTCAATTATGCCAAGGTCACCTTTCATTGTGGTGAACTCTCGTCTGCTTTATTGGAACTGGCAGTGCTTCCGCGCCATCATGGCCGCGCATATTGACAGCAGGCGCCGCCTCCCAAACACCACACAGGAAAAAAAAACAAAAAAAACAAAAACAGAGAGACGCCGTGAAAGGGCTTGTAAGGTTTCTAATTTTGGCAGACAGATTCTGGCAGTGCAGAATCTGACTTAATGGTGCGTGTAATGCCATCGCTCCTCGCATGTTATTAGCAGCAGCCATGATGGAAATAAAATACAAAGACTCAAAATAATAAAAGTACAAACCCACAGCTCGCTCACCTTTGACTACATTTGTGTGTGTCGCTCCACTCGCTTGTAACTGTACAAAAGGAAGAACTACAATGCCTCCCAATGAGACGAGAAATAATCCACAAAGTCGAGGAAATTGCAGTAATACGACAGAATAGAACATACGATTTTAATGAATGTGATCGCTCCTCTCACCTGGAATTCATGGCGACATCCGAAGTGGAGTGGAAAAAAAATTGCCGTGGAAGAAAATCAAAACCATTCCAAATAAGACTGGAAATAATAAAAAGTAATAATAAAAATAATTTAAAAATAAATTTAAAAAAAAGTCTGGAAAGACTGGAAATCAACAAAGTCAAGGAAATTGCAGCTGAATCGAACATGAATGTGATCGCTCCTCTCACCTGTAATTCATGGCGACATCGTGGAAATAATAAAAAGTAATAATAAAAACAAAACAAACAAAAAGACTGGAAATAATCCACAAAGTCAAGGAAATGTCAGTAATCCAGCTGAATCGAACATGAATGTGATTGCTCCTCTCGCCAGCGATTGACAGCAGTCACCTTAGAAATGACCAGAATGACTCCAAATAAGATTAGAAATAATCCACAAAGTCAAGGAAATTGCAGTAATACGACAGAATAGAACATACAATTTTAATCAATGTGATCGCTTCTCTCACCTGTAATTCATGGCGACATCGGAAGTGCACAGTGGACAAAATCAAAACCATTCCAAATAAGACTGGAAATAATAAAAAGTAATAATAAAAATAATTTAAAAATAAATTAAAAAAAAACTGGAAATAATCATCAAACTCAAGGAAATAGCAGCTGAATCGAACATGAATGTAATCGCTCCTCTCACCTGTAATTCATGGCGACATCCGAAGTGCAAAGTGGAAAAAATCAAAATAACTCCAAATAAGACTGGAAATAATAAAAAGTTATAACAAAAGACTGGAAATAATCAACAAAGTCAAAGAAAGTTCAGTAATCCAGCTGAATCGAACATGAATGTGATTGCTCCTCCGCCTTAGAAATGACCAGAATGCCTCCAAATAAGACTAGAAATAATCCACAAAGTCAAGAAAATTGCAGTAATACGACAGAATCTGTCATATGATTTCAATTCATGTGATCGCTCCTCTCACCTGTAATTCATGGCGACATCTGAAGTGCACCGTGGAAAAAATCAAAACAACTCCAAATAAGAGTGAAAATAATAAAAAGTAATAAAAAAAAAAGACTGGAAATAATCAACAAAATCAAGGAAATTGCAGCTGAATCGAACATGAATGTGATCGCTCCTCTCGCCAGTGATTGACAGCGGTCACCTTAGAAATGGCCAGAATGCCTCCAAATAAGATTAGAAATAATCCACAAAGTCAATGAAATTGCAGTAATACGACAGGATAGAACATACAATTTTAATGAATGTGATCGCTCCTCTCACCTGGAATTCATGGCGACATCTGAAGTGCACCGTGGAAAAAATCAAAACGACTCCAAATAAGACTGAAAATAATAAAAAGTAATAAAAAAAAAAAGACTGGAAATAATCATCAAACTCAAGGAAATAGCAGCTGAATCGAACATGAATGTAATCGCTCCTCTCACCTGTAATTCATGGCGACATCCAAAGTGCAAAGTGGAAAAAATCAAAATGACTCCAAATAAGACTGGAAATAATAAAAAGTTATAATAAAAACAAAATAAACAAAAGACTGGAAATAATCAACAAAGTCAATGAAATTGCAGTAATACGACAGAATAGAACATATGATTTTAATGAATGTGATCGCTCCTCTCACCTGGAATTCATGGCGACATCCAAAGTGCACAGCGGAAAAAATCAAAACGACTCCAAATAAGACTGGAAATAATAAAAATTAATAATAATAAGAGTGGAAATAATCAACAAAGTCAAGGAAATTGCATTAATCCGGCTGAATCAAACATGAATGTGATTGCTCCTCTCGCCAGTAATTGACAGCGGCCATTGACTAGAATGACTCCAAATAAGACTAGAAATATTCCTAGTCAAGGACATTTTGGAATGGATTATGTTGTGTTATCTAAGCAGCGGTTGTCAAATGTCAGCATGTGTTTTTGGATGCGGTGTAAAAACAAACATACCGTATAAGAAGCAAAACCGTGCGGATGCTCCTCCCACTCAGCGAGGCGACTGTGTTTTTGTTCCTGTACCAGCAAAGCGAGAGTCAAGTCAAATCATGGCTAGATGTTTCATTAAAGGCTACAACTTGACGTAATTGTGCAAGACAAGTCAATTAAAAGTCCCATTATTCAATCACAATACACATGGAGTAATTGAAGCGTTGCCCCCCCCTCAACCCCCCAACCCTGCCAAGAACATACTGCAGCAAGGTCTGCTTCACAGCCATCCTGACAAGGTCACTGATCCAAAGTGGGACATCTTAAGGTACCCCCTTTCTAGATTATGAATACTAGAACGTCCCATTAATGTCAACGTTCTCCTCACAAGTCATTGGTCGCTCTCTTGAGAGATGCTCGCTGGTTCCCGGGGGGCACCAGCACACGTCCCCTCCTTTCATTAGCATGTATGCATGCAGAGTGAAGTGGGGCTGAGAGATATGACCTAAGCATCATCTGCTCTGCCCACTCCTGTCGCCATATGGCAAGCAATCATGCCAGGCTCCGAGCTCTGATGACTCTGGGACAAGCATCCTCATCGATGCATGGGTACCAATTTCAATGCAAATAATAGAAATAAACCTTCATAAATGTAAACAATTTTCCTCATTCTGGATCTGAATAAGAGCTGCAAAAACACGAGTCAAAGATCATTTATGTGATGGGAGTACTGTGCTGTTTTGAAGGGAACTACTGCCACAATGCTCGTCAAAGATCCTCTCAATGACAGGAGTGCTCTTCTGTTTATTAAGATGTACTGCAAAAAGGCCTGTGACCTTTTCCAGAAAAAAAGAAAGAAACAAGTCAGAGATCATTTATAAAACAGGAGGGCACTGCACTACAAAAAGGTTTGGGACTTTCTGAGCAGACACACAAAAAAAATGAAAAACTTCTATATGACAGGAATCTTCTATATGACACTCTGCTGTAAATTCTAGTCAAAGATCCTCTATGTGACAGTTATGCTCTGATGTTTTTAAGAACCAACTGCAACAAATGCAAGGGATCCTATGTGTGACGGGGGCGCTGCCATTTGAAATGATGTACTGCAAAAATGCTTGTGACCTTTTGCAAAAAAAAAACCCAGAAAAAAACACAAAAAAACTGTGTGTCAAAGATCCTTTATATCATAAGATCCCTCTGCCGTTTCAAACGATCTAGACTACTGCAAAAATGCACAGAGTTAAAGATCATTTATATGACAGGAGTGCTCTGGTGTTGTTAAGGAATCTACTGCAAACATGCTCGTCAAAGATCCTTTATATCATATGAGCCCTCTGCTGTTTCAAACAATCTAGACTACTGCAAATAAAAAAAAGAGTTAAAGATCATTTATTTGACAGGAGTGCTCTGCTGTTTTTAAGGAATCTACTGCAAAAATGCTCGTCAAAGATCCTTTATATCATATGAGCCCTCTGCTGTTTCAAACGATCTAGACTACTACAAAAATGCACAAGACCTTCTGCAAAAAAAAAGTGAAAGATCATTTATATGACAGGAGTCCTCTGCTGTTTTTAAGGAATCTACCGCAAACATGCTCGTCAAAGATCCTTTATATCATATGAGTCCTCTGCTGTTTCAAACAATCTAGACTACTGCAAATAAAAAAAGAGTTAAAGATCATTTATTTGACAGGAGTGCTCTGCTGTTTTTAAGGAATCTACCGCAAACATGCTCGTCAAAGATCCTTTATATCATATAAGCCCTCTGCTGTTTCAAACGATCTAGACTACTGCAAATAAAAAAAGAGTTAAAGATCATTTATTTGACAGGAGTGCTCTGCTTTTGTTAAGGAACCTACCGCAAACATGCTCGTCAAAGATCCTTTATATCATATGAGCCCTCTGCTGTTTCAAACGATCTAGACTACTGCAAAAATGCACAAGACCTTCTGCAAAAAAAAAAAAGTGAAAGATCATTTATATGACAGGAGTCCTCTCCTGTTTTTAAGGAATCGACCGCAAACATGCTCGTCAAAGATCCTTTATATCATATGAGCCCTCTGCTGTTTCAAACGATCTAGACTACTACAAAAATGCACAAGACCTTCTGCAAAAAAAAAGTGAAAGATCATTTATATGACAGGAGTCCTCTGCTGTTTTTAAGGAATCTACCGCAAACATGCTCGTCAAAGATCCTTTATATCATATGAGTCCTCTGCTGTTTCAAACAATCTAGACTACTGCAAATAAAAAAAGAGTTAAAGATCATTTATTTGACAGGAGTGCTCTGCTGTTTTTAAGGAATCTACCGCAAACATGCTCGTCAAAGATCCTTTATATCATATAAGCCCTCTGCTGTTTCAAACGATCTAGACTACTGCAAAAATGCACAAGACCTTCTGCAAAAAAAAAAAAGTGAAAGATCATTTATATGACAGGAGTCCTCTCCTGTTTTTAAGGAATCGACCGCAAACATGCTCGTCAAAGATCCTTTATATCATATGAGCCCTCTGCTGTTTCAAACGATCTAGACTACTACAAAAATGCACAAGACCTTTTGCAAAAAAAAAAAAAGTGAAAGATCATTTATATGACAGGAGTCCTCTCCTGTTTTTTAAGGAACCTACCGCAAACATGCTCGTCAAAGATCCTTTATATCATATGAGCCCTCTGCTATTTCAAACAATCTAGACTACTGCAAATAAAAAAGAGTTAAAGATCATTTATTTGACAGGAGTGATCTGCTGTTTTAAAGGAATCTACTGCAAAAATGCTCGTCAAAGATCCTTTATATCATATGAGCCCTCTGCTGTTTCAAACGATCTAGACTACTACAAAAATGCACAAGACCTTCTGCAAAAAAAAAAAAAAGTGAAAGATCATTTATATGGCAGGAGTCCTCTGCTGTTTTTAAGGAATCTACCGCAAACATGCTCGTCAAAGATCCTTTATATCATATGAGTCCTCTGCTGTTTCAAACAATCTAGACTACTGCAAATAAAAAAGAGTTAAAGATCATTTATTTGACAGGAGTGCTCTGCTGTTTTTAAGGAATCTACTGCAAAAATGCTCGTCAAAGATCCTTTATATCATATGAGCCCTCTGCTGTTTCAAACCATCTAGACTACTGCAAAAATGCACAAGACCTTCTGCAAAAAAAAAAAAAAGTGAAAGATCATTTATATGACAGGAGTCCTCTCCTGTTTTTAAGGAATCTACTGCAAACATGCTCGTCAAAGATCCTTTATATCATATAAGCCCTCTGCTGTTTCAAACAATCTAGACTACTGCAAATAAAAAAGAGTTAAAGATCATTTATTTGACAGGAGTGCTCTGCTGTTTTTAAGGAATCTACTGCAAACATGCTCGTCAAAGATCCTTTATATCATATGAGCCCTCTGCTGTTTCAAACAATCTAGACTACTGCAAATAAAAAAAGAGTTAAAGATCATTTATTTGACAGGAGTGCTCTGCTGTTTTTAAGGAATCTACCGCAAACATGCTCGTCAAAGATCCTTTATATCATATGAGCCCTCTGCTGTTTCAAACAATCTAGACAACTGCAAATAAAAAAGAGTTAAAGATCATTTATTTGACAGGAGTGCTCTGCTTTTGTTAAGGAACCTACCGCAAACATGCTCGTCAAAGATCCTTTATATCATATGAGCCCTCTGCTGTTTCAAACGATCTAGACTACTGCAAAAATGCACAAGACCTTCTGCAAAAAAAAAAAAGTGAAAGATCATTTATATGACAGGAGTCCTCTCCTGTTTTTAAGGAATCGACCGCAAACATGCTCGTCAAAGATCCTTTATATCATATGAGCCCTCTGCTGTTTCAAACGATCTAGACTACTGCAAATAAAAAAAGAGTTAAAGATCATTTATTTGACAGGAGTGCTCTGCTGTTTTTAAGGAATCTACTGCAAACATGCTCGTCAAAGATCCTTTATATCATATGAGCCCTCTGCTGTTTCAAACGATCTAGACTACTGCAAAAATGCACAAGACCTTCTGCAAAAAAAAAAAAGTGAAAGATCATTTATATGACAGGAGTCCTCTCCTGTTTTTAAGGAATCGACCGCAAACATGCTCGTCAAAGATCCTTTATATCATATGAGCCCTCTGCTGTTTCAAACGATCTAGACTACTGCAAATAAAAAAAGAGTTAAAGATCATTTATTTGACAGGAGTGCTCTGCTGTTTTTAAGGAATCTACTGCAAACATGCTCGTCAAAGATCCTTTATATCATATGAGCCCTCTGCTGTTTCAAACGATCTAGACTACTGCAAAAATGCACAAGACCTTCTGCAAATAAAAAAAGAGTTAAAGATCATTTATTTGACAGGAGTGCTCTGCTGTTTTAAAGGAATCTACTGCAAACATGCTCGTCAAAGATCCTTTATATCATATGAGTCCTCTGCTGTTTCAAACAATCTAGACTACTGCAAATAAAAAAAAGAGTTAAAGATCATTTATTTGACAGGAGTGCTCTGCTGTTTTTAAGGAATCTACTGCAAACATGCTCGTCAAAGATCCTTTATATCATATGAGCCCTCTGCTGTTTCAAACGATCTAGACTACTGCAAAAATGCACAAGACCTTCTGCAAATAAAAAAAGAGTTAAAGATCATTTATTTGACAGGAGTGCTCTGCTGTTTTAAAGGAATCTACTGCAAACATGCTCGTCAAAGATCCTTTATATCACAGGAACTCTCGGGTGTTTGTACTGCAAAAAAATGTTTGTGACAAAAAAAGTCAAAGATCATTGATATGATTGGAGGAGGCTGCTGTTTTTGTTTTTAAGGACGTACAGCAAAAAACGGAGCCCTGCTAATCATGAATTGCGGACTGAGGAGGTGCGTGTCCAAGACTGATGTCCTCCAGCCTGACTTCATATTCTATATGTTCTATATGTTCCTTGTCTTCTACCAGGAAACGATGTTCCCCGTAGTGTTAGACCGTCAGGAAAAACCGAGTGGGAATTTGAAAAGTGAAAAGCGGTGACTCCTCGTAAAAAGTTCAAGCAATTGACGAGCCGCCAATTGCGTCGCTCAGTTTGTAAATCAGACGAGCTCATTGAGGCTAAATGGCGTCTGAAGACTCGGCGGCGGCGGCGGCGGCAGAGAAGAAGCGAGGCGATGACTTCTCGTCTGCGTTTTCTGGGTCAGACTTAATCAAACGTCACATTCCGGAGCCCTCAATGACACTTTCAGATAGCAGCCATCACTCAAAGGCGGCGGTTCGCCTTCATCCCTCACACACCTCAACGTCCTAATGGCGCTTTCCACAGGTGCGCCAGCCGAGGTGATGCGCTTCCAGGTAGCTTTAATTACCAATCATTTTCTATTCACGGCCAAAGGATTCATCACCATTTGGCTCGCTGCTGGCAGGCTAAGGGATGAGTTTTCCTCCCCAACAATGGCCGCTTCCCAAAGCGCACTTGGGAGGGAAGTATAGAATATAGCGGAGGCTTTGCATGCTTCACAAAGACTGCGCCCACAGGGAGGAATACATTTCTTATTCACTCTTACTTTCTTCCCTCCTCTCGACATGTCATCACTTGACAATTACTCTAAAAGTAATTGCACTGGGAAGTGTTGATTCATATACGGCCTCAACACTCCCCGAGCTATTAATCTTTGCCGGGCTTTGCAACCGTCACGTCCTTAATTATGGCGTTATATATGTTAATTCAAAGTGTCAAAACAGCTGTCTGCTGTAATTGCCTCATTGTTTGGTCATCTGTGCATCCCTCTCAGCTTGTTTTTGGGTCTCGCCGCATTTGATTTGCGTAATAAAGTGTCAGTGAGAGTTGGTTCCCACCGGAGAGATCCTGGACGCCGCATTCGGGACGCCGCATTCGGGACACCTGCGACAGATCCCGGTTACAAAGTCAGTTCAAAGATTCGACGATTGTGATTTTGCTGAAACAGAAGCAATATTTGTTCCAACCCTTCATAAATGTAGACCGTTTTCCTCATTCTGGGTCTGAATAAGAGCCGCCAAAACACGAGTCAAAGATCCTCTTCATTTTTAAATGTTCTATTCCAAAAATGCTTGGGACCTTCTACAAAAAACACTAGTCAAAGATCATTTATGTGATGGGAGTACTGTGCTGTTTTGAAGGGAACTACTGCAAGTATGCTCGTCAAAGATCCTCTCAATGACAGGAGCGCTCTTCTGTTCATTAAGATGTACTGCAAAAAGGCCTGTGACCTTTTTCCAGAAAAAAAAAAAAGAAACAAGTCAGAGATCATTTATAAAACAGGAGCACACTGCACTGCAAAAATGCTTGGGACTTTCTACAAAGTCAGTGCAAAGATTCGACGATTGTGATTTTGCTGAAACAGAAGCAATATTTGTTCCAACCCTTCATAAATGTAGACCGTTTTCCTCATTCTGGGTCTGAATAAGAGCCGCCAAAACACGAGTCAAAGATCCTCTTCATTTTTAAATGTTCTATTCCAAAAATGCTTGGGACCTTCTACAAAAACCACTAGTCAAAGATCATTTATGTGATGGGAGTACTGTGCTGTTTTGAAGGGAACTACTGCAAGTATGCTCGTCAAAGATCCTCTCAATGACAGGAGCGCTCTTCTGTTCATTGATGTAGATGTACTGCAAAAAGGCCTGTGACCTTTTTCCAGAAAAAAAAAAAAAGAAACAAGTCAGAGATCATTTATAAAACAGGAGGACACTGCACTGCAAAAATGCTTGGGACTTTCTACAAAGTCAGTGCAAAGATTCGACGATTGTGATTTTGCTGAAACAGAAGCAATATTTGTTCCAACCCTTCATAAATGTAGACCGTTTTCCTCATTCTGGGTCTGAATAAGAGCCGCCAAAACACGAGTCAAAGATCCTCTTCATTTTTAAATGTTCTATTCCAAAAATGCTTGGGACCTTCTACAAAAAACACTAGTCAAAGATCATTTATGTGATGGGAGTACTGTGCTGTTTTGAAGGGAACTACTGCAAGTATGCTCGTCAAAGATCCTCTCAATGACAGGAGCGCTCTTCTGTTTATTAAGATGTACTGCAAAAAGGCCTGTGACCTTTTTCCAAAAAAAAAAAAAAAGAAACAAGTCAGAGATCATTTATAAAACAGGAGGACACTGCACTGCAAAAATGCTTGGGACTTTCTACAAAGTCAGTGCAAAGATTCGACGATTGTGATTTTGCTGAAACAGAAGCAATATTTGTTCCAACCCTTCATAAATGTAGACCGTTTTCCTCATTCTGGGTCTGAATAAGAGCCGCCAAAACACGAGTCAAAGATTCTCTTCATTTTTAAATGTTCTATTCCAAAAATGCTTGGGACCTTCTACAAAAACCACTAGTCAAAGATCATTTATGTGATGGGAGTACTGTGCTGTTTTGAAGGGAACTACTGCAAGTATGCTCGTCAAAGATCCTCTCAATGACAGGAGCGCTCTTCTGTTCATTGATGTAGATGTACTGCAAAAAGGCCTGTGACCTTTTTCCAGAAAAAAAAAAAAAGAAACAAGTCAGAGATCATTTATAAAACAGGAGGACACTGCACTGCAAAAATGCTTGGGACTTTCTACAAAGTCAGTGCAAAGATTCGACGATTGTGATTTTGCTGAAACAGAAGCAATATTTGTTCCAACCCTTCATAAATGTAGACCGTTTTCCTCATTCTGGGTCTGAATAAGAGCCGCCAAAACACGAGTCAAAGATCCTCTTCATTTTTAAATGTTCTATTCCAAAAATGCTTGGGACCTTCTACAAAAAACACTAGTCAAAGATCATTTATGTGATGGGAGTACTGTGCTGTTTTGAAGGGAACTACTGCAAGTATGCTCGTCAAAGATCCTCTCAATGACAGGAGCGCTCTTCTGTTTATTAAGATGTACTGCAAAAAGGCCTGTGACCTTTTTCCAAAAAAAAAAAAAAAGAAACAAGTCAGAGATCATTTATAAAACAGGAGGACACTGCACTGCAAAAATGCTTGGGACTTTCTACAAAGTCAGTGCAAAGATTCGACGATTGTGATTTTGCTGAAACAGAAGCAATATTTGTTCCAACCCTTCATAAATGTAGACCGTTTTCCTCATTCTGGGTCTGAATAAGAGCCGCCAAAACACGAGTCAAAGATTCTCTTCATTTTTAAATGTTCTATTCCAAAAATGCTTGGGACCTTCTACAAAAAACACTAGTCAAAGATCATTTATGTGATGGGAGTACTGTGCTGTTTTGAAGGGAACTACTGCAAGTATGCTCGTCAAAGATCCTCTCAATGACAGGAGCGCTCTTCTGTTCATTGATGTAGATGTACTGCAAAAAGGCCTGTGACCTTTTTCCAAAAAAAAAAAAAAAGAAACAAGTCAGAGATCATTTATAAAACAGGAGGACACTGCACTGCAAAAATGCTTGGGACTTTCTGCACAGACACATTGAAAATGCTCTGCTTTTCAAAGCTTCAATTCAAAGATCTTCTATATGA
Source organism: Doryrhamphus excisus (assembly GCF_030265055.1). NCBI lineage: Eukaryota > Metazoa > Chordata > Actinopteri > Syngnathiformes > Syngnathidae > Doryrhamphus > Doryrhamphus excisus. Next base: position 3,219,611 of record NC_080477.1, read on the forward strand.
CAGAGGCACTGTCTGTTTTTAGGAATCTGCAGCAGTAAATTCTAGTCAAAGATTTGTTGCTGTGGATAGTGCATGATATGCTACGTACTGCTATCCCTGGCTGAGCTCATAAAAATAGCACTGCGCCCAAAATCTGCCAAAATCTGTAATAATAACAATATTCTTTATTCGAGACAGTGCATGATATGCTGCTGTGCCTCATTGAACTCTATGAAAAATATATTGCACCCAAAACTCTACAAATATAGAAATAGCCATACTGTAATGTGTCTCCATCCATCCATCCGTCCTTTTTCTACACCGCTTATCCTCACTAGTTTTGTGGGGGTATGCTGGAGCCTATCCCAGCTGACTTCGGGGCGAGGCGGGGGTACACCCTGGACTGGTGGCCAGCCAATCAAAGACTGTGATGTGTGGTACAAATATGATTCTTGATCCATGATGTGTCGCTGGATGCTATTCTGTTCAGTTGACATCATCATTGACATTCATCAGTGAAGAAATGTGTCTTTTGCGTTACACTCAATGCTCAGATGACGAATATAAAAGGTAGAGAAAGAACAGTAAGCTTTATTAGTGTGGAAATCCTAGCGTGTAAAATCAGCTGCTTAGTCGGACTGAATCTGCCTGGAAGGAAGCAACAATCTAATCAAAGCTCGTCCCCCCCAAAGAACGCCGCTAATGAGTCGCAGCGTTCTCGACATTTCCATTTTGTCTTGTGGCTATATTTTCTAATAATTCCCGATGTCTAATTAAGCACCATTAAGTGCTGCAAAGATGGACAGCGGCCGAGCCCAGCCTAGCGACGCCGTCTCCAACGCTCCTTATCTACAAAGATGGCATTTCAGCGGGAACACAAGCGAGGATTAGCATATTTACCACGCAGACGTCGGTCCAGGGAGGAAGACAACAGGTGGAGAGACAAGCTTGAAGATAATTACACTAAACAAATCTTTTTTCCAAAAAAAACACTTGACGACTCCAAACAAATAGAAGAACTCGTCATTGGATTATTCTGCTATCATTATAAGACGTATGCATGAAGTGCTGGAATCGCCCTAATTTTCTCATCCTTATCTTATCTAAACTTATCTTTGGCTGTGAAAAGACGACCCGCAGTCCAAGAATGTTGGACATGACATGACATAACTCAAATATTCCATGCTAGGTTTGAAGAAGTCGGTTATTTTTACATTCTGCTATATTTATCACTCCAAATTGTCCATAGGTATGAATGTGAGTGTGAATGGTTGTTTGTCTATATGTGCCCTGTGATTGGCTGGCCACCAGCCTGGGATAGGCTCCAGCGGTAGGATAAGTCGATGAACGAATGAACATATTTCAGGACCTGGCTCAAATATTCCAAAGCAAAATGCTATATGATGCGTCGAATATACGCGTAGTTATTTTTATATTCTGCTATTCTACCAGCTTAGATTTCACTAAAAGGTTGTAAAATACACTTTTAAAGAGCGATTGTGACTCATTATATTCTGCTTTATGCAGATTTATTGCTACATTTACCAGCTCAGGCTTCCAAAATATACTTTTAAAGGGCTCAGATTGGTTGAAATTTTAATATTGGTTATGGTTTTTACCATCCTAGATTTCACAAAAAGCTTATTGTCACGGCGCGGCATGTCTGTGTTGCGGTGCGACCCCAGGATGCAGAGAGCAGGACCAAATAGCGGGTAAATAATATTTATTCTAGCTATGAAAGCAGCAGCAGAAAAAGGCAACTCAGGTAGCAGCAGGACAAACAAACAATGATCCAACCCAGGGAGACGCACACACCTGAACTAAATAGACACAAATTAGGGACAGGTGTGGATGATTGGGACAACGAAGGAAGACAGGGCAAAAACAGGAAGTCCAATACAAAATAAGAGTGTCCCAAAAAGGAAACCAAAGCCCAGACAGGGAACATACATAAACTGTCACGCACGAACCCACACAGGGCGTGACAGTACACCCCCCTCAAGGACGGATCCCAGACGTCCAAAACCATTCTCAGTCAAAGAGGGATGGGTGGTGGGGGGACCGGAGGTGGGTCGCAGACGGGACCCTTCTGGGGGCCGGCCGGGGCGGCAGGCCCGGCGGAGCCAGCAAGACCCCTCCACGTGATGGAGGGAATGGTTAGGTCGGTAAACACCCTCCGGGGGGCGCCCTCGACCAAGCGCAAGGTAGGCGTCCTCAGGGGGGCGCCCTGGGTGCGACGGCGAAGAAGCAGGCGTCCGGCCCTGACGCGGAGACGGCGAAGAAGCAGGCGTCCGGCCCTGACGCGGAGACGGCGAAGAAGCAGGCATCCGGCCCTGACGCGGAGACGGCGAAGAAGCAGGCGTCCGGCCCTGACGCGGAGACGGCGAAGAAGCAGGCGTCCGGCCCTGACGCGGAGACGGTGAAGAAGCAGGCGTCCGGCCCTGACGCGGAGACGGCGAAGAAGCAGGCGTCCAAGCCAGAGCCTCATCATCTGCTCCAGCAAGCCCTGCTCCTCGTCTTGCAGGTGGAGTGGGCTGTGCCTCCTCACTCCCCCTGCAGGTGGCTCCATCCCCCCTCTCCATAGGCGGGCTGGGCTGTGCTTCCAGCATAGCCCAGCAGGTGGTACTAGCCCCCTCTCTCGAAGGCGGATCCCAGACGCCGTCATCCGAGGGAGCCGAAACCAGGGTAGGGAGGAGGGAGGCTTGGAGGAGGGTCACTGGCTCCTCCAGGTCAGCGGTCCCGGCCACAGCCACTTCTTTGGGCTTGAAGCTGCGCGGCTTGGGCACGGGCGGGATCAGGGACGCCGCGCAGCTTGGCATGGGAGCCGGGTCTTGAGAACCCCTCGGGCTGCGCGGCTTGGGCACAGGCGGCATCCGGGACACCACGCAGCTTGGCACGGGAGCCGGGTCTTGGGAACCCCAGGGGCTGCGCGGCTTGGGCACTGGAGGAATCTGTGAGGCCACGCAGCTTGGCACGGGAGCCGGGTCTTGGGAACACCTGGGGCTGCGTGGCTTGGGAACTGGAGGAATCTGTGAGGCCACGCAGCTTGGCACGGGAGCCGGGTCTTGGGAACCCCAGGGGCTGCGTGGCTTGGGAACTGGAGGAATCTGTGAGGCCACGCAGCTTGGCACGGGAGCCGGGTCTTGGGAACACCTGGGGCTGCGTGGCTTGGGAACTGGAGGAATCTGTGAGGCCACGCAGCTTGGCACGGGAGCCGGGTCTTGGAAACCCCTGGAGCTGCGTGGCTTGGGAACTGGAGGAATCTGTGAGGCCACGCAGCTTGGCACGGGAGCCGGGTCTTGGGAACACCTGGGGCTGCGTGGCTTGGGGACTGGAGGAATCTGTGAGGCCGCGCAGCTTGGCACGGGAGCCGGGTCTTGGAAACCCCTGGGGCTGCGTGGCTTGGGAACTGGAGGAATCCGGGGAGCCTCGCCACTTGCCACGGGAGCCGTCGGGGAACGCACGACGGGCTGCGACTCGGCAACAGCGAGAGGGTAGTGCTGTGCAGTGGCGTGATATGGCGAGGCGGAAGAGGGCGGCCACACCTCTTGGCGACGTACCGTGCGTCGGCGACGCCGCCGCGTCGGAGGGTGTGCAGCGGGTACTGGGAACACCGATGCCATGGGCACTAGGGTGCCGGCCGGCCCCCACACCATGGTCTCCAGTTCCTGCGTCGTGTACCTTGCACATTCCTGCTCCATCGCCTTGAAAAACTGCCGGGTACATTCGTCGAGCTCCGCGAGACCGTCGTCGGGCTCGTCGAAGCCGGCAGGGCGTGAAGGCGGGTGTACCTCGACTTGGCGCGGAGGGGAAGACGAGCTAGGCGTCGCTCTGTGGCGCCGCGGCTTGCGTCGGCGTCGCGAAGGGTTTGGAGCGTCGTCGGTGGGTCCGGGATACAGCCACGCCGTAGCGACGAACGTGTCGTCCGGACCGCGCACCAAGTCCTCCATCTCCCATGGCGGTCTCGCCATCTCATCATCCTCCATGGCCTTGAGGAGCTGCCAGGTCCAAAAATCGCTCTCCGCGAGGTCGTCGTCTCTTGGTTGGATCATTCTGTCACGGCGCGGCATGTCTGTGTTGCGGTGCGACCCCAGGATGCAGAGAGCAGGACCAAATAGCGGGTAAATAATATTTATTCTAGCTATGAAAGCAGCAGCAGAAAAAGGCAACTCAGGTAGCAGCAGGACAAACAAACAATGATCCAACCCAGGGAGACGCACACACCTGAACTAAATAGACACAAATTAGGGACAGGTGTGGATGATTGGGACAACGAAGGAAGACAGGGCAAAAACAGGAAGTCCAATACAAAATAAGAGTGTCCCAAAAAGGAAACCAAAGCCCAGACAGGGAACATACATAAACTGTCACGCACGAACCCACACAGGGCGTGACACTTATCAAATATATTTGTAAAAAGCTTTTGTGACCTATTCCATAACAAACCAAAATACCCAAATTTAATAGCAACTTTTTTGGAACGTCGCTCAGATATTCCAAATGAAAATGGAAAATGGAAAATGGTAATGGTTTTATTTCATTTGAACATGCATCAGATTACAATTGAGTGCATCCCATAATCAGTTCCCAGTTCCACATGTCCAAAAGGAGTAGGAAGAAGCAAAGCTTATAAAAATCCTACCCCTCCATCTGGTACTTTTACAATCAGTAACTGTTACATTTGTTCACTTCCTGCTTTCCATAATACAGTTTAAGGTTTTTTTTTAAAAAAAAAATTGTAAATTTTATTTATTTATTTTTAAATAATGAACCTCATACCGAAGTACGAGGTGATATGAGCATACAATGACATAATGGGTACCATAGTAAGTGTCAATATAGTGATATATATAGCACATCATGACTGGTTCAAGACCAAATGTCCTACAAAGAAGACATCAACTTAAGAAGTTATTTTTAGAAGTAAAACATACAATGCCTGCAAGAGGTAGAACCAACAACTCATTAACATCACATCCACTCTCTATGGAGATGAAGAGATGATTCGTAGAATTAAGAAGAAGAAAAACTTGAAGTTCTAAGCCAGAAAAACAAGGACCTCATGCCGCCTCCTTGTTGTTCCTTCCCGCTGTGCCAGTGAGAACACGGCAGCCTGGTGAATGTCGACACGCAAACCCGGCAGTTGCCTGTAAATTTAATTATCTAGCTTATGGGGGATGATTTCAAAGCCGGACCCACTGGGGTTACTTCCTGTCAACATGGAATCCCGGCAGAGACGTGTTCAAATTTTGTGCTGTTGTTGATTTGATTTTTACGTCACTGCCGTCAATTAGTCCGCTTGAACGCCAATTCAAAATTGACTACTGCAGTCGATGCCGGGTTTTTAGGATACGCACACACATTTTGACCAAATAATTCTTAAATAACTTGACTTTAATATACGTATGTGCAAACCGTAAGTTATACATTTTCTATGGAAACATGAGAAACATGATCGTGGTTAAGCGTGCATCCCCAACGCGGTCTTTGAATCAGATCGAAGACAAGAATTAGCACATAAAAAGAGCAAAAAGCAGCTGAGTTTCGGCATGAAAAGGAAAAACTAAGGGCTAAGTTGATGAAGAGGTTAGACTGTGGATCCGGATGTTCAAACGTCTAATCTCATATTCACGTCTCTCTGTGGCTGCCTCTCTCTCTTTTTAAACTAATAATTCCGCAGGCCTTTTTTTTCCTTTTGCCAAAGTCCTTAATGTCAAATAAAGCAACTAAATGATAAAATTGAATGAGGCATTTAATAGAGTCGGGAGCTGCAGGAGCACGCTAGCCTGACGTGATTTCTGGGGTGAATTCTAATAAGAAATAGATCCTGGGAAGGCTTGCTGTGTGCTACGGAGAGAAGATGGGAAGGGGAAGGAACGTTGCCGAGTTTCCTGGCCGTATAAACGTGTAGCGACTGACTTGTGTCTTTTTCATCAGGACAAGACACTCTGACTGATGGTCTACAAAAGTCCATATCCGCCTTCATCTGGTCAAAAAACACTGACATTACCAGCTGTGGCTGTGGGAAACCTCCAGAAGATAGCAACGGAAATATCATGAGTGGTCAGCATCCAGTTGCTTTGAAATGCGCTTTAAAATATCAGCAATGGCTATCAACTCCACACAGAGATGCCAAAACAGAGATTCGAATCGTGCTAACCACCAGACCACCGTGCGTCAGTCATTCATTCATTCATTTTCTACCGCTTTTCCTCACGAGGGTCGCGGGGGTGCTGGAGCCTATCCCAGCTGTCTTCGGGCGTAAGGCGGGGTACACCCTGGACTGGTCGCCAGCCAATCACAGGGCACATATAGACAAACAACCATTCACACTCACATTCATACCTATGGACAATTTGGAGTGGCCAATTAACCGAGCATGTTTTTGGAATGTGGGAGGAAACCGGAGTACCCGGAGAAAACCCACGCATGCACGGGGAGAACATGCAAACTCCACACAGAGATGCCCGAGGGTGGGATTTAACCCTGGTCTCCTAGCTGTGAGGTCTGCGTGCTAACCCCTAGACCACCGTGCCGCCCGTGCATCAGTCAGTGCATGCCTATTTTAAACGATATCATACGTAGCATTGGACTAAAGTGTGTCAAGTACAAACCTTATCTATCTTCCTCAACGCTTCCGGCGGCTTTTGATAGATGTTAGCATACCCACTGTTAGCATGTTACCAAACACCTCACCTTGTATATGTATTCGAAAGAAGTACAGATGAGCTAAAGCCAAGCAAAAAAAGGTGTTTGTGTTCATTGTTGCGTTAGCAATGAGCGGATGAGTCCGCAGCTAATGGACATGTCAGGCCGTCCCCCGGGACATCACAGCTGAGTGAAACCATGCACGTTCTGAAGAGGCTGCACCCTCGCACCCTTTTCCAGGCCATCTATAATGCATTACACACGTATGTGAACACAGCACCTCCCTTAAATATCTTCCTTTTGAATATTGACTCCATGGGTATACGCCGTCCACTGAGTGACTGGCATTTTCCCAGCTCCCCCGACGCCGAGGCTGACGCTCTGGCAAAGAGAGGAGCTTCCTCTTGGGTCAGGACCCCTGGGACAGGCCCTGTTGTTGGCCGCTTCTCTGAGGCCTGGATGGAGGTCATTATGGAGGGGATGATTGGGGGGGTGCGAGGGGGGGGTTACAGACTCGGTTAAAGGAAAAAGGCTACACAGCGGAAATGCCAGCAGATGACATTGAAAAGTGAAATGTCATCCAAACATGGTCGCTTGATGGACTGCAACGCAATGGAGCGATTGTAAAAAAGTACAGGGAACAGGGAAGAATCATCGTTTTTTTTTTTTTTTTTTAATTATACATCGTACTCTGAAGTCAGGTTGCATGGATGAAATGCTAGGATTCTAAAGTACTTATGCTACTATGTTTACATGAGTACTGGAAGTTCTTGGCTGATTGGTAAGATTTTACATCACGTCCTGTAATGCTAACAATGCTAACATGCAAACAGCAGGCATGCTAACTTATAACAAGATGACAACTAAAGCACCGAAAGTGCCAAAACCTAGTAGTGGGGGTGTCCAAAGTTTTTCCTCTGCAGGTCGCATACAGAAAAGTGAAATGTCACCACTTTGTACATTTGAGCATTAAAGATGCTAAAAGCAAAATGTAGAACAATATGTCCTCCGCTATTTGACCAAAACATCCGCATGGTAGCTTTGGGTTGGAGGTGTCTAAGCCAATTAATAATCAATCTCATCAATCATGAGTTTGGTTTATTTTTAGAACATGTTGAGGACTAATTTTAAAAAAAAAAAGGATTTTTCAAACGGGCATGTTTTTGTGACCAGCATAGGTTGTGTTTTTGTGCTGGTATGTTGGTCATGCTGGTCTGGAGGTCTATGCTGGGATGCTGGTCTGGAGGTTTTGTTGTCATGCTGGTATGTTGGTAATGCTGGTAGCTGGTCTACGCTGGTATGTTGGTCATGCTGGTCTGGAGGTCTATGCTGGGATGCTGGTCTGGAGGTTTTGTTGTCATGCTGGTATGTTGGTAATGCTGGTAGCTGGTCTATGCTGGTATGTTGGTCATGCTGGTAGCTGGTCTATGCTGGTATGTTGGTCATGCTGGTCTGGAGGTCTATGCTGGGATGCTGGTCTGGAGGTTTTGTTGTCATGCTGGTATGTTGGTAATGCTGGTAGCTGGTCTACGCTGGTATGTTGGTCATGCTGGTCTGGAGGTCTATGCTGGGATGCTGGTCTGGAGGTTTTGTTGTCATGCTGGTATGTTAGTAATGCTGGTAGCTGGTCTATGCTGGTATGTTGGTCATGCTGGTAGCTGGTCTATGCTGGTATGTTGGTCATGCTGGTAGCTGGTCTATGCTGGTATGTTGGTCATGCTGGTAGCTGGTCTATGCTGGTATGTTGGTCATGCTGGTAGCTGGTCTATGCTGGTATGTTAGTAATGCTGGTAGCTGGTCTATGCTGGTATGTTGGTCATGCTGGTAGCTGGTCTATGCTGGTATGTTGGTCATGCTGGTAGCTGGTCTATGCTGGTATGTTAGTAATGCTGGTAGCTGGTCTATGCTGGTATGTTGGTCATGCTGGTAGCTGGTCTATGCTGGTATGTTGGTCATGCTGGTAGCTGGTCTATGTCGTTATTTTCAGTCATGTTTTTAAATCAAATATCATTTTCAAAACTCAAAACAAGCATCAGCATACTAACACAAGCAAAAAGCTAAAGATCTCAGCTGGTCCAGCCGTGTGTTGTTTGGTTTCTTGACATCACTCCACATTCCTCTGAAATTGTCGTAGCAAACGTAAGCCAAGGTTCCGAAAGCACTAAAGCAACCCTTCTTCTTTGCCCGTTGGGATTTGACTCCAACTAGGAGATTATTGCCTCGGGTGCCGCTGTGCCTCCCAGGAGCTAAAAGCCCACTTGGCTTCCCGCCGTCCTTCCACTTGTGGCTTTGTGAGACGATGATGCTGTCGTACAGCTTCTTAAAGCAGCCCTGCTAATTAGCAAACACGTTGCATCACTTTTTAGTGATGAAGAGTGGTGACTTGGAAGACCCCGGGGCTTTGCATCTTAGTTTGTCGCCCGGGCGGATATTTATTTCTTTATTTTTTAATGTGCACAGACGCTGTTGACATTCCACTGCGCTCCTGTTTAATTTACCTAAACACTTTTTAACAATGCCAACAAAAGCTACTCCTTATTAGCTCCTCAAGTGCCAAGCTAAAGTGACCAAATGTGTGCGTTTGTATCAACGTATGTTTACTTATTTTATGTATTTCAGTAGAAATGGAATTAGTCTATTTTTTGTCACTGCCCTTAAGGCATTGTGTTCCATTTTTAATTCATATGATTGAAAATTTGTCATTTAATTCATGGTTACCGCGCTCCGAAACAGAAAGTGAACTACGCTAGACAGCTAAGAGTTTAGCAATGTTAGCTTAAAGTGTGCTAAATTACCATAATCTAGTTGGAAATCGCTACGGTAATGTAACAAAAAACGTTGGGGGCATTTTTAGTCTATTGATTGTTCTGTATAGTCTATTCGTTGTTCTGTAGTGTTTTTTATTTCTGGCAAATATGCGTTCATGTGGACGACCATAAAAAATATATATTACGGGTATTTTGTGAGAAAAAAAGTTTTCTGAGCAAGAATCCTCGAATTCTACCAAAAAATGCTCATGAAATAAAACTGTGACCCAAATAAAACCCAATACTTAGCGTATTAGTGTACATGAAGGGAATTTTTATCCTGTTTGAGATTTCCAAGAAATGACAAACATTCCCCCCTCGTGTTGAACTAAAGAAGATCTCCTAGCGCTGTTGCTATGCTAACCTAAACTCACAGCATCTTTGATCAGAGGAAGGAGATCTGGGAGGGTAATTAAAAGTGACATCCTGAAAACGCCAGGATGCCCGTCAGCAGGGCGGATTGTTCACGCAGTGTGACGCCGTAAGCTCATAAAAAGACGTACGGCAGCGATGCAAAGCGCGTCTGTTTCCAGCACGCGTCTTTTGTCCTCCTCGTTCGGGGCTGCTTTCCAAAGCTACTTTTTCCACTTCCTCACACATTTATTTATGCACGTCACAATGCAAATGTGGAGTTTTAAGCCTGGAGTTTTAAGGAGCCGGCGAGGGAAGGGAAGGCGGCGTATTGACAGCTCGCGCTCAAGCAGCCAATCCGTCAAAGTTGGGAGAGATTTCCAGGGATGAAGTGTTTGACAATACAAAGGACAAGAATTTTTCTTCTTCTGGGATTCCAGGCTGGGTCTTTTACTGTAGTATCAAGTGTTTGCGTCACAGACTAATCTCTGGAGTGAAAGAGGAGCACGGAGCAGAGGTTGCAATGAACTGAGTAAAGCCTTTAACGCCGTTCTTGATAGACCGGCTTTCTCGCTCGAGACGCACCCTTACCTCCTCTCGGAGGTTTGTTAGGTGAGGCGGCCTTGTTTTCTCTGCATAGACGAGCTGATATGACGCCTCGGCTCTGTCCATTAGAAGTTGATAGCTTCAATCAGCCACAGAGGAACGATATTTCATGGCAACAGCTTTACCTCAAGATATCAAACTTGATGGGATCCGACACAATACAGTGGAGCGGTGGAACAGTGGAACAGTGGGTGACCGATAAGGAACATTTGGACGGTTTTTAGCCCAGCTAATGTCAAAGATGTCCATTTCTGTTAATACATCAAAGCAATAAAACGGTGCATGTTAACAATGAAGACCAAAAGCTAAACGCCTTGTCCGCCATTCTGCTAAATATCGTACTGCTACAGTAAACCTCGGATATATCGGACTCGGATATATCGGAAATTCGCTCACAATGGACAGATAAAAAAGAACCAATTTTTCTGTAATGCATTTCCAATAAAAATTCATTGCATATATCGGATTTTTTTATAACGGATTTCGCCTATTTCGGACAAAATCTCCAGTCCCGTTCCAATGCATTTCCATTAAATTTCCCTCGCATATATCGGATGGCCGCATCGTGGCGCTCCGATTCGCCGAATCGTGACAGGCCGCTATACGACGTCATTTGCAGCGTTTGCAGCGTTGCCTGCGCGTCCAGGTACATTGGAAACATAGTCAAGGAAGTGCCTTTTTATAACGGATAAAATCCGATTTACGCATATACCGGCTATAAATCCGATATATGCGTAAAACGGACATTTTCCGGTAACGGATTTCGCTTATATCGGACAAAACCAGTGGGAACAATTGAATCCGATATATCCGAGGTTTATGTACTCTTGCACCAAGTTGCGTATTCCAGGGGGAGAACGATAACACACGGGCGTTTCAAAAAGCTCAAGTTCGACACCAGTTATTTAAAGGTTGCAGCTTTCAGAAAAAGGGTGTGGTCGTGGAAAATCAAATTTTTAGGAAAAATTTTGCTTTTGGTTAAATTAGGACTGTCATGAAGCGATTAATCATGATTAATACTCATTCATTAGGATTTTTACTTTGCATTTTGTCATGTAACTCCACAATTTTTCTAAAGCCTTTATTGTTGACAATAATCTGTGTGCCGATTTTGCCCTTTTTTATATTGCTTTAAAGGTTTAAATCAAATTAATCATGAAAACTAATCTTGATTAATTTGGTCATTCGGACCACCTTAATTTTATTCTAAAAAAAAAAAAAACAAAAAAAGAAATTTACAAACATGACTTTCTATACCTGGGGTGTCCAAAGTGCAGCCCGGGGTCCTTTTGCAGCCTGTGGTTTGTTTGTAGAAACAAACTAAACACAAAAAACAGCAAAAATGGGGAAATAGTAAAAAAAAATGCCATGATGATGCTAATAATTAATAACGCAAAGATTGTGGATCATTATTTGTTATTTTTTTATTAAAAATAAAAATATAAAATGGTCCCCTACGTCCTGATTTTTCTGTGTGGCCGTCGGGGGGAAAAAGTGTGGACACCCACATTGTTTAAAAAATGATCACGATTTTTAAAAAATGTATTAGTTCACAATATGTGTAGTGAAAAATGTATTACATATTTTCTTGGCTCAACTAAACACATTCATAGCAACACACAGCTCTTATTTATGTCTTTTTCTTGGGAAATGGGAGTGTAAAGGTGATTATAGGGGTGTTATTTCATAACCATAATGTAAAAAAATACTTAGAAAATTGTAAACCGGTTTTCTGTGCTCCAAATACTAAAATACGAGGTATTCCATTTATAAATAAGGAATCCTGCTATTTACTTATTTTGGATAAACAAGGGATTACGGTGTTTGTCTTCCTTTCTTTGCCACTCATTTAAAGTAAATACTAAACTAAAAGTGTATTAATCCATGTACTTGAAATAAATAAGTACAAGTTGATGCTGCTGTTCATGAAGAAACAACCTGTAAATTCATTTGTTTTTTCGCTTGTTTGCTAACCTTTTATATATTTTTCAAGCTTTGAGCGAGTATAAATAAATGAAATAAGCCTGACTGCTGCTTCCTGAGTCAACATGACACCTCTGCTTTTGGCAACAAGACGATAAATAAGCTTCACACGTGCTGTCAATATTTCTTGACTATTCACACATTCCGTGTCGTCTTGTCTTGTTTTCGACTTCCTCATCTTTGTCTTTGTTGCACGTTGGCACGGCTTCCTCATCTGGTGGACTGTGATCACATCTGAGATGTTTGTTCCAAAGTGGCTTGTACTGGAAGCGTCCCAAATGAATACAGTCTTATGAAGCTGCTGGTTTGCAAACCTTCTCTTTTCAAATCCTTTCAAAAAATAAATAATCTTCTCCGAGGAAGCGCTGAATGTACACACGCAGCCAGCCAGCTCGTTTTGCAATAAGCGCTTCCGGTTGCAGTCAACGAACTTTGCTTGGTTATATTTTAGTTGCAGTTGCACTCACACGTCTTTGGACTTGACAAAGCCCACAAGTCACTTTGCCAACCCTCCATAAATGGCTTAGTCAGATGAGTTGTGGTCTTACTCCCGTTTTGAAGCTCTACTTCAATCCTCCTTAAGATCCAACAGAGCAAAATGTGCTTGGTCCTAACGTTCTGACCAGGAGTGTCGACGGAACACCCCCCCGCGCTTTGGAAAACAGTGGGTTTGAAGTCGGAAAAGTAAATTTCTAAACAAGTGAACAATACACAAAGTACCAGCAGAGAACATCTAGACTTTGGATTCTGACATCCATTATTCCTGGGCTCCATTATGTAATTCCACTTTAATTAAAGCGACAAATGTCCCCCGTCAGACGACTCTGTGGGAAAGAATGACGCCTGGCCTTCAAATTAACGTCAGTCAAGAAGAGTTTTAATGTTTTATGTGGCTTCACGGATAAAGAACCTATTTTAGTGCCAGCGTCACCTCGTGTCCATGAGAAGGTCAGACCGGTTTCCCACGCATAATTGGATGCTTCTATTATAGCCTCTTGCACAGCGACAGCCAAGTTTGCCTCTTCATCACCGAGCACCACTTTGACTGGTTTACACAACTTTTAATCCAAGGCTTAACCTAGAAAGGCAGTTTTTACTCCAAAGTCTTTACGGAAGTCATTTGTTTTTTGCCTGTAGTGACAATTGGAGCCCAGGATGGAGACCAGGATCAGTGGGGAGATCAACCAACTCAGATCAGTTTCTCTTTGGGGGGGTCGATAGGTAGCATCACTTCAGCCTCGTGGTGCCGTCTGATCAATGTGGCCCCGCAATTAGACGAGCAGGGATTTCACTCAGCTCTACTGCTAATTTAAAACACATATATTGTGGAAAGAGCGGAATGGGCAAGAAGTTTTTCCATGAGTTGTTTGCAACTTGGAGGCTCTCAGAGGAAACCATAATAAAGTGGAAAGAATAGAAAAATACATTTCAATAAAAGTGTAAAAATTCATTAAAAAGAGTATAATAAAAATCACTTGAAATGTATTAATATAATAAATAAAAAATAATAAACTAAAAATGTAAGAAAGAATACATATTTTCACTTAATGACCAGTGTAAAATATAACACCCATTTTAAAACGACCAGTCTATAGCATATTACAATATTTGTTGTATTTCAATAGGGCTGCACGGTGGACAAGCTAACAACGCTAACAATGTTAACATGCTAATGTTAGCTTGCTAACACCTGGCATAATAGCACTAAGTGCGTATTCACAACAATTGCAAAAAAATCCTAGTATGCTCAAATTAGCATGCCAGAAACGTTAACATGCTAATGTTAGCATGCTAAGGTTAACATGTTAACCCATAGCATTATCGTGTCGACCTATGAAAATGGCTACTATGCTAATGTTAACATACTTGCAATGCTAACAGCTAATGTTAGCATGCTAAGTAGTGCTAAGTAGCTAAGTATTTATATAATAAGTGTTGAAAATGAAAATGGCGAAAATGTGACTATGCTAATATTAGCATTTTAGCAATGCTACCATGCTTACACCTAGCATGATAGTGGCAAGTGTGTGTGTCTATATAAATATATAAAAATATAGAAGTAAAATTTAAGTTAAATGTACTTAGGGGCTGCACAGCGGTCGAGTGGTTAGCGCACAGACCTCACTGCTAGGAGACTAGGGTTCAATTCCACTCTCGGCCATCTCTGTGTAGAGTTTGCATGTTCTCCCCGTGCATGCGTGGATCCAGGGACTCCGGTTTCGGGTTTTGTTTCCTGCCCCATTCCAAAACATGCTAGGTTAATCGGCGACTCCAGCACCCCCTCGACCCTCGTGAGGATAAGCGGTAGAAAATGAATGAATGAGTTTGAGGGAAGAGCCGCAGCCGATATCGGTATCGTAAATGAAGCGCCTGCCGATATCGGAACATCGGTAGTAACTCGTGCTAACACATCACGAGGCAGTAGCGTCCGATCACTTCTTCCCTAACAGACAACAATAACCTTTAACTCAGCATTTTTAATCATTTTCATTGGTCTTCCTCGCTGCCTTTTATTTGCTCTTTGGCGGCTGTTTTAGCACAGGTCATTAGCACTTGTTTGTGTTGCAGCGTGACATTTTTAGAGCGAGGCTGCAGGAGCGTGAAGACGATGGCGCTTCCTGTCAGCCCTGCAGGACGTTCTCACACTGACTGGAGGCTATGATGAAAGGTCAGCGGTGGCCTGACAAAGGCAAAAGGGGTGCGAGGGGAGGAAGAAGAAAACACATAAACAGTAACAGGCCACGAGCTGCATGAGCACACACGCGCCTTTAATAACAGTCCAGCGGGCACAAAGGCGGCCGGGCCGCGGGGGAGTTAGGAAAGAGGAAAGTAAATAAATAAGAAAGTAACCCCAAAAGAGTTTGCGGCTTATTTGTCGGAGTCCGGGAGATGCTAGCATCGTTAGCTTTCATTTGGCACCAAGTCTCAGTGTGATGCCTGTGATGTTCTTCCCTTGTTACATTTCCATGCGACACCCCCGACCCCCGGCGTCAGACTCCATGGCACGTTTCTAGGAGCTCCTTTTCCTATGACAAGGTTCAATCTTCTTTTGTATAACGGCTTTTCTTTGACATTTTCATTTTGGGGGCTGATTTTATTATGCAAAAAAATTCTGAAAAAAATTCATAAGCAAAATTTTGTGTGTCGGAATAACATTTTTTTAACATTCACAAATAATTCACAGATTTTTCTTAAGAGAAACTCAATTTCATAACGTGTGCATTTTTATTCAGGAAAATTTTCAGCATAAAATGAATAAAAATAAATCAAAATTCAAATGCAAAAAAGGAGTGTATAAAAGCATATTTGTAATAACTTCTGATATAAGGCCTTCCTGACACACACAGACACTCACATAGCACAATCAGAGTTGTGCAGCACTTAGATATGACTGGTGGAAAAAGACACACAGTAGATGCATGTTCTCACTTACACAAGCTTAACTTTCACTTTCTGGAGGAGCGCACTCTTTGTACTTTCATTCCGGGTTCTCCATCCACCTTCCTCGTAAAATAGCTTTTACAAGGTAATGAAACAAATTCATTCATTTTCTACCGCTTCTCCTCACGACGGTCGCGGGGGTGCTGGAGCCTATCCCAGCTGTCTTTGGGGGAGAGGCAGGGTACACCCTGGACTGGTGGCCAATTAAACTAGCATGTTTTTGGAATGTGGGAGGAAACCCGAGTACCCGGAGAAAACCCACGCATGCACGGGGAGAACGTGCAAACTCCACACGGGTTTCCAAAAAACATATTTGAATGATTTCCACATAGGATAATCACAAATACAAAGACGTCCCTGAATATAAGACAACCTCAAAAATATAAGACAACCTGGTTTTCAATCACATCCATCCATCTATTTTCTATGCCGCTTATCCTCACTAGGGTCACGGGGGTATGCTGGAGCTGGAGCCTATCCCAGCTGACTTCGGGTGAGAGGCAGGGAACATGCAAACTCCACACAGAGATGGCCGAGGGTGGGATTGAACTCGGGTCTCCTAGCTGCGAGGTCTGCACACTAACCACTCGATCGCCGTGCAGCCCAAGAAACAAATTCACCTTGAAAAATCCAAATAAAACAATTTTGTCACAGACTTTAGATGTCAATCAGCGTTGTTGCTAGGTCAATAAGACGTCCATTTTTGTATGTGACACTGGGTAAATTAAATTTGAGGATTTCTGTGTAATAAACACAATCTGAACTTAGACTTACAATCCCTGTTATAAGTTGCTGTGGCGGTCGATACTAAAGGAGTGACAGAAACAAAGCCCGTTCCTGCTACAGTAAAGCACGGCAACGTTATGAAGCCTTAAGTAGAAGCTGTACGGCCGGTGATGCTGTCAGAAAGTAAAACCAGCTTCTTATTTAATGTAACGATGCAACATACAGTATTTGTGACATTGTGGTTAATATGCAGGTCACATGATGTAAAGGGAGCGCTTGTTACGGGTCCCAGGAGATGGCACCACAATAACAAAATACAGGAATCTGTAAGGACACATGTGAGTGGACAAGCAGTCAGGACACGGAGCACCAACTTCTTCGTCCAGATTGCGTCTGTATTGAAACGTCACACATTTCAAGAATGACATTCTTCTACAATCAATGGTCATAAATAAGTAGGAATAACAAATAACATTCATTCATGCAATACCTTCATTACCTTTCCCAAATTACTTCCACTGTTTTGGTTTTACTCTAGTAACATAAACATGTTAATACCATCACTTGACATAAGTGCATAAAATAAGCAATTTCTCACACAAAGTGTAATGTCAACATGTAAACAACCTTTTTCTTCAGGATAGCAATTACAATAAATGGTTGCGAGTGTATTTGTGTGTGCGCAGGAGCTCAATAACCATATTCAACGAGCTTGCCTGTGAGACAAGGGTGAGGGCCATCTGAACCCAAAATATCCGCGACTCGGCACTAACTGCCGTCTAAATGTGCCGTCTAAATAATCTTGCCCTATTTCGAAAGCGCTTAACAATATGATGTGTTTCATTACAGAGATTGTATTTGTTACATTTATTAATTTTAATATTTATTATTAACTGACCTGTAAGGACAGATATGAGTGGACAGCAGTGAGGACACGGAGGACCAACTTCTTCGTCCAGATTGCGTCAGAGCGTTGGCGGAAGTCCACCCACAATGCAATCCTGGCACAACAGCTCCCGAGACAAAGGTTCCACCTGAGTACTGCATGCCCCCACTGTATTACACCATTTGTTTTACATTTCCACCGTCCACAGTCATCAAAAAAATTGTACATTTGACACGTTGTTGGCGTTTTTTTGGAGGTTTTGGAGGCTTTCTCAACTGGAATAGGTGAGTCTTAGCGGCCACTTTTAGCTGTTTTTGTGTCTTTAGATCGCACAGAACAGAGAAAGACCTCACACAAAGATTGTGGATGATAAGCAAAACTCCCCAAAAAGTGCAGTTTTCCTTTTCAATAGCGACACCCAGAGCGTCCCTAGGCTTAGCGTAAACGTGTGTCGGTTTGGGTGACCTACTTTGAGCTTAATGACGGATGAGTTAATTGAGCAATTAAGCCAATAACAGGTGTGGTGTAATTGCCCCGCGCTTGAGAGACTCGACGCTTCAAAAAGACGATTTGTCCGTCGACAGCCTGATGGCGAAGACGTTCATTAATGTTTGCCGCCATGCTAAGGTGTTATTTTCTATCTCGTCTAATGAATCAACACCTCCTCCCATTAGAGCTGTTGGCCTTGATTAGAACTAATTAGGAGACTTTTTCGGAACACTAGTGAGTTCTGTTTTGATGACAAATCCTGTTATTTTGTTGCCGTGTATGTTTTTTTAAGGTCGTTGACGGGGGGTGAAGTTTGCCCTTCGTGCTCGCCTCACGCCGAACAAACCAGCACCCGCTGGAGGCACTTTTAGCGATCGCTGATGACGTGCGTACGCGGTGCTTTCACCTTTATACCGTTTTTGGAGCCAGACCACGAGCAAAGGACTGCACTTGGACTCATTTAGAAAGTGGTGTTCAATTCCAATCCATCCTCAGTTGATATCACTGTTTGTATTTTTACTGAAGGCCCGATACAGCCCACACTGGCTGACTTTAGGGGAAGAGAGGGGGACACGCCCAGTAACATGTCATCTATTATGCGAGCGCAATATTTCCACGGCCATGAAAGAAAAAAAGAGAGATATCTGAGCCCGCTACGTCACAGCGACATTAGCTGATGAATATGGCGACTTCCATCAAAGTGTGTCACGGGCGTTCAGACGCTTTGAAGACGAATGAAAGCTCTGCCGAGGTGATCATGCAAAAGGATGTTTTTCTCTGCTTGTAAACAAGAGGAAGATGTGATATTTAATAGGAGGTGTCACTCTGGATAACATCAAAGATCACAGCAAGACTGGAAACCTCAATGAGTTCCTTTACCGGCTTCATTCTGCCTTCTTGACCCATCAAATTCTCTCATTTGTGGTTCATTTTTTTTAGTGTTTGGCGGTACGATGAATATGAAATCCATGTTCTCCTCTAAATTGTGTGCCTAAAGTTATTGATGGAAAAGCCACGGCTGCCATGGAGAGTCAGTGTGCAGATGTGCTGTGTGTCGCGCAGGCAAGCATCCATGCTGGGAGGAAAGCAATCAACGGCGACACGTCAAAGGCAGCTGTCAGAAGAAGAAAAAAAATCCAACAATGCTTGATTGCAACAATCTGCATTTTGCTCTTCACTGAATATTTTGGCGAGAAGAAAGCGTAAAATGTATTTTTGCCTTTTGGCACAATGCAATTTGAAGCCCTAAATATGCCTTACAAATGTATTTTTACAATGTCAAATATATACAGTGGCTACTCACTACTATGAGTATGAAGTATGAAGTAGTATTAGTAGGAAGTAATATAGGAAGTTTGTTTTTGTGTTGTGCTAATTGTGTACACAGTATGGTGCATTCAAGGACCGCCAAACAAAGTGTGAATTATTTCTTTAACAGCAGAACAATACCAAGCAGTGTACAGTAGCTCATTAATTTATCATGTCCTTATTTCCTGCTTTTATTTATACATTACGCTAGCTTCTGTATTTTATGATTCCTGCATTCATTTATTTCCCATTTCTTTGTTTATTTAAAATGTCCTATTCATTATTTCAATTAGTTTGTGATTTTTATAAACATTTTAATGAGCTATGTTTGTTCCTTTTCAGACATGTTGAATAGTACAACATCAACACGATGTTCTCCATCCAAACTTTGTTCATTCAGCCATATTTTTGTGTTTTGAGTCATCATCTCACAACATTTGGATTTTCTTCTGGCCGTCAAAAGCAAGGTAGTGCACATTTATTTCATTTAACTGTTCATGCAGGCCTTGCAGTACCATGCTAATATAGACAGCGCCCCCTAGTGTTGGCAAAAGGAAAGATAGGCTCTGAAATGTTGGATATCATAGACAAAAACTTCCGTTATTATGAATTCTTTGAATTGTGAATACGAGACGGTTCTTGTGTCTTGTGTCACAATATAAATTGGGTTCTTGCTCAGGTTTATTACAATATTGATTACTCAAGACTAGGGTACACTTTGCAGAGATTAGCCCAAAAACATCTAAAACCACCTCCAATATAAGATTAACCTGAATGTAAGACAACTCTGAATATAGTACAACCTCAAATATAAGACGATCCCAAATATAAGATGAACTCGAATAGAAGGGAAGAACCTGAATATTAGATGCCCTAATATACGACCATCCTAAATATAAGATTAACCCGATTCTGAACATAGGACAACCCCAAATATAAGATGAGCAAGTCCTGAATTGCTGGATTTCAACAACATGACCCAGAAGCAGCCCCGGCAAGCAGGCAGGTTCAGCATAAGCTATGGCCACATACACATTCAGTGTTAATCTTCTATGCCGCCCAACCTCAATAGGGTCGCAGGAATGCTGGAGCCTATCCCAGCTGTCTTTGACCGATAGGTGGGGTACTCCCTGGACTGGTGGCCAGCCAATCCCAGGGCACATATAGACAATTCCCACCCACATTCATACCTATGGACAATTTGGAGTTGCCAATTAACCTAGCATGTTTTTGGAATGTTTTGGAATGTGGGAGGAAAACCGGAGTACACGGAGAAAACCCACGCACGCACAGAGAGAACATGAAACTCCACACAGGTTTCCAAAAAACATATTTGAATGATTTCCACATTGGATAATCACAAATATAAGACGACCCTGAATATAAGACAACCTGGTTTTCAATCACATCCATCTATTTTCTATGCCGCTTATCCTCACTAGGGTCACGGGGGTATGCTGGAGCCTATCCCAGCTGACTTCAGGTGAGAGGCGGGGTCCACCCTGGACTGGTCGGCAGCGTTTTCAATACCTTTTTTTGAAAAATAATGTTTTTTGTTCAAACTTATGGTTCAGTACTAAAAATGCTAGTCATGGGACCAAAAGCTGCTACTGAGGAACATCAGGATAACACGGAGCTTTCCCAAACAGGTACTAGAATGATCAAGCTTCTCCTTGATACTGCTGCCGTTTATCAATGACAGACCCGTGACACTTCCTGTCCCTCACTTAATGTGTTCCGTGTGGAAACTGGGTACGATTCGGTACTAGCAAACATAACATAAAATCCAATTCGGAATATACACGCCCTTCGACCCCTAAAAATCTTATATCCGGATAAATATGGTGATTTATTTTTCGCCTCGCTAGGAGAAGATTCTCCACCTCCATGTCTCCCTCTTGTCTCTTCCTGAGAGTTTTGGGAGCTTCCCGGTGGGGAGGGAATGTGTTGTACATTTTCAGATGCACCGTGTTGTGTGCATTGTTAGAATGCAACAAAGAGAAGATTTCCTAATGGGGAATCTTCGCCAAGCCTCACAGGATTAATGCCAACCTGGATGCAAATGCACGGAATGCGGCGGTGAACGGGAAAGACGGGAATGTGTGGAACCAAAGGAGGCCCGGGGACGTGTTTGCTGTTTATTGTTGTGTTGTCGGGACACCATGGCAGCGGCTAGCCTTCAATGTCACCCCTTCCCAAAACCACTCCCAGAATAAAATCTGGAAAATTAATTCCCACATTAATTCACTATTTGAATCTGGCTTCATGAAGTCGTAAAAGCGAAAAAGGAGAGAAAGAAAGAAAGAGGAGAGGGAGCAGGAGCAAATCTCAGGTGTAATATAAAACCAAATGCATTAGCTGACAGGGCATTGATGAATGTCAAATCCATCACGCCGTGCCAAGCTGGGGGGAATTGATCTTTTTTCCATTTGCCACTTTTTTTTTCTCCTCCAGTCAGCCTGCCCACCACCCCCGCTACCCCACCGCTCAGCTCCCTCCATTACAAATGCATCAGCGTGCTCTCGGAATACGCGTGTCCGCTTCTCCCAAATGCGTCTACCAAAGTCAAATGAAGGTCGTCAGCAGCTCATGTAAATGAAGCTTGATTGGGATAGTTTTGGGTTGTTTTTTTTTGTAGCGGATTCCGCTCGCACAATCCTGTCACACTGGCATTGTTAGTTCGCCCCCCCCCCCTCCCACCCCCTCCCCTGCCCATCAGGCTTCATAATAAAAGTTGCGCCACGCCGCAAATTACCCAAACAGCTTATCTCTCGCTCATTGTGGCGCATCACAACAAGTCCTCGGCAGGGAAGACACCAGCGTTTGTTAATGAACTTGGAAGATTACCAGATGTGAAAATTAACTGACAGCAAGATGGCGACCAACCCCCGCCCCCGCCCCCACCCCCATATGCTCCCATTCAGGCCCAGTTCTTCGACTTTTAGTACCAAAGTGAAAACCTTTCACACAGAGGTGCCAACCTGGAAGTATGGTAGCTTTGATGCGGGAATGTAGACAGTTAAAAATTATTTTTAGTTGGGGTGTCACAAGACACCCGGAAAGACGATACACGGGATTGGGTCAACGAAAACAAGATAGGATGATTCATTCATTCATTCATTTTCTACCGCTTTTCTTCACGAGGGTCGCCGGGGGTGCTGGAGCCTATCCCAGCTATCTTTGGGTGAGAGGCGGGGTACACCCTGAACTGGTGGCCAGCCAATCCCAGGGCACATATAGACAAACAACCATTCATACTCACATTCATACCTATGGACAATTTGGAATCACCAATTAACCTAGCATGTTTTTGGAATGTGGGAGGAAACCGGAGTACCCGGAGAAAACCCACATGCACGGGGACAACATGCGTGGGTATTGAAGAACAGGAATTGAACCCTTGTCTCCTAGCTGTGAGGTCTGCGCGCTAACCACTCAACCGCCGTGCCGCCAAGACAGGACGATATTTTAACGTACCATTTGGCAAACTACATTCATTCATTCATTCATTCATTTTCTACCGCTTTTCCTCACGAGGGTCGCGGGGGGTGCTGGAGCCTATCCCAGCTGTCTTCGGGCGAGAGGCGGGGTACACCCTGGACTGGTCGCCAGCCAATCACAGGGCACATATAGACAAACAACCATTCACACTCACATTCATATCTATGGACAATTTGGAATCACCAATTAACCTAGCATGTTTTTGGAATGTGGGAGGAAACCGGAGTACCCGGAGAAAACCCACGCATGCACGGGGACAACATGCGTGGAAGTATTGAAGAACAGGAATTGAACCCTTGTCTCCTAGCTGTGAGGTCTGCGCGCTAACCACTCAACCGCCGTGCCGCCAAGACAGGACGATTTTAACATACCATTTGGCAAACTATATTGCAATTGTCTAATTTAATTTCCACCATGTTACCTTGAATTGCTCTTCTACACGCTGTGTGTATGCTAGCGGCCCCGCCTCCACCCACCGAGTACTGTAGTTTTAACAGAGGCCGTGTCACATACTGTACGATTCGTATTACTGTGTAATATATTCTACTCTGCCTTAAGTCTCCAACCGTGGGATCTTTTAGTCCATCAAAACAAACCAATGCTCATCAAACAGCAAGCAGGCACTCAACACGGCACTTATGTGACTGAGTTATAGGCAGAGCACGGTTAATTTTTACAACCTTTCTCAAAGCCGCACACCGCTTTTGCATTCACCATCGCCCGTGTAGATGTTTTCCGTCTGGCTGCCCTTATACGGCTCATCGGCATCCACCTAGCCCCCCCCCACACGCACACATACAGCATACAGACACGAAGGCGTAATGCTCCCATGGAGACCACTATAGCCTGAGACGGACATATTGATATTTTTGAGATTGGTCAACTTTTTTTATGTAGGCTGAACAATGAAAGAAATCGAAACTAATTGAAAAACAAACTCAACTGACCTTTATGAGGTTTGTCCTGGTTTGGGAACTTCCTGCTGTCATTGAGGACTTCATAGGTCTTCAATCTGGTTCATTTGGGCTAACATTCGAAACATTGTTTTCCAGCTGATTTATACAGATGTTGAGGGCGGCACGGTGGTCTAGGGGTTAGCGCGCAGACCTCACAGCTAGGAGACCAGGGTTCAATCCCACCCGGGCATCTCTGTGTGGAGTTTGCATGTTCTCCCCGTGCATGCGTGGGTTTTCTCCGGGTACTCCGGTTTCCTCCCACATTCCAAAAACATGCTAGGTTAATTGGCGACTCCAAATTGTCCATAGGTATGAATGTGAGTGTGAATGGTTGTTTGTCTATATGTGATTGGCTGGCGACCAGTCTAGGGTGTACCCCGCCTTACGCCCGAAGACAGCTGGGATAGGCTCCAGCACCCCCCGCGACCCTCGTGAGGAAAAAGCGGTAGAAAATGAATGAATGAATGAATGAATTATACAGATGTTGTCGCTGTCGTCCTGTCAGCACCTTTCACCATCCGGCTTCTTAGGACCACATTGTAGGTACAAGAGGGTCTAAAGGCCCCCTCGTCCTGGTTTATGGTCCGAAAGATGTTGGCTGCATTCCAGTCCAAAATTTGAATTTTCTCTTACCCAATGGTCCAAAATGGCGGATCTGCCTGGCCTTTACCGACAGGAAGACAGCGACAACTTTGGTCCCGGCTGCATGCTACTTGATGTTAATGAGCTGTTTGAAGATACCCAGCATTGAGAATGAAGTGAAATCTCTTGGTTGCTAGCATGTCAAATCTCACAGGAAATGACAAAACTGACACGCTAGCAAGATTAAATCCCATTGACTAACATAACTAACATAACATAACAGAAATATTCCACCCCGCAGCCCCCAAAATAAACACATTCCCTTCCTTCATCTTCCTCAGAGCCATTCAGAAGTCTCCTAACCCCTTGGGGGGTGGGGGCGGGGGTGGGGGAGGGCGCTTTTGCCATCAAGGGATTATTCAAGTTTAGGGAATAAGGACTCCCCTTATCTCCATCCAGCGGTCCTCTGGGCAGAAGCTCCTCTTGGGCACTGTCACTTCCAAGCTCCTCCACTTTGGATTGATCCATCAATGGAGATCCCTCCCTCGCCATTACACCCCCTCCCCCGCCTGCCGTGTGCCCTTTCTTGCTGATAATGCCTCATTGTGGAAGCCATAAAGAGAAGAAGTTATCTCATTTTTACCTGAGGTCATTTTTGGGGATGCTATTTTCTGTCCTATTTCTTGGGCTAATGGCTCTCGACTTGGCTTCCCGCTTCCATATAGCTCGCATTCTTCCAGCGGAATGCCGGCGTAATAGTCTGGGGCTGCGACGACTCTAATTTGAAGGCCTTTTATTAAAGCCGCCATACGTTATTAGTCAATGCATATAAGGAGAGATTGTCGGTCCTGTGTCAAGTCAAGTTAATTGTCCGTTGACTCCTTCACCTCCGTCCCTCAATGGCAGCAGGGATTAATTCACTGCTTGTCTTTGTGTCAAGAAGACGGACTAAAAAAGATCTTAACATTTAATGTAAGTTTTTTAGCCCGTATTATTAGAATTAGCATTCATATTTTGCCACCGCTATTTATTGATTGTAAGAGCAAAAAGGGTGTTAAACCCAATGGATGCAATTTCAATGCAAATTCCACTCACTCGTTCTCCTAATGGCCAATAACGCAGCAGCTCCGATGCAAAAAATCAAGTTGACCTTTTTTTCTTGTCAGTGCGACAAAAGCGTTGACGCGTAATCGCGAATTTAGGGCAAATTAAATCACGAACAAGCTGCATTCGACGCTGCGGGCCGACGGCTTGACATTAAATATGGAATTTATATGAGAAGTTACCCCCTATGATGGTAGCAGATGTTTCACTGTGATTTCAAGCAATAAGGGATGTCTGTCAGACCCATCGAATGATGGAAAATATGTGCGTTTGGGTTTTGTACACACAGCCAGTTAGCATCAATACAAGTAACATTTAATAAAAAAGTGCAGATGGAAGAAAATGGTTAAAAAAATCATCTCTTAGTGATTAGACCAGGGGTGGGCAAACTACGGCCCGGGGGCCACATCCGGCCCGCCAAGTGTTTGAATACGGCCCGTCCGTTCTTTCCAAAGTATTTCATTTAAACTCAACATACAAACTGGCATCATGGCTTGAGCCAACCTTTTGATGGTTTTATCAATTTTGTTATTTGATGTGGTCTGTTGTTTACAAAGTGCTCCTGAAAAAAGGGACACAATAATAATAATAATAATAATAATAATAATAATAATAATAATAATAATAATAATAATAATAAAATTAAAAATATTTAAATATAAAATATTTAAATATAAAATATTTAAATATAAAATATTTTAATATAAATATAAAATAATAAATAATAATAGCAGATACAATAATACCAGGTGGACTGTTACGTGTAAAATATATAGTCTGCCACCCCCCCCCCCCCCCCCCCCGTTTTGTTAAATCAATGCGGCCCGCGAGTCAAAAAGTTTGCCCACCCCTGGATTAGACCATAGACCTCCACCAGCCGTTACTGTTCCACCACAGGCCTGGAGGGGGAGCTGCCCCACTTGGCCCTGATACAAGTGGGGTGGGGGGAGGATGACATAGCAAAATGTACAGTGTAAACATGTACATGATTAAAAATGAATGATGGCAGTATGGTAATTACCAACGAGCAGAGAAAGTGTGATCTCCTGGTGTACACGTAGTATGTTGTGAATGACATGTACGTACATGCATGTACATGACATTTAGGCATATTTTCCCAAACATGTTGGTGTCAAATTAGCAAACGTAAACGACCCTCGGGTGTCCCCAAGTTTGTTTGGTTCGATTTGGACGCAGATTCATCTTAAAATATTTGGACATTTGATAAAAAATTGCAATGAATTGCGTAAAAGTAATGTCGATTAAAATATATATACTATATTTACACATACAGTATTCTCTCACCACTTCACACTTTGATTTCCGCCGCTTCAGTCTACTATGTTTTTCAGAAATATATTTATGAATAAATCATACTGTTTGGAGTTTAAATACGGCCTGCCATTAGTCCACCAATATGCATGGATCCTCACCAAAACTGTACGGAGCCCACGTGCCAATCATCTCCCAAGTTCCCTCCATGCCGGTTGGGTAGTTTTTGTCCTTTCTTGCTAACAAACCCCCCCAAAAAAACGTCAGACAAAAGAAAACCCTTTAGAAAGGAACCATTGTTGTGGACTTAAAAGCCTCTTGGACATCGGAGCTTGAGGGAAAGTACGACGGGGTTCAAGTTGAGCGGAGGCGGATATAGTCGCTACGTTCTTCATAATCAAAGAGAAAGTGCCTTCCCGCCTCACATCGAGTGTGAACAAAGCTCTCCAATTAACTCTACAGCTGCTCCGGGATAACAGTTTGTGTCCGACGTGCTCACTGTTGCGCTGTGCATTTATTTTTCATGATGTTTTTGGCAACGTTAAGCGCTGCAACAGGAGAGAAAGCGCCCAGGAATCAATGTGTGCTTTCCCGCTCAGAAAGGAGGAGGAGGCATGTTGTTGTTTTTGAGTCGAGGGGGAGAGCGATGAGCGAACAGGACAGCGCATCACCAGCGGGGAAGGTTCGCCGCTAATAATAATGTTTGTCTGGCTGAGATGTGCTTCCTCCCAAGTAAAAGCACCGCAGAGCTCATAAATGCAAGCGGGGGATGATTAGAAACCTATAAAGTGGAACGTCATCTATTCTGGGATGCTGCTTGACTGATGATTGCATTTAAATAATCTATTCCGGGGTCAAACTGTGGCCAGGGTTCTTAACTGTCATGCAAGTGTAAAAAGAAGTTAACCACTCTGAATGTCCAAGTGTCTTTCAGCAAGAGACAAGGAATAAGGACAAAACAAAATCTCAAAAGAGGATCTCGCCTGCTGGCGTGGCAACAGCACTCCCGTCACCTAATAACATCCCTCGCCGCATACATCATCGCCCGGATTTGATTAGAGATCCGATTTATTTATTTGTTTGGCGCCGGGGACCCCACTGTCATTATTCCGCCTTGTAAATAATTCAATAAAAATGTCAGGCGCTGCCCTGCTCTGCATTAATAATAGGTGTAATAAAGGCGGGGGGAGGTGGGGGGTGGGGGGCAGGTGTGTGCAGGTGACACAATGGCGGAAACAAACATGCATTAGACGAGCGCATCCTGCAAATTGTGCTGTTTGTACTCTATGTTGTTATGTTTGATACAAAGCTGCTACAGCGCCTCCTAGTGGACACCCTTTTATTTCATTGGTCAATGGGGGGGTCATGATTGAGCCTCTACCAATTCCGCCTAGCAACCACACTATGAAAAATCAACATCAATGGATCGGGTACGAAATGAATGGTTCTGTGCAACTTTATATTTAATACAGAGCAGCGATTTTGTGCGACGCATCGCAGGCGGTTCTGGTCGTTACGGATTCCCTCTGTCTGCTGCGATGTGACAGGCTGGTCCAAGCATCGGTCTTAAGGTCAGCGCTGGGCGCCGTGTGTGTGGGGGGGCCGTGTGTGTGGCATGTCCCGGGCTTAATGACATCCTGGTCCACATGAGACCTGAGATCATCAATATTCTGTCACACACACGATGGTGTTTGAAGCTGCGGCAGACGACAACCAGGCCACCAAACACTCAACAGCTCCCCAGCCGTGGCTGTCATGACACCACAGACCCAAAATATGTCAAAGTCCTTCCCACCAAACCACCAAAGTGGCCCGAGAACGCCTTCCAGGCTTTTGGTGGAATCCAAGCTGGTAAAAATAGAATATAAAAATGACCAAAATGGCCTTTTAGTTTGGGATATTTCATTAGGCCATGTCATATGTCGCAAGAGCTCTTCAAAAGTATATTTGAGAAGCTTTTCATAACATCTAAGCTGGTAAATAGCACAACATGATCTACGTGTTCAATCCAGCAGATGGCAATCTACTTTGGAATATTTGAATTACCGTATTTTCCTCACCTTCATTGTCCGAGTCAGTCTGGTTGCCAGGTGGCTGCTCAGCAACAGTTAGAGCCCAAGCCCCTAACCCAAGACCCAGCCCAAGACCCGGCCCAAGACCAAAACCCGGCCCAAGACCAAGACCAAGACCAAGACCAAGACCAAGACCAAGACCAAGACCCAGCCCAAGGCCAAGGCCAAGGCCAAGGCCAAGGCCAAGGCCAAGGCCAAGGCCAAGGCCTAAGACCTAAGACCTAAGACCTAAGACCTAAGCCCTAAGCCCTAAACCCGAGCCCTTAGCCCAAGACCCAGCACCAAGCATCCACAATCCATTCACATACGGTGGCATAAGTCGCCCGGTGTTGCTTCCGTCTTTCATCCATTGTTCTCCCACCGTACATATTATTACATATTATTACATATTATTACATATTATTACATATTATTACATATTATTACATATTATTACATATTATTACATATTATTACATATTATTACATATTATTACATATTATTACATATTATTCTGTTATTGGTTTATTACATATTATTACATATTATTCTCTGATTGGTTTATTACATATTATTACATATTATTACATATTATTACATATTATTCTCTGATTGGCTTATTACATATTATTACATATTATTCTCTGATTGGTTTATTACATATAATTACATATTATTCTCTGATTGGTTTATTCCATATTATTACATATTATTCTCTGATTAGTTTATTACATATTATTACATATTATTCTCTGATTGGTTTATTACATATTATTACATATTATTACATATTATTACATATTATTCTCTGATTGGTTTATTACATATTATTACACATTATTACATATTATTACATATTATTCTCTGATTGGTTTATTACATATTATTATATATTATTCTCTGATTGGTTTATTACATATTATTACATATTATTACATATTATTACATATTATTCTCTGATTGGTTTATTACATATTATTATATATTATTCTCTGATTGGTTTATTACATATTATTACATATTATTCTCTGATTGGTTTACTACATATTATTACATATTATTCTCTGATTGGTTTATTACATATTATTACATATTATTCTCTGATTGGTTTATTACATATTATTACATATTATTACATATTATTACATATTATTCTCTGATTGGTTTATTACATATTATTATATATTATTCTCTGATTGGTTTATTACATATTATTACATATTATTCTCTGATTGGTTTATTACATATTATTACATATTATTCTCTGATTGGTTTGTTACATATTATTATATATTATTCTCTGATTGGTTTATTACATATTATTATATATTATTCTCTGATTGGTTTATTACATATTATTACATATTATTCTCTGATTGGTTTATTACATATTATTATATATTATTCTCTGATTGGTTTATTACATATTATTACATATTATTCTCTGATTGGTTTATTACATTTTATTACATATTATTCTCTGATTGGTTTGTTACGTGCCAGTGTCAGAGGGAAATGGTCCGCCAAAATGGCCAAAGTAGGCTCACGCACAAAGCCGGGGATGGAGCTATCTCCAAATCACGTTTTTCTCTTAAAACCATCAAGCAAGCGTCTTGCCGCCATTGATAACTTGCACTCGTCTTGCACTCGTCATTTTCATTCCAATCCATAAAACATGGTCAGGATTTGTCATCTCCAGCACAGAGAGGTCCTCCAATCATCCATCACCATGTTCTCTCCTGTGGGAAATCCATTGTTTGGGATAAAAAAATATCTCATTGGTTGACTTGGCTCAAAGGAACGAGGGAAACCCAACACATAAACATTTAAACATCTTGGCTGCAATCATCGTATGACATTGTCATAGCATGCTACTTCTTAGAAATATCTGAATCCTGCAAAAACTCCAATTATCCACTCATCCATCTTGCGCTTATCCGAGGTCGGACCAGAGGAGCAACACCTCCTCTGGTCAGCAGGGAAGCGAAGACTTCCTTCTCCATAGCTACTTTGTCCAGCTCCTCCGTGGTTCCTCAGGTGTTCACAGGCCAGCTGAGGGAATTGGTCTCTCCAGGTCTCTCCTGGGCCTCCTACATGTCGGACGTTCAATGAACACCTCCACAAGGAGGCGTCCTGACCAGATGCCACCCTACGGAGTCGTGTCGACCAAGACTCGCCCACAGCATCATTAGGAAGGAACGCAGTCATTAACACGCTGTTGTTTTTGGTGTTTTTGTTCATTTTTTGTCAGCAGTTAGTCGTGTATAATGTGTGTTTTGGCTAGCTATTTTAGTTTAGCATATCCATCCCTTCCTAAATGGACCACAAGATGTTCAAACCACAGTGCAGGTGGTAAAAAAAGCTTCTAAATTGTCATGACGTTCTGGTTAAGAACTGCGTCCTTTGGAGGCTAAATAAGTCTTGTTGTTTCCACGGTGACGTTGCCAAGCGTACTGGAGTGACATCACACTTTGTGCTTCGGCCGGGCATGCTACTTCTTAAAAATATCTGAATCCTGCCAAAACTCCAATTATCCACCCATCCATCTTGCGCTTATCCGAGGTCGGACCAGAGGAGCAACACCTGAAGCAGGGAAGCGAAGACTTCCTTTTCCACAGCTACTTTGTCCAGCTCCTCCGTGGTTCCTCAGGTGTGGGAATTGGTCTCTCCAGGTCTCTCCTGGGTCTTCCCCGAGGCCTCCTACATGTTGGACGTTCACACCTCCACAAGGAGACGTTCATGGAGGCGTCCTGACCAGAGCCACCCTACGGAGTCGTGTCGACCAAGACTCGCCCACAGCATCATTAGGAAGGAACGCGGTCATTAACACGCTGTTGTTTTTGGTGTTTTTGTTCATTTTTTGTTAGCAGTTAGTCGTGTATAATGTGTGTTTTGGCTAGCTGTTTTAGTTTAGCATATCCATCCCTTCCTAAACGGACCTCAAGATGTTCAAACCACAGTGCAGGTGGTAAAAAAAGCTTCTAAATTGTCATGACGTTCTGGTTAAGAACTGCGTCCTTTGGCGGCTAAATAAGTCTTGTTGTTTCCACGGTGACGTTGCCAAGCGTACTGGAGTGACATCACACTTTGTGCTTCGGCCGGGCGGCACGTTGGGCCAACTTGGCATACAAACGCCCCTCCTTGGCGGCGAAACAGCACGGCTTCGGCTTTTGTGGAAGTACAAAATGCTTTTTCTTCTCCTTGAGCCACCAGGAGGTGAAGTGCCGATTGTTTTGTTTATAGAATATCAGAGGTGCTGGCGCGTTAATCTCAATAAAGGAGACTATTGGACTGAATTATCTGTATGATTGCCCTTTAGAAGTGCTGTCAATGCTATTTTCCTTATCCGCCTCTTCCTGCTACGCCGGGCCTGTGTGAGGAGAATGCAAGGCAGCCGCTTCCGACGCCACAAAAGGGCATTGCATTAGAAAGCCATACCTCTGCTGTGTGACCTTTGGCTGCGCCGGGGAGGTCGGAGCGTTCCCCGCGGACGCGCGGTCGGCTCCGTCGGAGGAAGCGGGAAAGGTTGTAAATGTGTGATCGGGAGTTCGGTGAGCAGACGGCCAAATGAAAGCGAATTCTTTTTGTTGCCTATTGACGCTCCTGAATGTTCACAGCCGGAGACGCGGACGCCGCGCTGTGGAACAAATGTTCCGAACCTCCGAGTCTCGCCTCCTCCGGCGAGGGAATCCGTTTTGATCCAAAATGTTCCATGGGTCTAATCCTCCTTTTCGACCCACCCCTACAATGGGATGTTCCGTGACATTTTTTAATTGGAACATTCAAACACCAACAACCCTGACGTCCCGTCCATTGGAATTTTTGGCTAAATGAGGACTTCCTACGAAGTACTACGAAGTGACTTCTCAATGTTGGAACGCCTCCCTCGCTGGTTTGAAGTGGCGTCCATTGAAGGCATGACGGACGTAGCGCCGCACGCCGTTTGGCTAGGACAGCTTTGGGTGCTACACATCTTAAAAACGTCCGAAGACTTGGGTAGGATATGTTTTTTTTACAATTTAATGACCCCCTCCCCCCTTGAAAGGTGACAGATTGGGAGGAGTTTGGCATATAAAGCCACTCCCACAAAAACACATCATTTTCATATAAGTCTGATATATTAATAATAGCTTATATGACCACTTGATAGCTTTAAAAAAATAAGAATAACAGGCTTTGCTACACATCTTAAATTTACACCTCTTATGTACCCAGTACTTACAATTTTTTGTGTTAGTATTTTGGAAATTAGTATTTTTTCTGCCTTGTTTATTTTTCTGGATTCAATATTTAAACGTTTCATATATTCATATATTCAACAGCTACTAAAACTTCTACAATTACTGCTAGTACTCCTTTGACAATCGCAACTACTGCTCTTACTGCGAATACTACGGCAAAGAATATCTAAAACAAGTACAGCTATTACTACTACAACTACCACAACAAACATGAAATAATTATCACTACGGCAACAACAAATGCAACTGAAATCACTACTAATTACTACAAATACAACAAACAACTACTATTACTACTACTATGAAAAAAAAACAAGTACTGCAGCTACTACGACTTAAACTACGGAAAAACCAACTACATCAAATTTCAACAACTACTATGACTACAACCACAACTACTACAAGTAATACAAACTTGCAATCTGCAACTACAACAGCTACTTAAAACTACAACAGGTACTATTATTTCTACTACTATGGGAACCACAAGTACAACAGCTAGTTGTACTACAGGTACTACCACTACATCACCAACAAACATGCAACTTCTCCAACCACAACAGAGTAAATGAATCAAAGACTAGTAACTGATGCGCCTGGAAGACAGTGAAGGCATCATCAGTGAGTATTTGAAGGCACGTTTGCAGCCTTCTGGTTTAAATGATGTTGCGTCATCTTTCATGTGGAACGAGACGTTTTCATGACAGAACAATCGGGGCCTTAGCGTCCTTTGCGGGGTTAATAATTGTCAAATATCGCAAGAGTGTCGGTATTTCCCAAGCATGTCCCATTTCCCAACGGCTGTAATATATTCCCTGCGTTCAGTGGAGAATATAAATCCACATTTACGCACCGGTTGCTCCTGCGGACCGACTGATGTTGAGTGATGAGCGGCATCATTCTGCACATTACATTAGAGGTCATCAAACATTCCAAAACACACGTCTTTTAACGATGTGGAGGCTAATTCATGTGTGCATAGATGAGCCTCATGGCTTAATTAGGATCTAAATCACATTTAATGATATCTTATCGTACATGCGTCACATTCCCGGCCCGACTTTGCCGACCGTTTAGTGGTGTTGGGGTGCAAAACGACTCCGTTGCTAATTGCCGGCATGTCTCATTGAATACTTTTTGTGGAGGAATCACATTTAAAGTACTTTTTTAGGAGAAATATAAACCAAAACTTGTACATCCAATCACGTTTTTTTGGTTGGTCAAGGTCAAACCTGCACTTTGTGGATATTCCCGATTGAAAAGTAGAATCATGTCAACAGCAAAGGACCCGCACTTGACTCCTGTGGAACACCACAGAAGTGGTTCTTCATGTGTTGGGCTACGTTCTCGTAATATGACCAGCTCTATCATCAAACAGGCACGGACTGGGATGTCAAAGCCAGGATGGACAAGGCAAGAGCAGCCTTCTGGTCTTCCGAAGATCAAAACGTGAAGTCGATACTGCTCTCCCGGCGCGAAAAACTGAAAAAAACGTGGAACATAGAAGATGAAAAATGAAGACCTGGCTGGATGGGCCACACCCTCAGGAAGGCAGCATCCAGCCCCACACGCCAAGCCCAAACCAGGAACCAGCCTAGGTTCGAGGCTGAACTCAAACAGCAGAGAACGAACTGGTCTGGAGGGGCCAGAACCGAGTTCGATGGCGAAGGGTGTTGGTCGATGGCCTGTGCTCCATCTGGAGCGATGGACATCGGTTAGCGGTGCATCAAGAGTGCATGAAATGGGGAACCCGAGGTAAGCAGGACTCAAAGAAAGGAGATGAACTCGATGGAAGCCAGAATGTTTGATGGCTGTGTAGCAGGTCTCCAGAGACGGCAGATGCTGCTGCGAAAACGTTCCTGTGGGAATTAACACATTTGTCAAAAATATTTCCTTTTCACATATTCTTTTTGCTTGTCAGACTTTTATCTTGAAGAAAATATGATTTTTTTTACACAACATAATATTTGGACTTCCATCTTTGACTTTTTTTCCTCCCTCAAGATTATTTCCATATATAACATTTATATTATTTACATATTTGTTTATATGCATGTAATTATTCATTTAATGTAATAATTTATTTAACTAAGAAATTAAAAATATTGTTTTTTTTTTAAACAAAACAATGAGCGGTATCAAGATCCACCGTGGCGACTAATCAGGAAATCAAGGTAATCAGGAAAAAGCCGAAAGAAACAAAACACATCACTATTACCAGACGTTACCAGATGTTTATTTTTCATCTTGCCGGCGTGTTAACGTCCATGTTTGTCTTTTAATTACGTCTGCAGCGTGTGTGTTTACATCAAGTGATGCAAGAAGAAGAAGAAGAAGAAGAAGAACGGGAGGTCCTGCTGAGGACTAGCAGCCAGGGAGAACATCTGCTCTTCATCAGGCCCGACGAGGCGGCGAGGCCGCGAGCGAGCTGGCAGATGGTCGCTGAGGTCTCCACACAATAGAGGAAGCCAAGTGCCTCCAACACCGGCAGCATCGGCAGCCACCCGTGCGCACACACGTCATAAACTCCCGCAGACAAATTATGATCAGACTTTATTCATCATAGCTGAGTGCCGACGGACAAGAAGGTTACATAGTCCACAACTACAGTACTCTTTCTTTTTACAACTGATGTACTTTGGTCGTCATCATTTCAACATAAATGACTTTTTTCTTGGAAGGTTACCAACTTTTGTCATAATTGCATTATTTTTTTAACTCAAAAATAGTACCCTTTTCTTGTAATATTTTTGTAAATATTTTTTTGTAAAAAATACAATACAACCTTTTTGCATCATTTATCACTTTTTTCTCAAAAATTGACACAAATCTTACAACCATTTGTCATAAAAATATAAAGTATAAAAATAAAAACATATGACCTTTAAAAAAATCACTTCTTTGCAATTCATTTTTTTCTTTTAATATTGTCTTTTTTTCTAAAAATTTACAACCATTTAGCATAAAAATACAATCTTTTTTGCACAATTTATCACTTTTTTCTAAAAAAAATGACATAAATCTTACAACCATGTCATAAAAATATAAATATAAAAATAAAAACGTATGACTTAAAAAAATCTGTTCTTTACAATTAGTTTTTTTTATTTTAGAAATTACTTTTTTTCTTGTACAATTACAAACATTTCTCATAAAAATATTGATAAAAGGTATTTTTTAAGAATAATAATATAATAAAAAAAATATTTCCCCTGGGAAACAATTTAACAAAACGTGACTTTTTTCTTGTATGATGACACACTTTTATCATAAAACATGCAACCCTATTTGCATCATATATAACTTGCTTTTTTTCTTGTAATATTGTTTTTTTTCAATAATTTTCTTTTAAGATTAACAATACTAACATTAGTTCCATTTGAAGAAACGATATTTGGCGCAGCTTTATCGTAACATATGTAGCCAAGTCTGGTTCATTTCATTTTTTGTCGGGCCGGGCCGAACTAGCTGGGCGGCTCCGAGGTACCGAGTCCATTTCTTTTTCATGACGTCAGTAAAAGCTGCAACTTGGAAAGCGAGCGTCTCTTCTCTCAAACACGGGACGGCTTTTTCTCACCTTTGCTTCTCATAAAAGGGCTGCTGTGGGACATTTTACCGCTACAACGTCATTAAAAGGGCGCCTTTGTGTCATAGGAGACTTTTAAATGTCATACAAGTGTAAAAAGAAGTGAAGCACTGTTAACGGCAACAGTAAAGCACAAGACTCCACTGAATTGACTCGTTTTTCAAGCTTGATTTCATACTAGTGAAGGCCGGGTTTAGGTCTGTGCTCAGCCTCCACTTCCAAACGGCGTCGTGGAAGCAGCCATCATTCCAGATTGGGCGGAATACAAAAGAGGGGAAAGCAAATGAGGGATGTTGCAGCCCAGGCGGGATTTGCCGGGCCGGCGGCACCCACGGCGCTGCAAGAAGTGATAGAAATGTCCCTGAATGACGGCACAAATGTGTATGATGACAAATAACCTCTTTGAAGCCGCACCGCGGCGAATAGGATCCCATTTGGCTATTTTAAAATGAGGCGAGGGGCGGCTTAAAATAAAAAAAATAACGTAAAAGAGGCCTGACTGTGTCAGACTGCTGGTTTTAGTGGCGTAGAAGCTGCGAGCAAAGAGGCGGCCATGTCCTTATCTAAATAAGAATGTCACGCGTGTTCCTTTGGATATTTTCCTGCAACAATATTTCCCTTGACGAGCCCTCCCAGGCCCACAATAACTACAGCTTTTTGCTTTTTAATGCACCCGCTTTGAAATGCGTCACCATGTCTCCGTGCAGGTACTGGCATAAATACATAAGCTGAAATTGAAATGGACTCGTGGAGAAATGAGCAATTTCCCAGCGGAAGGATTGGAAAGTTTGCCAGGCCGCCGCCGGCTGACCTGTCATCAATCACCTCACGGCGCCACCGCAGCCGCCGAGGTTGCTGGGAGGCGGAGTCACGCCGCACTTTGGGAGAAAGCACCTGAACGCGCACGACTCAATGAGCCATGCGCTTTCTGCTGTTGACACCTCAGATTTATGGATGCGGGCTTTTAAGTGCTTCTAAGTCACTCTGCTCTTTTTGGTCATCGCTGAAATCCATCGCTTTTTGCATAACATTGGCACACATTGGTACTGTATAATCATAAAACACACTATACAATACTATAATGCCTATAAATAAAAATAAAAATAAAAATAAAAATAAAAATAAAAATAAAAATAAAAATAAAAATAAAAATAAAAATAAAAATAAAAATAAAAATAAAAATAAAAATAAAAATAAAAATAAAAATAAAATAAAAATAAAAATAAAAATAAAAATAAAAATAAAAATAAAAATAAAAATAAAAATAAAAATAAAAATAAATAAATAAAAATAAAAATAAAAATAAAAATAAAAATAAAAATAAAAATAAAAATAAAAATAAAAATAAAAATAAAAATAAAAATAAAAATAAAAATAAAAATAAAAATAGTATAATAGTATAGTTTGTATATATATGTAAAATAAATAAATATAAATAAATGTATATATAAATGTAAAATATATATATACACAAACTATACTATATATATATATATATATATATATAAATCAATATAAAATAAATGCCATATATATATATATATATATATATATATATATATATATAGTATAGTTATGTCATATATACAATCATACAATCATGATAAAACACACTATATAATACTATCATACCTGGCATAAATAATATAAAATAAATGTGAATAAATAAATATAAATATAAACCTGTTAAAGACCTGCTCCCACTTCTAGCTCCTTCAATCTTAAATATGATCATCATCATTTTCATCCGCCATTCAAGATGGCCGGGATTCCACCTTTACTGAATAAAACAAGCCTCCATCCTGGGAGTATTCCTAACCTCCCATTTATGTCCAAAAACCTTGAAAAATTGTAGCACAGCAGATCAATGGTCACCTGGCCTTGAGTGATCTATTTGAACCTCTTCAGTCTGGTTTAGGCTGAGCCGCTCTACTGAATCAGCCATTGCAAAAGTCATAAATAATCTTCTATCTATGGATTGTGACACCTCAATATTATTATTACTAGATCTCAGTGTTGCCTTTGATCCCGTCCATCACTCTGTCCTACTAAAACACATTCAAACGTATATTGGTGCCCAAATGGGTTTGGGGCTTTTCCTAGGGCTATTTAAATACACTTTACTTTACTTTACTTTACTTGAGTTGATTGATTGACTTGAGTTGATTGACTTGGCTTGACTTGAGATGACTTGACTGCACTTGATTTGGCTTGACTTGACATGCCTTGAGATGACTTGGTTTGGTTTGATTTGACTGGACTTGACTTGACTTGACTTGACTTGACTTGACATGACTTGACTTGGTTTGGCTTGATTTGACTGGACTTGACTTGACATGACATGACATGACATGACATGACATGACATGACATGACATGACATGACATGAATTGACTTGA
Organism: Doryrhamphus excisus; assembly: GCF_030265055.1. NCBI lineage: Eukaryota > Metazoa > Chordata > Actinopteri > Syngnathiformes > Syngnathidae > Doryrhamphus > Doryrhamphus excisus. The sequence goes on from NC_080477.1 coordinate 3,258,529, forward strand.
CTTGACTTGACCTGACTTGGTTTGGCTTGATTTGACTGGACTTTACTTGACATGACATGACATGACATGACATGACATGACATGACATGACATGACATGAATTGACTTGACTTGACTTGGTTTGGTTTGGCTTGATTTGACTGGACTTGACTTGACTTGACTTGACTTGACATGAATTGACTTGACTTGAATTGACTTGACTTGGTTTGGCTTGATTTGACTTGGTTTGGCTTGACATTGGCAGCCTGTTGCCAAGAATATGAGGGAAGACTATGATGAAGACTTGGGTTCTTCCCACCAGACTGTGTGGAAAGGTCCCCAGGATCATCACCGAGGAGGCAACACGCTGTCTTAAAGCGTCCACTCAGCTTCTTGGTCTTTCCCATGGAAGCTTCCAGCGGTGCCAAATGGATTTATGATTGACACGAGTTCGTGTCATCCACCCGCTAGCCGAGGAACATGGCGAGCAGAACGGCAGAGATTTCACGGAGTTTAGAGGGAATGTGAAAGCTGCGAACTTTTTGTTGCTGTACGGGAATGTAAAGCCTCCAAATCACACGTCAAAGTCAAGTGGAACGCCCACCCGGAAGAGTTTGGATGGCTCGGCCTCGTCTGCTGACATAGGTATGAATGTGAGTGTGAATGGTTGTTTGTCTATATGTGCCCTGTGATTAGCTGGCCACCAGTCCAAAGTGGACTCTTGCCCAAAGACAGCTGGGATAGGCTCCAGCATACCTGGGACCCTAGTGAGGCACAAGCTGCATAGAAAATGGATGGATGGATTACAACCTTTTATCATAAAAAAATACAAACTTTTTTAAATATGTGTCCTTTTTTACCTTTTTTTGGTAATATTATTGGGTGTTTTTATTAAATGACAAAAATCTGACTTTTTTTCTTGAAATATAATGACCTTTTATCATAGAAAATACAAAAGCTTTAGAATATTTTGACTTTTTTCATATTTTTGCTTAACTTTTTTCTTTTTATATGTTTTTTTTTTAATGACAAAAGCTAACTTTTGTATAAATTATAACCTTTTATCATGAACTTGTGTTTGTTTTTATGTTTTTTTAATACTTTTTTGGAATAGTTTTTTTGTTGAAAGGTTCCAACCTAAATTTTTTTGTTGTGTTTTGGTTTTTTTTAAGCAAAAATCTGACTTTCTTCTTGTAAGATGTACATTTTTGGAAGCTTTTCACTTTTTTCAATTTTTTTTTTTACCTTTTTGCTGTATTGTCTTTTTTATGACAAAAATCTAACATTTTTGTAAATTACAAGCTTTTATCATGAACCTTTTGAATACTTATTTCTTGTATAATTGTAATAATAATATTTATTCATTAATCATTTTAATTGTCAAAAATCATTATTTTTCCTGTAAGATCATAGCCTTTTATCATAAAAAATAACAAATTCTTTGAATATTTTGACATTTTCTTTTTTTTTTTACTTTTTATATTATTTCTTAAATGCCAAAAAATCTAACTTCATTGTAAAAGCAACCCTTTATCATAAAACAATGTAATTTTACATTTAGATGTTTTTAAATTGCCCTTTTTTTTGAAAGATTACAACCTTTTATTAAATCAAATGACAAACTTTTTGGAGTATTTTAGATTTTTTTAAATGACTTTTTTTTTTTTTTGCAATATCACAAGTTTTTCTTTTAAAAAATGACCAAAAATCTTTCTGTCACTGTGGAGGGATTTAAAGCCCCCAAAGCACCCTGCGGTGACGTGAACTGGAGCGCCCGCCCATGGAGTTTGGATGACTCGGCCTCTCCTGGTGACATTTCCCATCCAAGGAAGGAAAGCGGAGCCAAAGTGGAGCGTTATTCGGAATATCCAAGCCGGGACGTTTTCATGACTTATTGTTGACATTTGGAAGTCGTCCTTTACGAGGAAAGGACAGGAGGGAAAATTGCGAGTCATACATCTTCCCCAACGTCAAACGTGAACTTCTCTGTTAAAGCAGCTTTTTTTCCCCTGAATTCTTTTGATAGGAAAGTACCGTGGAGGATGATTTTATTTAACGGATGATCCGGTTTGCCGTCTTTGGGGCTGGAAATGATGAACATTGTGTTAGCTGGGTTTAGGGTTTGGGTTAGAAGGTTACATGGTTAGGGTTAGAGGTTTAGGGTTAGGGTTAGGGTTAGGGTTAGGGTTAGGGTTAGGGTTAGGGTTAGGGGTTAGTGCATTCACAGCAAGTTGAAAAAAACGGAGAAAAACAACATACTAACCCAGGGGTGGGCAAACTTTTTGACTCGCGGGCCACATTGATATAACAAAATATCAATATATATATATTTTACACGTAACAATCCACCTGGTATTATTGTATCTGTAAAATTGTCATGCAATCTGCTATTATTATTTATTATTTTATATTTATATTTAAATATTTTAAAAATAATAAAATATTATAATAATTAAAATAAAATTAAAATAATAATAATTATATTATTATGTAAAATATGCAAATATAACAATATTATTATATATAATTAATATAATAATTAGCATTAATATAATAAATATAATAATCATAATAGTTAAAATAATAATATAATAATTATTATTTTAATTTTTATTATTATTATGTGCTTGTGTCTCTTTTTTCAGGAGCACTTTGTAAACAACAGACCATGTCAAACAACGAAATTGATAAAACCATCAAAAGGTTGGCTCAGGCCATGATGCCAGGTTGTATGTTGAGTTTAAATTAAATACTTTGGAAAGATTGGGCGGGCCGTATTCAAACACTTGGCGGGCCGGATGTGGCCCCCGGGCCGTAGTTTGCCCACCCCTGTACTAACCCCATACGTTTTTTGTCAAAAATCACCAAATTCAAACACATGCATTTGATGCTATTTTTGGGTGCTTCTCAGGCCCCTGATTTGTGTGTGTGGGGTTAGGGTTAGGGTTAGGGTTAGGGGTTAGTACATTAACAGCAAGTTGAAAAAAACGACATACTAACCTTTTACTTTTTTTTTGTCAAAAATCACCAAATTCAAACACATGCATTTCATGCCATTTTTGGATGCTACTCAGGCCTCTGGTGCGTGTGTGTGGGGTTAGGGTTAGGGTTAGGGTTAGGGTTAGGGTTAGGGTTAGGGGTTAGTGCATTAACAGCAAGTTGAAAAAAACGGAGAAAAACGACATACTAACCCCATACGTTTTTTGTCAAAAATCACCAAATTCAAACACATGCATTTTATGCTGGTTTTGGGTGCTTCTCAGGCCCCTAATGCGTGTGTGTGTGAGGTTTCCCGTGTTTTTTTTAATTTATTTGTTTACCAGAAAATTGCATGAGAAGCAAGTTGAAAAAAAAAAACTGGAAAAAACGACATACTAACCCGTTATGTTTTTTTTGTCAAAAAACACCAAATCCAAACACATGCATTTGATGCCATTTTTGGGTGCTTCTCAGGCCCCTGATTTGTGTGTGTGGGGTTAGTGTTAGGGTTAGGGTTAGGGTTAGGGGTTAGTGCATTAACAGCAAGTTGAAAAAAACGACATACTAACCTTTTACTTTTTTTTGTCAAAAATCACCAAATTCAAACACTGGCATTTTATGCCATTTTTGGATGCTAATCAGGCCTCTGATGCGTGTGTGTGGGGTTAGGGTTAGGGTTAGGGTTAGGGGTTAGTGCATTAACAGCAAGTTGAAAAAAACGGAGAAAAACGACATACTAACCTTTTACTTTTTTTTGTCAAAAATCACCAAATTCAAACACTGGCATTTTATGCCATTTTTGGATGCTAATCAGGCCTCTGATGCGTGTGTGTGGGGTTAGGGTTAGGGTTAGGGGTTAGTGCATTAACAGCAAGTTGAAAAAAACGGAGAAAAACGACATACTAACCCCATACGTTTTTTGTCAAAAATCACCAAATTCAAACACTGGCATTTTATGCTGGTTTTGGGTGCTTCTCAGGCCCCTAATGCGTGTGTGTGTGAGGTTTCCCGTGTTTTTTTTATTTATTTGTTTACCAGAAAATTGCATGAGAAGCAAGTTGAAAAAAAAACTGGAAAAAACGACATACTAACCCGTTATGTTTTTTTGTCAAAAAACACCAAATCCAAACACATGCATTTGATGCCATTTTTGGATGCTTCTCAGGCCCCTGATTCGTGTGTGTGGGGTTAGGGTTAGGTTTGGGGTTAGCGGTTAGTGCATTAACAGCAAGTTGAAAAAAACGGGAAAAAACGACATACTAACCTTTTACGTTTTTTGTCAAAAATCACCAAATTCAAACACATGCATTTCATGCCATTTTTGGGTGCTTCTCAGGCCCCTGATGTGTGTGTGTGGGGTTAGGGTTAGGGTTAGGCTAGGGGTTGGGGTTTTCTGGATTTTTTTCAGAAATAATTTTTCAAATAAATTTTTTTACTTCTTTCTTGTAATAGTATGGCTGTAAAAAAATATTTTTTTAATTGAAAAAAAAAACAATCATAAATATATGAGGCAAAAAACATTAGGAGAAAAAGCTCTTAAAAAAAAAGTGATTAATTTAAGAGAAAAAAGTCGTAAATTTACACGAAAAACACCTCCCCCTTGCTCCTCCACACCTGAACCCGTTGGAGCACGTCAAGCTGTCTCACATCCAAGTTGACTTTCTAAAGTCTACTGTCCCTCGGCAGGATGGAATGAGATGCTGGGTGAAATGTGAGGCCCGTATGTTTAAAGGGCTGCCATGTTTGGGAAACGTCCATCATCCTGCTTTGTTTCCAGAAGTCTCCCTCCTTGCTTGTGTCAGCCCAACAAATAAAAGTCATCCCTGATTCTCCCTGAGAATCTCCGGCGTCTCGGCGGTGAATGTCTCCTCCCAGAGGAGCTCAATCGTGTTTAAAAAAAAACAGGCGTAAGGTGGTGCAGGAGGTGAAGAGCGACTTTGACAGAAAGCAGCCCACCCGCCAATCGCCCTCACGCTGATCCACACTCCACCGGGCACCTGGCTTACCTCACACGCCGCCGCCGCCGCCGATGACAACACACTGCACATGTAGAGTGCAGCTGACATTTCCTCAAGGTTGCCTGCTCATGGTTGGCGTACAGGACAATCCTTGTCGACGTTTCGCAGAACGCTGATTTGCGGGCCGATCCGTCGGCCGTAGCGCAATTCAATTCAAACTGACCTTGGGTTCTCCTTTTCAAAATAAGTTGCCGCTCATTTGATTGGTCGGAGGCCTTCGCCTTGAATGTAAATGCCGGCTGTCAAGGTTAGCATCCATTTTGGTCTCAGGATGGAGGATTTTAGCCATTAACTCATTCAACCGCAGACACTTTTGGCTTTTTTTGACTAATCGTTCAAGGCACACAGAACGTTGTGTTCTACGACTACATAAACCTTCAAAAAGAAGGATTGGACTAGCGTCTTTCATTAGAAACAAAAAGTTTGCTTCTACCGTTTCCTGTTCTTTAGTCTTCAGCAGTAGAACATAGGTACGTTTCAGGAAAATATCAGTTCCTGACTAAAAAGGGAGAGGGAAAAACTTATTTTGTGAAAAGATATATTTCAAGCATAACATTACAACCTTTGATCATAAAAATGCAACCACCTGAAGCCACCGTTTCTCTTTTAAACGAATATTCTGGTCACAAAAATCTGACATTTTGTAAGATTACTGCCTGATATCATAAAAAAGTAACTTTTTGTATAAAATGCATTGTAAAAACATTCCATAATGCAACAGCTTCTCTCTTCAAGCAATTAAAAAGTACATAACTATTGTGACTTTTTATTGTTTAAAAATTTTTTCCATTTTTTTCCCTTTTTTTCTTGACAAAAACATTGCTTTTGTCTTGTCATATTACAACATTTATTATTTAAAAAATGCAAAACCTTTTGTTTCTTACATAAGATTATTATTATTATATTATTATAAAATAATTATTATTTCTAGTCATTATTTTTCATGAGATATGAGTTATTTCTTTAAAAAAAAAGTCAGACTACAAGATTACACTTTTATCATAAAAGAGTGTAATCTGTTTTGAATAAGATTGTAAGATCGTATATGTGGCCACATTTAGAGGATACATTTTCACCCCTGCCCTCCACCAGTATATCACTGAAAATATGAACAATATGAAAAAATGATCACTGCAAAGAACACAACTCAAGGTAAATCTTTGTCTTTTGGAAAAGTATCACTATGAACTATGAACATCCAGCAGCAACACGACATTTTGGCATGATTGCTATTATGATGAAACAAGTCAATGACTTCCGGAGACGTCATTTAGATGATGTCACTTCCGGAATGAGGCTGCTAGCTCGTCAGGGGTGGCGCCATAACTATAAATGGAATTTTTGCGAATTCCCAAAAACCCGTGAATTGCATCGATTAAAATTGTCCTTTGGATACGGTATCAAATCTTATATATATGATGTATGAATATATGACTTTTGAATGGTACGTTCCACCACAAAGAGAGTGGCATCCCTAAAGACAAGTCGGGCCAAGTTGAGTGAAGGTGTCACATGACCGGCCGCCCTCCGCTCCGGCACTTTAATCCAGCGCCGTCCTATCAGTCAGGATCCAGCTCCTGGTCGTCTCGGTATAATTGCGTTTATCGATCGCAGCTTTGGCGCAAGGCGGCGGTATCAGCTGTAAATGGAGCGGCGCTCATACCGTCTGTTTACCTGTGCTGATATTTCAATATTAAAAGCTTTGGTTTAAGGTTTCCCAAGCCGACTTCGAGCTCCTGATGGCCCCTCACTCAATTGATGGCGGCAACAGTAACCCGCATTAACGCTCCAGAGAAAGGCAGCACCAGTTGAAGTGATGCGTTATTGATTTTTCCTCCCTTCTAAATAAACCTCCACGCTGAGCTGACAGGAGGGGCGGCTATGCTAATACGGCCGGCGAGTACAAAGGTCGTGAACAAGGATAATGTGATGAAATGTGTTTGCAAACGGCGCTGGATGTCTTGGCGCAATCCCAGCAGGCTTGCGAGAAAGCGTCTTTGTTCCGTCGTGGCAAAATCATCCTTGAGTCCACTCCTTCTTGACATCAATTATAAAAGCTGCCACTTGTCTTCTCTTCTTTCTAGTCGGCTCCAACTTTTATTCTGCTTCTTTTGCACTTGAATGCCTTCGGGTCGGGCCGCTATTTGCCGGCTTGTCTGTCAGGCGCTCTCTATTACTTTGGAACACCGAGACAGCCACAATTGCCGCCTCCTCCTCCTCCTACTCCTCCTGCTGCTATCTGCGACTGGAGGGCATCTACAAAGTGCCCTCTGGCTGGCTGGCGGTGACAGCGGGCGATAAGAAAGCAGCTTTCATCTTTTTGTTTATGGCGTGTGCGGGGCCGGCCCCGCCGCGTGTCCCGGGTAATGTCTCGACAAGGCGGCCGTCGCACCGCAGCGACACCGCACGCCGTTAATAATGGATGGAGAGCTGCAGCTCTCAAGACGCTCGGGCGGATGTTCGGCAGGTGAGAGACTTCGGCCCAGAAACTTCCTCAACCACAAACGCATCGACTCGACAGGCCATCGGCGGCCGACACCCACCTCAACCTCGGTGAACTCTGGCCTCTCGCTGCGCCTCTCGCTGCGCCTCTCGCCGCGCCTCTCGCCGCGCCTCTCGCCGCGCCTCTCGCCACGCCTCTCGCCGCGCCTCTCGCCGCGCCTCTCGCCGCGCCTCTCGCTGCGCCTCTCGCTGCGCCTCTCGCTGCGCCTCTCGCTGCGCCTCTCGCTGCGCCTCTCGCTGCGCCTCCCAAGACGACAACACTGGAATTATGCTTATTCTGACTCTTAGTTTAGTGTTTACATGAAATATTTGTCTGTGATTGGCTGGCGACCAGTCCAGGGTGTACCCCGCCTTACGCCCGAGGACAGCTGGGATGGGCTCCAGCGCCCCCCGCGACCCTCGTGGGGAAAAGCGGTAGAAAATGAATGAATGAATGAATGAATTAAATATTTGTGACTTGAGATTTCTGCTTCTCAAGACCGATACAGCACAGGTACCCAATTACTTCTTAAATATAGATTTAACTTTAGTTTGGAAGTGTGACGGACTGGAATAAATTTGGATGTGTCCAACTGTACCTGCTGATTTGTCCTCATCAAATATGCATATACCTTACGCATGCCACGTCACTGCTACCAGGAGAACCAGAGTATCGAGCAGAGAAGATGCCCGCTGTGGCCCAGGAAAGTGCACTATATTTGGGCACGTGCTCCAAACAGCAAATGTGCCGCTACAGAGGTCAGGAGAACCCGAGTAGAGAACCGGAGGAGCCACCTGGCCGAGCCCAGCAAGGTGCGCTGGATTCAGGCACATTCAGGTGGGGTGATGCCATGGAGGTCTGGAAGTTTTCAACACACTAATGTCCGTGTTTTATATGCTCTATAGTAGTTATGTTGTACATTGGTAGATTTTTTTTAGAACACAAACGATAAATTTGCAAAAAAATCAATTTATATTTCATGGCGCCACCCCTGACGAGCTAGCAGCCTCATTCTGGACGTGACATCATCTGGATGACACCTCCAGAAGTCATTGACTTGTTTCATCATGATAGCAATCATGCCAAATGTCGTGTTGCTGCTGGATGTTCATAGTTCCCAGTGATACTTTTCTAAAAGACAAAGATTGAAGACAACAACAGATGAAGCACGTGTAGAGAACAAGAGACAGACGAAATCCTACCTCGAGTTGTGTTCTTTGCTGTTATCATTTTTTAAATATTTTCAGTGATATACTGGTGGAGGGCAGGGGTGAAAATGTATCCTCTATGTGTGGCCACATATACGATCTTACAATCTTATTCAAAACAGATTACACTTTTTTATGATAAAAGTGTAATCTTGGAGTCTGACTTTTTTTAAAAAAAGAAGAATTGATGACTAGAAATAATAATTATTTTTTAAATGTCATAATCTTGTAAAAAAAAACGGTTTTGCATTTTTTTAATAATAAATGGTTGTAATATTGCAAGACAAATGCAAGGTTTTTGTAAAGAAAAAAAGGGGGGAAAATTTCAACAATTAAAAGTCACAATAGTTATGTACTTTTTACTTGCATACATGTTTTTGTTTTAAAGAATCAAATTAAGAGAGAAGCTGTTGCATTATGGGATGATTATTTTATGTTAAAAAGTTACTTTTTTGGTGTTTCAGGTGGCTGATGAAGATTTTTGTGGTTTTCTTCTTGTTACCACGTCCATCCATCCAACCATCTTCTCCTGCTTATGTGAGGTCAGCAGCCTCAGATGGGAAGCCCGGGCTTCCCATCCTCGGCTGCTTCATCTGACTCCTCCTGGTGGATCCCAAGGCATTCCCGGGCCAGTTGAGTGACAGTCCCTAGTGTCCCTAGTGTCCAAGTGTCCTTGGTCTTTCCCGAGGCCTCCTACCAGTGGGACGTGTCCTGAAAACCTCGCTCGGATTTATCGGTATGATGTCATAATTCCCCAATATGGGCATCGTGCACCCCTACTTGTGACAAGTCAATCATCAAATGCCCTTCCTGACACGATATCGACGTTCGCAACACGACGTCACCCTTGATGAGAACCGAGGCCTCAAGGCTTCATCCCCCCCCTCGTACGCCGTCAGCCCCCCACCAAAGTTACTTTGTTTGCTCGTTACTTCTTTGTCTTTATTAGCTTCCTTTATGCGCCTCCGACATTTTTCATTATGCCGGATTCTGATGCAGCAGACTCGCACGAGCCTCCCGAGTCGTTTCAATATGGATAATGTTTCTCAGGGGTTCCCTCGTATCGACGCCGGCTGCTGTGAGGAATTGGTGTCTGGCTAATAGACTGGAGGAGTTTACACGGGCGCGTCCTGTTGTTATTGAGTGTTTCATATTGGTGGGAGTAAAGTGCTGCAGGAAGTAATAGAGTGCGCTTGCAATCGCTCCCCGGGGCCGCGGAAGGCAATCATCAAGCTAAATGAGAGCGAGGAATGCCGTGCGAGACAATTGACGGCTGACAAATGGCCGCCTTTGATGGGCGTTTCGTAGTGTTCTTCCAACTATGTTCTTTTATTCAGGCGCTTTTATTTATTAATTCGCCTCCGTTTTCTTGGAGTTTCAGCGCAAGGCTGGATGGCGAACACAGCGAATGTCTGAGTAGGAGTGAAGCCCGGCCCTGAGGCGCTGTGCCCCCGCTTGGCCTGGTCTCCGGGCGGGAATATTTTGGGGGGAGAACGGGAGAGAGCTAATTGTGTGAATGCTAAAGAACATTCACACTTTCAACACCAAAATACCTGTTCCTCAAAGTTAGAAAATAAACTAAACCTACAAAAAAAGAGTTAGAATTCTAGAGAATAATTGTAGTTTTATGCACAGTAAGTATAGTTAATTAATATAGTTAAGTATAGTTAATTAATCATTTTATACATTTTTATTGTATTTTTTAGAATTTTAATATTTAATATTTATAATATTTATTAATAATATTTAGGGGCGGTCTAGTGGTTAGCGCGCAGACCTCACAGCTAGGAGACCAGGGTTCAATTCCACCCTCGGGCATCTCTGTGTGGAGTTTGCATGTTCTCCCCGTGCATGCGTGGGTTTTCTCCGGGTACTCCGGTTTCCTCCCACATTCCAAAAACATGCTAGGTTAATTGGTGACTCCAAATTGTCCATAGGTATGAATGTGAGTGTGAATGGTTGTTTGTCTATATGTGCCCTGTGATTGGCTGGCCACCAGTCCAGGGTGACAGCTGGGATAGGCTCCAGCACCCCCTGCGACCCTCGTGAGGAAAAAACGGTAGAAAATGAATGAATGAATGAATGAATAATATTTAGTATTTTTTTTATTGTTGTTCAATCACTGTTATAAATGGATAGAACTTATTAATTTATTATTATTGTACTTCCCATACGTCCTGACAAGATGCAATGACAGTAAATGTGTAACACTGTACAAAAAACAGGACAGTGTACAAAAACTGAAGCAAAATTTGGGTCAACATTTTACCCAAAAATCAAACTGGGGGCATACGAAAACAGCGGCTTTTTATTCCACCCCGTTTTTTTGACAATGGAACCTTGGTTAGCGTCCGTACGCTGCGGGACTCACACTGTGTTTTAATTTTTTTTCCCATCCATCCATTTTCTACCGCTTATCCTCACGAGGGTTGCGGGGGTGCTGGAGCCTATCCCACCTGTCTCCGGGCGAGAGGCGGGGTACACTCTGGACTGGTGGCCAGCCAATCACAGGGCACATATAGACAAACAACCATTCACACTCACATTCATACCTATGGACAATTTGGAGTGGCCAATGAAGCTAACATGCAGGAAACCGAAATATCCAGATATTATTATTATTATTATTATTATTATTATTATTATTATTATTATTATTATTATTATTATTATTATTATTATTATTATTATTATTATTATTATTATGCTGTTTTAATGTTCCACATAAAATAATAATACTAGAAACTGAAATAATACTCACCATATAATAATGCAATTATTATATATGAAATACATGATTATTGTAATTGGACAATTTGGAGTCGCCAATTAACCTAGCATGTTTTTGGAATGTGGGAGGAAACCGGAGTACCCGGAGAAAATCCACGCATGCACGGGGAGAACATGGAAACTCCACACAGAGATGGCCGAGGGTGGAATTTAACTTGGGTCTCCTCGCTGTGAGGTCTGCGCGCTAACCACCCGACCATCGTGCAGCCAGTCATAATGTTATGAGAAATAAAAACGGGAAAAGTTATGAATAAAGTAAACAAACAACCATTCCCACCCACATTCATACCAATTAGCTTAGCATGTTTTTGGAATGGGGGAGGTGTACCCAAAGCAATATTCTACAGAAACTACTTCCGATATTCAAAAAATTCAATAAACATTCAACCTCTTTTCCCGTTATTCCACATTTTCCGTACAGCATTTCCTCAATCACACGCAACATTCAGCAGAGACTAAACTCATGGAGGACATGAATGCAACAAAAAGGTGTGGGTGTGGGGGAGTGGGATGGGGGGGGGGGGGTGTTCCCGGGAGAGACATGCCAGGCTAAAGAGGGACGAGAGTGAAGTCGTCTTGACATGATAAACACGGAGACACAGCCCAATTCATCAGACGCGACAGGAGTGTGTTGTAAATTGCGGCAGGGCTCAGCGCGTTTACATCAAGTGATTGAGGCCAGCGTCCTTCCGTGCGCCAAGACTTCCACTAAGGCAACGACGAGACCTCACACTCCCTCGGCTCCTGTCGCAGAGATGCGCCTCCTTCTGTGTTAAGGCCTACAACAACACCCTGAGAGCTTCTTCGCTCTTTAGCGCCGTGAAGAAAACAGACGAGAGATCTTGCGGTTCCTACTTGGTCGTCACGAGCTTTTATTCCTACGGTTGACTAATGTCAACGTTGAACACCCCTGAGAGCCTACAGTTTGATTGGAACAGATAGATGCCTGGGAGGTGAATATAGATCACATTTGTGACGTACGTTACCATTTCCTGTAATGTGTTTCGCGATGGTGGTTGGTTTTGTGCAACTTCAGAGATGTATTTGCCAGTAATAAATAAAATAAAATAAAATAAAATAAAATAAAATAAAATAAAATAAAATAAAATAAAATAAAATAAAATAAAATAAAATAAAATAAAATAAAATAAAATAAAATAAAATAAAATAAAATAAAATAAAATAAAATAAACTTTATTCGTGCCTCAGTGGGGAAATTTGCATTGCACGGCAGCAAAAGTACAGAATCAGTTAAGCAGTACAAAACACACAATATAAAAAATAAATAAACAACCCAAGTAGGGCTGCACGGCGGCCAAGTGGTTAGCGTGCAAACCTCACAGCTAGGAGACCCGAGTTCAATCCCACCCTCTGCCATCTCTGTGTGGAGTTTGCATGTTCTCCGGGTACTCCGGTTTCCTCCCACATTCCAAAAACATGCTAGGTTAATCGGCGACTCCAAATTGTCCATAGGTACAAATGTGAGTGTGAATGGTTGTTTGTCTATATGTGCCATGTGATTGGCTGGCCACCAGTCCAGGGTGTACCCTGCCTCTCACACGAAGACAGCTGGGATAGGCTCCAGCACTCCCCGCGACCCTCGTGAGGATAAGCGGTAGAAAATGAATGAATGATGAACAAATTAACAATTTTACCCAGAGTGATATACAAATACAGTTTTCAAGATAATATGAAATATGAAATGAAATATATGACCAGTCTATACACTATGAGATCTAGCTAGTGAGTTAAATATGAGGCATGTATACAATAGTGTAAAGCAGGCTTCGCTACACATCTTCAAATCAAGTTGATAACCTAGCATGATGTTGTTGTTAAAGTGTGACTGTAATGTTAGCACTTTAGCTAAGCTAGTGTTGCTAATGTTGACGATGACGATGGGGGTTTTGTAGTGATTCATTCCAAATTGCGTGACCTCCTTTGACGTCTGTCATGGTGGAGCCAATTACAGCAAAGTACTGAAAGAATGTGGAAATCGTTGGTATCGAGGTCCGTGTTTGATACCGTTGGTGAACGTGAGCAGAACCGCTGACCGAAAGGCCTCGGAGAACACCGGGGGGGCCAACGGAAACATAAATCCCCGGTGATGAATCCGCGCCACCCTGTGCGTTTGCAACAATGACATGCGGCCATATTTCACCATTCATCCCCCAGAGCTCCTCCGCTGAGACGGGATTATCGGGGAGGGCGAGCGACGTGGAATACGAGCGCGCACTGATGCTCCTGCTTCCATATTGAAGGCTTAGTTATTAATATTATTGTTATGGTAAGCCTGGCAAGGTGATGTGTTTGTGTTGCTTACATCTTTGTAAACACCGAGGGAGGATGTCTCACTCTGCCTGAGCAGCTGATTTGTCACAAATATGGATTTACTGTATGTACCAAGATCATAACTGGAGTTTAGGGCCACAGGTACATGGATATTGTGTGTTTGCATAATCTGTTGATGCCATTTTTATTGCTAGTATGTCTTTTATATTCAATACAGAGTTGAATGAATGCTTGATAACCAACTTTTTCTGTCATTTCTACCATCATTGTCCAGTTTTTCGGTCATCATTCATGCACACGTTGGTCAGTCGCCATGTCTGTCGTTGTAGCACCGCCACTGATTGGTCCTGACAATAATCCTTGTGTGTTTGCTCTGGACGGGTGTACGGTAGTCTCCCTTCATGGCCATTAGTTCTGTGAAGTAGTAGCTTTTTATAAATGTAATATTTTTTGGTAGTTAGAGAAACCATCTAAATACCATCTCTTAACATTATTAGAGCCCTATAGCCATGAAATAACACCCCTATAGTAATCTTTACATGCCTACTACCTGATATAGTAGCGATAAGAAGAGAAAATTCACATTCATATTAATGGGTGAGGTTTTCCACCACCTTTTGGAGCACGTGGGGGGGGGGGGGGTTCTCAAGTCATTTCCGTAGCCTCTTGGATCTTCCTTGCCATAGTAATAGCAATTCCCAAAGTGATGTCTTCTTGTCGGCGGCACGGCGGTCTGGTGGTTAGTGCACAGCTAGGAGACCAGGGTTCGGTCCCCGCCCTCGGCCATCTCTGTGTGGAGTTTGCATGTTCTCCCCGTGCATGCGTGGGTTTTCTCCGGGTACTCCGGTTTCCTCCCACATTCCAAAAACATGCTAGGTTAATTGGTGACTCCAAATTGTCCATAGGTATGAATGTGAGTGTGAATGGTTGTTTGTCTATACGTGCCCTGTGATTGGCTGGCGACCACTCCAGGGTGTACCCCGCCTTACGTCCGAAGACAGCTGGGATAGGCTCCAGCACCCCCCGCGACCCTCGTGAGGAAAAGCGGTAGAAAATGAATGAATATTTTTTGGTAGTTAGAGAAACCATCTAAATACATCTCTTAACATTATTAGAGCCCTATAGCCATGAAATAACACCCCTATAGTAATCTTTACATGCCTACTACCTGATATAGTAGCGATAAGAAGAGAAAATTCACATTCATATTAATGGGTGAGGTTTTCCACCACCTTTTGGAGCACGTTGGGGGGGTTTCTCAAATCATTTCCGTAGCCTCTTGGATCTTCCTTGCCATAGTAATAGCAAGTCTTCTTGTCCATGCTGCCTTTTTTTCTACTTTATGCCTCCTTCCTGCTATTTATATACTACAATATTTAATATAGACTGCCCTGTATAGTTCAACATCTTGTCGTTCCTGTGCAAGTTGAGTGATTCATGAAGCTACGGGTGAAGCCGTTTTTTCCAAATAGTGCCACGACTGCTTCCTGGATGCGGGAGGTGGTGATATGAGGGCATATCCATGCGGGAACAGTACAGTGTGGGTGTGCCGTACACCGGTTATAACAATACTTGACAAGGTGTAAAGAAGTTGTGTGGTTATTTCATGCCAATGCGTACCATTTTTGGTCACAAATTGCATGCGTAATTTATGTGTAAACAGAAGAAAAAACAATGACAAACTAGTCTTGTGTGCAAGCGTAAACACTGCTTTTTTTAGTTTAAACTAAAATATGTTTAATAACTTTGCGAGGCATATAACGGGGCTTAGAGAGTGAAAACGGAGTCATCCTTGAACCTTTTTGCTATTCGTGGTGGGTGCCAGATCCCAACCTCTGCTGCATTTCTCCGACAAAAACCACTTCCGCTACAAACTGGAGGTGGTCGAATTAGAAATGAACTGCCATCATCTCAACATCACTGTCATCTTAAATGGGGGGGCGGAGGTTGGCATGACTGTAACCTCCTGCAGTTGAACCTGATCCACTCAAGAGGCGGCGTTGGAAAGTCCACCTTAAAAGGCTGCGGCCCGTATCGATTATGGCGGCATTAAACATTGAAGTAATCACTGCGCTTAGTTAAATGATTGTATCATGAATAATAGATGAGATGGCGTGGCTGGACAGGCTGATAAATGAGTCTGGGTGAAGAATGGCGGGCAGAGTGATGGTCATTCGGTGACCGCCATGACTTTCTGTTGATGGCATTTTTGGAGTGTCGCTTGTTGTGTGGCTTCGCCGTGCCGGACTCATTCAAGGACCAGATCGATTCAACACGCAAATATAAATACAGTAAACCTCGGATATATCGGATTCAATTGTTCCCACTGGTTTTGTCCGATATAAGCGAAATCCGTTATATGCGTATACCGGAAAATGTCCGTTTTACGCATATATCGGATTTATATCCGGTATATGCGTAAATCGGATTTTATCCGATATAAAAAGGCACTTCCTTGACTATGTTTCCAATGTACCTGGACACGCAGGCAACGCTGCAAATGTCACGATTCGGCGAATCGGACCGCCACGATGCGGCCATCCGATATATGCGAGGGAAATTTCATGGAAATGCATTGGAACGGGACTGGAGATTTTGTCCGAAATAGGCGAAATCTGTTATAAAAAATCCGATATATGCAATGAATTTTTATTGGAAATGCATTCCAGAAAAATTGGTTCTTTTTTATCTGTCCGTTGTGAGCGAATTTCCGATATATCCGAGTCCGATATATCCGAGGTTTACTGTATATATCTTCAGCCAGTGGTGTCCAAAGTGCAGCCCGGGGGACATTCATGGCCCGTAGCTCATATTTTAGGTGGCACGCTGGTCCAGCCGGAGCAGGAGCCTGGTTCGCATCGCCAGCAGGAAGTCAAGCCTGTTCCCGGTGAACGTTGGCCCTTCGTCAGTGATTCTTCAACTTTTTTATGGATTTGTAGGTGCAGCCAAGTCGTCCACTGGGTCCAGTTTGAGGACCTTAGGTTCTCTTCTTATTCCGTTATTTGTAGATGATGTGGTCCTGATGTCCTCATCACAATTTACTGGGGAGGTTTACAGCTGACTGTGAAGATTCTGGATGAGACTCCAAATCTGAGGCAATGGTTCTGAGTCGGTGGATTGCACCCTCCGGGTTGGGGGCAAGGTCTTGCCCCAGGCTGAGGAGTTTGAGTACTCTGAGTCTTCTTCATGACCGAGGGAAGGTTGGAACGTGAGGTCAACAGGCGGATCAGTGAAGGATCTGCAGTAATGCCATCTCTGCACCGGACCGTCTTGGTGAAGAGAGAGCTCAGCCGGAAGGCAAAGCTCTTAATTGACCGGTCAACTACGCCCCCCCCCCCCTCACACCTAAAATCTGAGCTTTGGGTTGTGACTGAAAGAAGGAGATCATGGATACAAACATCTGAAATGGACTCACCCTAAGAGAAAGCATGAGGAACTTGGCCATCTGGGAGGGGATCCTTCACATCCAGAGGAGCCAGTTGAGTCCGGGGTCTCCTAGAGGCCTCCCTGGTGAGGTGTTCAGGGTAGGTGGGAGGCACTGGGGCAGATCCAGGCCATACTGGAGGAATTATGCCTCACAATCTTGGCTTGGGAGAACATCTTGGTGTCCTCCTGGTGCAACTGGAGGAGGTGGCTGGAGACCGGGAGGTCTGGGGCGCTCTCACGACCTGGACTTGGACAAGCAGAAGAAAACAGAAAGAATAATCATATTGAAGGTGAGTTTTTCCCATTTTTGGCACCCTTGGGAGGCCACAGCACCGTTAGCATCTATCTGTAGCGCCTAATGGGCCAGCTGGCTATGTTGACCTACAATGGTTTTAATGGTTTTAATGGTTTTAATATTGAAAATAAAATTGCACATCCTTCCATTTGTCCGTATGTGGTCCTCAGTGGAAAATGGTTATGGTTCAGGGATCTTCTTCAAAGATGAATTTGAAATGTAAATGTAGCACGATAGCATCCCCAATGCAGGCCATCACGTCCAAACTGTTCTTCTTCTTCCTTGAAGGTTCTTGTAGGACATAATGGACTCTTTGGTGATCAATGCCCTTAGAAAGTTGTAACAAATATTATCATCTTTCTTGGTAATTAACGCCGGACGTCGTTGGCGCTAGCACGCTTGAAGATGAACGACCAGCGGAGCCCTTTTTTTGTCCGGTGTCAGATAGCTTGACCACAATTAACACACCGGTGGAGGCGACGTTGCACGTGTGAGTTTTAATGATTAGACCCGACAGTGTGCAATTACTGGGCGGTGTGAGTGCATCACACACACACACACACACACATTGTGATATAAAGAAATAAGCGCTCTGATGTGCGTCATTAGACAACAGCATTGATTCCCAGCAGCATCTGCGGGCCCATCTGTACGCTCACACCACTAAGAATATTCCAGCCTTTATCAGTCGCACTGTTTGTCTACACGCTCGTGTGTGTGTTGTGTGTGTGTTGTGTGTGTGTGGCTGCGGGAGTTCTGGCCGTAATGAATGTCTCTCTGGTGGACGAGCGTGTAAACACTGGAGGAGAGTGAACTCTGGCAACCACCATTCCCATTTGGCTCAATTAGGCCCGAAACGGAGACAATCAGCGGCCCTGGCCCCTCAGCCTGCTGGTGATGGCGGCGCTCGCGAAAACACACAAAATGTGAATAATCAAAGTCCGTAATTACCCGGCCAGAGAGCACGCGCAGGAGTGTGTTTTAGAGGGCGGCGGCTGCGGTGGCGGCGGCGGTGGCACGCGAGGAGTCGCACAGCCTCCAGGAACAAAAGGAAGCAAAAAGAAAAGACGATGTGAACTCTCTGTCTTTTATCGTTTCTCCGCACGACAAACGCAGCGACGTCGCCCAGAAGCAACTCCTCTTTAGCCACAAATGAAACGTCAAGGGAGAGGCGGCAGTCGTGTTTTGATCAGCGGGTCGGCTCGGCTTTGTGGACGGCAAAAGTCAAGATGTAGAGAAGGAAAGACGCAAAAATAGAACAAGGATGGCCTTTAAAAGTGGCGGCCGACTGGGAATTCCAGGAGGGAATGTTGGAAAACTGGCCTACATTGTCAGTGAACAAGAAGCTGAAGTTTCACTTGCTCTTTTAAGCACGGAGAGTCTTCTCTCTCGTGGTTCGAGTCTTGAAAAAGACTCCAGGAGTCTGACATGATAGGTCGAGTGGCACTCGACAGGAAGTTGACTGGAGACTAAATGCTTGTTTATTATGTAAACAGGATATACCGTATCTGGACATATTGCATGGTAATGGTAATGGTAATGGTTTTATTTCATTTCAACATGCATCCGATTACAATTGAGTGCATCCCATAATCAGTTCCCAGTTCCACATGTCCAAAAGGAGTAGGAAGAAGCAAAGCTTATTAAATCCTACCCCTCCATCTTGGTACTTTTACAATCACTAACTGTTACATTTGTTCACTTCCTGCTTTCATAATATAGTTTAAGTTTTTTTTCTAAAAAAAAAAATATATTTATTTTTTATTTTTATTTTTGTCAAATCAGTTCCCAGTCCAAAAGGAGTAGGAAGAAGCAAAGCTTATTAAATCTGGTACTTTTACAATCACTAACTCTTACATTTGTTCACTTCCTGTCTTTCTAATATAATTAAAGATTTTATTCTATTTGATTAATTTTTATTTTTTTAATTTTATTTAATTTTTAGTTGTTTTTATTTTTGTCACGTACCGAAGTACAAGGTGATATGACCATACAATGACATACTGGGTACCATAGTAATGTATAGCACATCGTGACTGGTTTGGTTGTATGATGCAACGCTACAAACCACAACAGGCTTTTGTACTTTTACCGCCCTCTTTATTGGGTCTACCTGCAACAAGATAACATTAAGGAGCGGGACAGGAGGACACAATTGTTAGCGACACTAACATACAGTAGCTATGTGAGCTAAAGTGCTAACATGAACTCCTTTTTAACATCACGCTAGCTTAGACTATTTGCTGAAGAAAAGCTAAATGCTCAGACTTAAAAGGACAAATGTTGTATGATGCCCTCGTGGGAGCTTTAAGATGTGTAGCGAAGCCTGATGTGTAGCAAAGTGATGGGTGTTTACTCGGGGCGAGCTCATCCACGGTCGCTAGGGGCAGGTCAACGCCGCCAGGAAGCGAGGAAGGAGGTTTTCCGGGTGTATGACTTTTCAAGAGCAAACTTCTGCACGTTTATTGTCTGAGTATAAACACTGGCGACTCGTGTTACGAATGAAACGTCTTTTACTAGCAATTGGCGTTAAAAAGAATCAATCGCTAGTTGCTCGCCGTTGATGAGCTCTTCTAATCAATATGAAATATGAAACCTTCACGAGGGTTAGCTATAATCCAGGGGAAAAACGATCATAATCCAAAGTTAAACTTGTAAAACTAAAAAAGTTTCCATGGATGTTCCAATCAAGCTGTCGTCTGTTTTGATGTCCTCGTCCAGCTTTGGAGTTGAACTCGGCATACGGCTCGTTGAAACGCCCGGCAGGCGGTGCCAGCTGAAAACAATGGGCACCAATGACGGGAAGGCCGAAAGGTGAGGCTGGCACGAGCCAAGGTCGCGCCACTGGCCGCCTCGCACGCGGCGGCCGGGCGGCCTAATGAAGAGGAGTAGGAGGAGCGCCAAGTTGGAAGTTGGACACTGCGAGGTACGTTTGTCTTTGCCAGTTAAACTAGAACACTTGATGGGCGTGTACTGCACTTCCAGTACATACGTACTACATTCATACAGTACATACTGTAAATACAGTACATACACAGACACAGGTAGTAATTAAAATAAAACATTTATTTTTTTATACCTATATAACACCTTTCTCCCGGATCTCCTTGTAACAGCGCATAGAATCCATGACCCCGCTAGCGTTCAATTATTTTTATCCTGACGTGATAGTCAAGCAGTTGGCATCCAAAAGTCCCAAAAAGTTAACCAATCAGAGATGCTATCCCGAGCAGGCACACCCTGCATGTACCGGGTATTAATCCAACGGCAGCATTCAAAAACATTCTGGATTCTGGATTCCCATTTGTCCAAAAGTAGTCGTCGGTTTTGGCTCTCAGGAAGTCAGCCATGATTAATATTTGTAAACCAACAAGTGTTTCCCTACGCCGCTTTTGTTGGTCAAAGCAGCTTAGTTCTTATCAATTAGCTCTGTGAAAGAAGCTATGGTAATGTTTACAATGATCCAAAATATACCAAAAGTATGAAAAGTTATCCGTGAGTACGTGATCACCCATGAAACCTTTTTTAGGCGGGTTTTTAGAGGGCTTTATTGTCAAAATAGGTGTATCACATGATGTACTTCCTTAGTTCCATTCCTTAGTTCCATCAATCGAACTGTTTTTCTATTTATAGAACAGTAGAAAGTACGAAAGAACGTATGTTCTCATGTTTCACATAAAGATTTTTTTTAAAGTGCCGTTTTGGAGGCGCACAAAGGGCTCTAATTTTGTGGCGCAGGGTGGCGCACCCCAGGCAGTGTTCATTTTGAAATTTGGTATCCTGGGCTGCCCTGGACTGCGCAACTCAGGAAAACTGCAAAGTGTGCCGGAATAGCTGTAGTTCAAGAGCAGTTCTGCTAGTCCACATAGAGCAGAGGTAGGGAACCTATGGCTCGGGAGCCAGGTAGGGCTCTTTTGATGACTGTATCTGGCTCTCAAGCATTTCTTACCACAATAAAAATGCATTTTTGCTAACATTTTAAAGTAAACCATCACAGAAATGACTGTTAAAAATAATATTCAAAATCAACAACTTTGTTAGGGCGGCACGGCGGTCCAGTGGTTAGCGCACAGACCTCACAGCTAGGAGACCAGGGTTCAATTCCCCATCTCTGTGTGGAGTTTGCATGTTCTCCCCGTGCATGCGTGGGTTTTCTCCGGGTACTCCGGTTTCCTCCCACATTCCAAAAACATGCTAGGTTAATTAGCCACTCCAAATTGTCCATAGGTATGAATGCGAGTGTGAATGGTTGTTTGTCTATATGTGCCCTGTGATTGGCTGGCGACCAGTCCAGGGTGTACCCCGCCTCTCGCCCGAAGACAGCTGGGATAGGCTCCAGCACTATTTGATGACGGTAGCTTAACAACGCCAACGCACACCAGGGTCACGACCCTGCAGCCCCTCCCTCTAGAGTGGCCGTCAGAGAGTAGCATGTTTTCCAACACGGGGTCCCATGCCGCCATGAATAATGAAGCTCATTCACCTTGTTTATCTTTCAATTCAATATTTACTCCTTGTCAGACGCATTTGGGGGCTTTTCATCATCAGCGTCCTCTCGGCGCCAAACCTTTTCTTCTGTACCCTCCACGGCATTTGTCCTCTGTGTTAATGTTTGATGAGCGCCACAATAAAAGCGCGGCGAGCTTCTACCTGCAGCGCCGCACTTGCGGTGTGATTATTTGTCTCTCTGCGGACCCCCACGGCCCCCCCACTCACTCCCAACCAACATCCTCCCGGGGGATCCCCCCCGTCCCATCCCTTTTCTGTTTTTTCACCACTTCCTTTTCTTCCCCTCAAGGTAGATTTGGGATAAATTGAATTAGGCAAGGAAAAGTAGGTCATCACTCCATTGTGTTGTTAGCGTCAAGGTTAAACCTGACGCCGGCGAATTCCCAGCAGCTGGTCGGATGTGTTATGTTTTGTTTGTTTCCACCAGCTAATATTCTCTGTTTTATTAACAAAAAGCCTCATTGCGTTCCCGGCTGCAGCGGACTTCACAACAAGGGACAAGCGAATGGGAGCCAACACAGAAGCTGCGTTGGAAATGGAGGCTAACAATACGGAAAACAAATAAACTGTCATGATTGATTAACCACAGCCTGGTAGAGTCGCCGGGTGCGTGGTCTAGGCGACTTCCTGTTTTGAATCAGCTCCACAATACGGCAGTAGCAGCATTGAAAGTATCACCGATGGTCAGCACGCGCTGGAGGACGCCGCCGAGACGGTTGACAAGAGGCAGGATGGGTACCAATGTGGTACAACCTCTCGTTAGCAAAAACCAAAAAAAGCACGCAGAGGCACGAGCAGCCCAGCGTGACAGCCAAAACGACTTCTGACAAAAGTGAAACGCTCAACCGGCCAAGTTTTGGGGAAAAAATCTGGAGGAATAATTTAACAAGGGAGTCGTCACACACGCTGGCGCTCAACAGGCGTGAACTTTTCTGCATTCTTAAACAGAGTTTAAAAAAAAAATCACAAAACTCTCTTGTGCGCCGCAGCTTAATATATTCCTCCTCACCAATAGCGTTGACATTGAAATTCCTCACTTCCCGAGTGGAGTGCACACACTTCCAATAGCTTGGGATAAGACAGTATTCCAACATGTTGGAATAGTAATCATTGATAAATGAATTCATTCATTGAATCCATACATTTTCTATGCCGCTTATCACCATGATCACAGGGGTGCTGGAGCCTATCCCAGCTGTCTTCAGGCGAGAGGCGGGGTCCACCCTGGACTGGTGGCCAGCCAATCACAGGGCACATATAGACAAACAACCATTCACACTCACATTCATACCTATGGACAATTTGGAGTGGCCAATGAAGCTAACATGTAGGAAACCGAAATATCCAGATATTATTATTATTATTATTATTATTATTATTATTATTATTATTATTATTATTATTATTATTATTATTATTATTATTATTATTATTATTATTATTATTATTATTATTATTATTATGCTGTTCCACATAAAATAATAATACGAGAAACAGAAATAATACTCACCATAAAATAATGCAATTATTATATATGAAATACATAATTATTGTAATTATATATATATATATATATCTATATATATACATATATACATATAAATATAATTGATGATGATGATTATAGTTATTGTTTGTAATATTATATATAAATTAATAATATTTACATTGACATGAAGTATGTATAGTATTTCTATATTATTATATCTACAATGTGATTTTTTTTTATTTTTGCTATAATTTAAATGACAATGAATAACTATTAATGATGATAAAATAATAATAATTATCATAATTCTTGTTTTCCTGTCAGGATTTATGTCTTTCTAACATCTAATGTTACAATATTTAATTTTGCTGTCAAATAATTTTAATTTTTATATTTAATTATTTGTTTATTTGTATTATTTTTAATGAAAATATCCTTTATTTTTTAGATTAGGTGTATATTTTCAGATATATATACATGGCAAATATATAATTTGAATAATCTGTGTTGTATTACCTATAAAAAAGGATCATTATTCTGCAGGCCAACAGCATGGAAGACATGAACCATGAACCCTTTTCTTGTCAATGCTCAAGTGGCTACATTTGGAAATATGGCCACCATTTCTTCTGTTCTTGTTCAGTTTCTTTCTAAAGTGACTTAAAAGACACCCCCCCCCACCTTCCCCCATCCCAGCAAAGCCATGCCTTCTTTGGTCGGTGGGATGCTGACTAGCATCCTTTGCATGTCTGCCAAGCGGCCAGCAGGAGAGAGGCTGAAGGGGAAGTAAAAGGGAATAGACGCCGTGTGATGGCGTTTTTAGAATTCATCAGCAGAAATTAGAAATCAACGCCATCTGCAATCATAATTTGGAGTGCATGAGAAAGTGGAAAGGAGTGTTGACGGCATGACTGCAGAGATTTAAGAAGAAAGCGAGTTTGCGTGTTTTTCCGCAGCCAAAGTCATCAGACGAGCTTTAAAGAGGCGCCATAAAGGCAAGCGGGCACATACAACATGCGTGTAACGTCGTCGATGGTGACTCAGGCGTGTTGGGGGCCGCAGGAATGATCGTCTTTTATTGTTGACATAAAGGCGGCGCCATAAAGCGGCAGCCGCAGTTGTGCTTTATCGCTTTTGCAAGCTTTCTTGGAAAAGTGCGGCTGAACATAAACCTATACGACTTTTTTTTTTTTTCCTTGATGGCTTTGCAAAGTCATTTCATCGGGGCCGCGTTTACCTGAAGTGCAGTAATCCAGCTATTGACCCCCGTAGTCGATATGATAATATTTCAATTAATGCGCTGGCAGCGCTGGGCTGCGGGGAAAACAATCCACTTTTCCATGCAGCAGACTTCAACTAATGACAGCGCGTGCGTGTCCTCTCAATGTGAGGCCAACTTTCTCCTGTGGTGCATTTCCAGTGGCTCTTTCTCCGCCAAAAATGCTGGGAAAATTTTCCATACAGTAATGCAGAGCCTCATTACTGGCGTGGCGGCAACATCGTTATTGAATTTGCATAATTGGCCATTAGATGTTTGCAAAAAGTGAATGAAAACATGAAAAGCAAAACAAAAACTTTCTTCTGTTGCTTTGTTTTGTTGTTGTTTTTTTTATGTCACAAACTTTAAGATTAGCTTTTAGATGAGGGAGGGTTGGTGAGTCGCTGTGTTCAATACCAGCTCAACTAAATTTGTTGTGAATTGTTTTTTTTTTAAGTACAGTGGAACCTCTGTTAGCATCATTAATTTATTCAATCCCAACCTTTCTTTTGCACGCTACACTCCTCCATGCTCTCCCGCTTCGTCCTTCCTGTTTGTTCACATGATCTCTACCGAGCTCTTATCAAATGCACTTCTGCCACCTTGTGGCCGTTTTTGTATCCATTAGTGGCGTTGCGTCATCTTGTCTCTCGCACAAATGGGCGTATAAATAAATTGTTGGGATCGGGTGTTGGAGTTTATAAAAACATATAAATCCAAACCCCCAAACCCCATCATGCTAGTTCGCTAGTTCAATTTAGCTATACTTTATATAATTTGTTACAGTGGTGCCTTGGTTAACAGCAAGACTCAAACCAAAACGGACTCTAACCAAAGCATATTTTCTCACAGAAAAAAATGTAAATCCATTCCAGACACCCCAAATTTTTTTATTTTATTTTATTTTTTGGTCAAAGAAAAAATAAATAAATAAATAAATAAATAAATAAATAAATAAATAAATAAATAAATAAATAAATAAATAAATAAATAAATAAATAAATAAATAAAGTACATTTTACAATAATTGTAATTTACATACATACAACATTACTATAATGACATTATTATAGTTTTGCAAATATTAACTTTTTCCTAGTTTTTGTATTAAATAATTCAACCTTATGTTACTCAAATAAAAATTCCAAGTTTATACTACTTATGACTATATATATATATATATATATATATATATATGACTTTATCATCACACAATTTCTACTGTTTTTTCCATTTTTATGGTTAAAGTAGGTGTGCTCCGATCGATCGGCCACAGATCGGTATCGGCCAATATCAGTGAAAAAGGACGGTATCGATATTGGCAGATACTTGCTTTAAACGCTGATTTATACACGCCGATTCATTTTGCAACAAAATCACTGTTCTGTATTAAATATATAACGCTGCCCCCACTATTTCTCTTCCAAGTCCTCTTAGTTTGCCACCTTGGAGGAAGACCACCAACGCGGGGGGGGGGGGGCTGTGACCTCCACATTTTCATACAAGAAAGTCAAACGTTTCAAAGACGATGCCAGGCTGACATCGGCGACCGATATCGTAACAGCAGCTTCTCGTCTTGTTTTGACGTTGGGCTTCTTTAATGGAATATTGATAGTGCTCATAGCGCTCATAGCCCCCATACCCCCCCCCCCCCCCCTCGCAGATATGAGCAGGAAACAATAAGGCTACCGCCACCGTATATGACGAGGCTGACAGAAGCAAGCGCAGAAGGAACCCAAAGGAAATAAAAGCACATAAAGACGACATGATCAGCTCGTCTTCTAATAACAAAGAGGAGCGCAGTGTGGACTTTTTGGAGGGTGACAAACGACACGACAACCAACTTGTTTCCGTCACAGTGGGGGGGTGGGGGGGGGGTTCTGCGGCTCCTTTTTTGCATGAAACTGCATCATGCTTGGCTTGCTTTAATGGAGGCAAAGTGCAGAACCGCCCAAGCGTTCCTTGCTTAAAGATTCCTTGCTTTAATTCAACTCGAAGATTTGCACATGCGGACATTCCGGGTTTGAACACAGCAGAGTGTCCACTCCTGTGGGAAGTTCAACTCATTCAACTTGTTCTGGAGGAAGTACAGACGAAATCATTAGAAAGGTCAGAGAAGAAATGGTCACACTAAAAAGATGATTTGATGATAATAGATTGTCCTTGAACCTAAATAAAACTAAAATCATGCTGTTTGCTAACAGCAGAAAGGACACATACCAATAAATACAAATAGACGGTGTAAACATGAAGGAACGTGAAGAACGTGATACATTTCTGGGGATAATTAATAGATGAAAATATGAGCTGGAAACCTCATATTACAAATATACAACATAAGGTAGCCAGAAATATTTCAATATTGAACAAAGCTAAATTTGTTCTCAATCAGAAATCACTCCACACTCTTTATTGCTCTCTGGTTCTACCATATCTTACTTATTGTGTGGAAATATGGGCTAATAACTATAAAAGCAAATCTTCACTGGCTAAATGTACTGCAAAAAAGGTCAGTAAGGATAATTCATAATGCCGCCTACAGAGAACATACTAACTCCTTATTTCTAAAATCGCAAATACTTCAACTTGTTGATATAGTTCATCTTCAAAAAGCTAAAATAATGCATGGAGCTAAAAATGTCATCCAATACTTCTCTATAAGAGAGAAGATATATGATCTCAGGGAAGAAGTACATTTGAAACACTTCTATGCTAGGACTACGTTATGCTAGCCATAGCATTTCAGTATGTGGAATCAAACTATGGAATGGATTGAGTAAGGACCTCAAACGATGAGCCAATTCAAGAAACAATACAAGCAGTTGATGTTTGCTAAATACAAGGATGAAGAGTCTTGAACCAGTCATGATGTGCTATATATATCACTATATTGACACACACTATGGTACACAATATGGCATTGGATGCTCATATCACCGAGTACTTCGGTACAAGGTGCATTATTTAAAAAAAAAAAACAAAAAAAACTTAAAATGTATTATGGAAAGCAGGAAGTGAACAAATGTAACAGTTACTGATTGTAAAAGTACCAGATGGAGGGGTAGGATTTAATAAGCTTTGCTTCTTCCTACTCCTTTTGGACATGTGGAACTGGGAACTGATTATGGGATGCACTCAATTGGAATCTGATGCATGTTGAAATGAAATAAAACCATTACCATTACCATTACCATTACCATTACCATTACCATTACCATTACCATTACCATTACCATTACTTTCACACAGAACATCAACTATGCACTGTAAGAGCTTCACAATAATGAACATACTGTAGATTGGACATTCCTTTTGGGTCTTGGACTAAATTCACAGACTAGAGCTGTCCTATCTAGTCCAACTGGTGTAGGCCCACCTCATCTTTGAGCATGAACTGGAGAAATTGTGCTTCCTTTTGATGTTTCGTTACCAGCGATGGTAACGATAAAAAGTATCGCTACCAGCAATACTTTCCTCGGCCTACCTCTACCGCATGAGAACCGCATACGCCGCCACCCCGTAGCAAATGTTCCATACCGAGAAGCCTGCTGAGGAATACATGTACGGCTGCACCCTGCCTAGAATGCAATCCCTCTTTTCCCACAGTGAGCATTATCGCCAGCATCCAGCCCGTCTCATTTCGACCGGCTGCCATTTAGCCGGCGTGTGGGACTTGATCCTCAGCACTCTCGTCTTCTCTCATCTTTCCCAGGAGACCTTTCTCCTCCCTCACGTTGTTTGAGTCACTCAACAAAAAAGGCCTAAACAATTCCCCGCTTTGACGAAAGCCTTTTAATTTCCATCCAAACGAGCTTTTATGAGATTAAACTCCTTCTTAAAGAATTGTTTTCCTCCTCCATGCAACATCCAGCTCCCGTTTTTGTCTTTTTTTTCTAGCGAGGGATTTAAGTCGTGTTTGTCCTCATTTTCCCAAACAGCTGCGGGAACAAAGCTGCAAATGATCAACAAGCGACAGTGACGCTGGGCAATTGTATCGCTGCTAAGACAATGAAAGCACACGTGCAGCCACGTACGTAACGCCTTTCATTCCCTTTCAAATCGATAAGGACTCTTTATTGAGCTGCTATCAGTTTTTGCTGCGCCTCAGACCAAACAAAGAGTGGATGGTAGTCGGGCGCTGGAGCCAAAGCGGTACACTGCCATCTTGTGAGGGAACGGCGAGGCTGACTTCCAGGCTGCATTGAATGTAAAATAACGAGAGCTTTGCCTGCCTAATGACCATCGCAAATAGCTGCTGGAACTTTTTTTATTTTTTTTATTTTTCCGTCTCGCGCAGTCACTGTCACTGCTAAGTAGCTCAAACGTGGCCCGTTTATTAGCAACCACTTGAGTGTGCACGCACACGCACACGTGCACGCACGCGCGCACACAGTCAAATATGCATAAACTCATACGAGAACTCACAGGTGAGTCACAAAAATATATTATGTGTGCGGCTCTCCGCAGAATGAGGGGCTTAGACCTGCATGAAAAGGACCGCTCGGAACTCTTTTGAAGCGCATTAGCATGCTAATAGCTCGCCGTCTTTTGTTGGCCCGCTCATCTGCGAGGACGTCAGGGCTAATCTGCGTGATTCCTAATGACGGCGGCGGCTGATAAACACCGCGCGCCGTCTTCTCGCTCTCCCAAGCGTGCCCAGAAGGATGATGATCACTTTTCTGAATGAGCCCGGGGAAGGAAACATTCCCTCACTCCATGGTCTTTATTTACGCCCCAATTTGAATCTCTTCTCATTCCCGATTCTCTTCCACTCTTCCATGATGACATCACTGGTGGGGGCATCAGCTTCTGGCGTCTTGGAGGTGTTTGGACTCCATATAATGTTGGAAAAGTGTCCAAATGTCACAAAACATGTTGGAATTCATCTTTCACCTCAATGAACCGCAGCTCCCCCCCGGTACCGGTAGCACTCATGCAGCCCCAGACCACGACACTATTGCCACCATACTTCTCTGAATTGCTTCACCCAGCAAAAAGGCACGAGTTTTGTCACTATTGACAATTTAAGGTGCCGTGGTGCTGAAACGTTCAAGAAGACAATGCATGATATGCTGCATGCTGTTTTGCATTATTAAACTTGATCATCATTAAATCCTCTACTCCACAATGTCACGGTATGAAAATGTACTTTGATATTGTCTATCTTTCGCCTCAATGAACCACATCTCCCCAGTGTCGGTAGCACTCCTGAACCCAGGGAAGGAAACATTCCCTCACTCCATGGTCTTTATTTACACCCCAATTTTAATCTCTTCTCATTCCCAATTCTCTTCCATGATGACATCACTGGTGGGGAGATCAGCTTCAGCTTCGTCAACAAAGCATGTGGCGTCTTGGAGGTGTTTGGACTCCATATCATGTTGGAAAAGTGTCCAAATGTCACAAAACATGTTGGAATTCATCTTTCACCTCAATGAACCGCAGCTCCCCCGAGTACCGGTAGCACTCATGCAGCCCCAGACCACGACACTATTGCCACCATAATTCTCTGAATTACTTCACCCAGCAAAAAGGCACGAGTTTTGTCACATTTAAGGTGCCGTGGTGCTGAAACGTTCAAGAAGACAATGCATGATATGCTGCATGCTGTTTTGCATTATTAAACTTGATCATCATTAAATCCTCTACTCCACAATGTCACGGTACGAAAATGTACTTTGATATTGTCTTTTTTTTATATTATTATTTTTGATATTTTTATATTATCTTTTGCCTCAATGAACCACATCTCCACCGTGCCAGCAGCACTCTTGCACCCCCAGGCCATGGTACTACCATCATCATTCTTGGCTGTAGGAAAGACTCAGTTACTTCTCCAAAACATGTACTTTGATATTGTCCATCATTCACCTCAGTTAATCAAGCTCCCGCAGTGCCAACAGCACTCGTGCAGCCCCAGACCATGATACTACCACCACCATGTTTGGCTTGTTGGAAGATGCAAATACCTAACTAACAAAATATATATATATATTTTCCAATGAAGAAGACAATGCATGATATGCTGCGTGCTCTTTTGCATTATTAAACTTGATCATCATTAAATCCTCTACTCGACAATGCCACGGTACGAAAAAGTACTTTAATATTGTCTAGCTTTCGCCTCAATGAATCACATCTCCCCAGTGTCAGCAGCACTCTTGCACCCCGAGGCCGTGATACTACCATCATCATTCTTGGCTGTAGAAAAGACTCAGTTACTTCTCCAAAACATGTACTTTGATATTGTCCATCATTCACCTCAGTTAATCAAGCTACCGCAGTGCCAACAGCACTCGTGCAGCCCCAGACCATGATACCACCACCACCACTGTTGCCCTGTAGGAAGACGCAAATACCTAACTAACAAAAAATATATATATTTTCCAATGAAGAAGACAATGCATGATATGCTGCATGCTGTTTTGCATTATCAAACTTGATCATCATTAAATCCTCTACTCGACAATGTCACAATACGAAAATGTACTTTGATATTGTCTATCTTTTGCCTCAATGAACCACATCTCCCCAGTGTCGGCAGCACTCTTGCACCCCCAGGCCGTGATACTACCATCATCATTCTTGGCTGTAGGAAAGACTCAGTTACTTCTCCAAAACATGTACTTTGATATTGTCCATCATTCACCTCAGTTAATCAAGCTACCGCAGTGCCAACAGCACTCGTGCAGCCCTAGACCATGATACCACCACCACCACCATTGCCCTGTAGGAAGACTCAAATACCTAACTAACAAAAAATATATATATTTTCCAATGAAGAAGACAATGCATGATATGCTGCATGCTGTTTTGCATTATTAAACTTGATCATCATTAAATCCTCCACTCGACAATTCCACGGTACGAAAATGTACTTTAATATTGTCTAGCTTTTGCCTCAATGAACCACATCTCCCCAGTGTCGGCAGCACTCTTGCACCCCCAGGCCGTGATACTACCATCACCATTCTTGGCTGTAGAAAAGACTCAGTTACTTCTCCCAAACATGTACTTTGATATTGTCCATCATTCACCTCGGTTAATCAAGCTCCCGCAGTGCCAACAGCACTCGTGCAGCCCCAGACCATGATACCACCACCACCACCTTTGCCCTGTAGGAAGACGCAAATACCTAACTAACAAAAAATATATATTTTTTCCAATGAAGAAGACAATGCATGATATGCTGCATGCTGTTTTGCATTCTTGAACTTGATCATCATTAAATCCTCTACTCGACAATGCCACGGTACGAAAAAGTACTTTAATATTGTCTAGCTTTTGCCTCAATGAACCACATCTCCCCAGTGTTGGCAGCACTCTTGCACCCCCAGGCCGTGATACTACCATCACTATTCTTGGCTGTAGGAAAGACTCAGTTACTTCTCCAAAACATGTACTTTGATATTGTCCATCATTCACCTCAGTTAATCAAGCTCCCGCAGTGCCAACAGCACTCGTGCAGCCCCAGACCATGATACTACCACCACCATGTTTGGCTTGTTGGAAGACGCAAATACCTAACTAACAAAATATATATATATTTTCCAATGAAGAAGACAATACTTGATATGCTGCATGCTGTTTTGCATTATTAAACTTGATCATCATTAAATCCTCTACTCGACAATGCCACGGTACGAAAATGTACTTTAATATTGTCTATCGTTCGCCTCAATGAACCACATCTCCCCAGTGTCAGCAGCACTCTTGCACCCAAAGGCCGTGATACTACCATCACCAAGGAAAGACTTAGCTAATACTCGTACAAAACCGTACAAACATGTACTTTGATATTGTTCGTCATTCACCTCAGTTAACCAAGCTCTCGCAGTCCCAACAGCACTCATGCAGCCCCAGACCATGATACTACCACCACCACGTTTGGCTTGTAGGAAGACTCAAATACCTAACTAACAATATATATATATATAGGAATCATGCTCTATGGTTCATCTTTCCCCTCCCTGAACCACAGCTCCCCAAGAGCTGGCAGCACTCGTGCATCCCCAGACAGCCTAATGGGGCTGGCCCAGCTCTCCCAGTGCGTTGTTGGTGAAGCAGGCCCAGGCACGGTCCGCCCTCGTCAGGCTCGCTGCTCCCCTTTTCCCTCACTGGAGGCCAGCAAACAAAATCATTGTAATTCTCCACGCACGTCAGCTCGAATGGTAGCGTCCAAAGCAAAGTTGACCGGACCATGACTGCGATCTGCACAGTAAATCAATCCACCGTGTTCATTTCACACCATCCAATCACGTGGCTGATTGATACGCGAGTTGACGGGCAGCCTCCCTGGCCCCGGTCCACCTTGGCCCCGCAGCGTTGATGCCCGCCATCGACACCTTGTTATCAGACGCCGCGCTCCCCGCAGCAGATGACAAGTACACTGAGAGGCGGGGGCTATCTGCATGGCCAGGCAGGCTTAGCGGGGACAGGTAGCATTTAACACCTCGCCAACCCGCAAACACCGCATCCCCGCTCTTTATGGCCGCACAACGCGGCCGCATTACGAGCCAAAGAGCAGCGATTGGATTGCAAATTAAAAGCCTTTCAACCCAAGCAGATGGCACTGGGGGGGCGGGGGAGTGGAAATGGTGGGGTGTGGGGGGGGTGATCGGGATGAAAGTGGATAGAGCATTGTCGTGCGTTGGTGCCAGGCCAGCGGCCGAGCGGCATCCGCAAGGTCACCAAAGAAAGATGGACACCGGCGATACGCTTGCTGGCGCTCGTCTGATGGCTCTTCATTTGCAAGCCTCCATTTTGTTATCGGCCATCATTACGCCAGCTGCAGCCTCGCTGACACGTGTTTATGTGTCTGTGTGCCGCGCTGTCCGCCGACACACTGTCGAAGAGGGACACAATTACAATCATGGCGGCTCCTCCCGTCCGCCATGATGGATGGAGGCGTTACGGCACAAATAAGACAAAAAAGGGTGGCATGCCGGTACATAAACCAGGTCCTCCCGCCGTTGCTATTAGGGCCGGAGGACAGCAGCCGGATAATGAAAGGTATATTGATTAAAGGATTTACTCCGCCTGGGATTCTTGTAGCCCCTCCAAGCTTGCCCCTTGATGTGGTTATTATTACTGATGGATGCTCAACATTACCCGTGAGCGTCCTGATGAGAGGAGGTGGTATCGTCTACATAAATATGATGAAAATATCGAAAAGAAGCCTCGAAGTTCTAACACAATCCGTCACAAGAGGCTCGTCAACCTGTGTTTTGTTTGAATTTGGAAACCCTTTTTCCCATCGGAAATCATAGAAATGGGTTCCGGGGTCAAACTGTGGCTATCATAACACCTTGATCAGGGGTGCTCACACTTTTTCAGCATGCGAGCTACTTTTAAAATGACCGAGTCAAAATGATCTACCCACTACAAAAATGCAAAACATCTATTTATTTTCAAATGTATTGAGGATTATTTGTACGTACAATGTATGTTGATGTACCTTACATAACCAAATGAGCCAATATTGCAAAACACACATAATTAACTATTAACATTTTTTGTAATTACCTGAGTTTACTTTGATGACTTGCACTGAATTGAACCAGCCAGGGATGCATAGTCCGGACAGTAGCTGCTGATAGCCAGCCTCAAGCACACTTCCAAATGTTTATCAGTCATGGATAATATCCGTATCACAATATCCGTATAATATTCCATATCCGTATGGAAGTGATATGTTTTTTGCCTTTTTACTTGGTCCAGTTTTTGCCTTTTTACTTGGTCCAGCTCCTTCACTCATTTTAGTGACCATAAACTTTAGCGAGGGTTTAAAATCTCGCAATTCGCCGACTAGCTTAGCACTTTGCATCATTGTTTACGCATGAGCGGTGACCTAAAGGTCAAAATTCAGTTGTCATCTGACTGGTTGTCCTGTATGTCAATCAAGTAACGGGGATGGATGATAGGCTGACATCGTAAGTTCTGCTGCACTTAGAGACGTTGTTTGATTTGATTGGTCGCCCGAAGGGCAACATTCAGTTGTCATCTGAATGGCTGCCCTGTATATCAATCAAGTGACGGCATTGATGCGAGGATGATATTTTTTTAATGTCACGCCGCGATCGACCAGCGATCGACCAGTACCACCTCCGCGATCGACCGGTAGCTCGCGATCGACTTAATGAGCACCCCTGGTCTACATAAATATGATGAAAATATCAAAAAGGAGCCTCGAAGTTCTAACACAATCCGTCACAAGAGGCTTGTCAACCTGTGTTTTGTTTGAATTTGGAAACCCTTTTTCCCATCGGAAATCATAGAAATGGGTTCCGGGGTCAAACTGTGGCTATCATAACACCTTGATTAACCGCACGGGCGATGTTTTAGGTTCCATTTCAACTCTTTCAGGTTCCTCTCTTGAGTTATATAAGTGTAAAAATAAGGCAAATGCTGTTTTGCAGCTTCAGCAAAAGGCACTACTTTTGTCACATTTAAGGTGCCGTGGTGCTGAAACGTTCAAGAAGACAATGCATGATATGCTGCATGCTGTTTTGCATTATTAAACTTGATCATCAGTAAATCCTCTACTCGACAATGTCACAATACGAAAATGTACTTTGATATCTTTCGCCTCAATGAACCACATCTCCCCAGTGTCGGCAGCACTCTTGCGCCGGCAGGCCGTGATGCTACCATCATCATTCTTGGCTGTAGGAAAGACTCAGTTACTTCTCCAGAATATGTACTTTGATATTGTCCATCATTCGCCGCAGTTAACCGAGCTCCCCCAGTGCCCCCCAGAATCAGAATCGCCTTTATTGTCATTGTATTGCATACGACGAAATTTGTGTGCAACTCCACGGTGCATTTTGTAGAAGCTAAAAATAAGAATAAGGAAAAGAATCAAAATAAAACAATGAATAACAATATAAATATAAAAGTGGCAGGTACTGTTCAAAATAAGTGTAAATATATGTACATCAAAAACAATAGCCTATACCAGGGGTAGGGAACCTATGGCTCGGGAGCCAGGTAGGGCTCTTTTGATGACTGTATCTGGCTCTCAAGCATTTACCACAATAAAAATGTATTTTGCTAACATTTTAAAGTAAACATCACAGAAATCACTGTTAAAAATATTAAAAATCAACAACTTTCTTATGCATTTTAATCCGTCCATCTATTTTCTACTGCAATACGGCCGACCATATCTATCTTTCCTGATGATATTTTCCAGGTCAAACACCAAAACTCGATTATTACTGGGTAATGCGGTAAAGTACCTCGGTCATTAAGATGTAAATGTAAACGTTCCTCCTTTAGTCAAATAGTCACCTAGCTAAAGCTGCAGAACCAAGCCTTCTGGCAAAGATGGCCAAAAGAATGAAATATACTGAGTACGGTGCAAAACCATGCAGCAGCAGAAGTTGCATTAATGGCAGCAAGTATTTGATTTATTATCGGACACTGCGCTGCTCACAAAAGTGTGCTGGCCACACCCCATTGGCGTGGGGTAGTGTGCCTGGTCTACGTAATTAGAGCCCATTATATCTAAAACTGTTGGTCTTACATAAAAATGCACACATTTTATTGCATTCAATGTTTTAAAAAATGTATATGGCTCTCACAGATACACATTTTAAAATATCTGGCCTTCATGGCTCTTGTAGCCAAAAAGGTTCCCGACCCCTGGCCTATACAGTAACAAAATGTAGAATTGCAGTAACCAAATGTGGAATTTCAGTAAACAAAATGTAGTATTGCACATATCGTACCTGAGTTTCACTTGGATGAATGAATCTTATTGCACATAAATCCATTCTACCACGTTTTTTCCAAAAATATATTCATGAATAAAGCATGCTGTTGTGCGGTTGAATACAATACAGCCTATTTTTAGCGCCGAAATTAAGCTTTGCCAGCCAAAACTGGCTAAATGAAGTCATACCCAAATATAAGTCATTCAGAAGACGCATTCAAAGTCGTTGTGATGATACATAGTATTCTACACTGGTCACTAGGTGTCAGTAATGTTACTGTCATGCAGCGCTTCCCAAATTGTCAGGTGGCTTTCAATGTCATGGTCAGTCTGCAAACAAACAAATACTTTCTCAATAGTATTTGAAATGGGGGGGGGGGGGCATTTCTGCATGACAGGGGGCATGACAGAAAATACTGTAATGTACTGTATGTGACACACAAGCACCAGCGATCTCACAACAGGCACAATAATCCCTATGCCAGGCTACTGTTGTGGCGCTAACCTACACCAACTAACACTCAACTCTGAAATCCTGACATCACTTCCTGTCTGCTCCATCGGAACATATTTACAGCATGGAGGAGTCATATTATGATTAGTTTTCTCTTATTATGTATATTATACTGGGTATTGAGAGTGTGAATGTGACTATAGGGGTGTTATGTAATATTTAGAGGGCTCTAAAAATGTTTTTCTATGCTCCAACTATGAACATATTCAATGTATATGTATGCCGAGGTTGACTTCCAGTGGGCCGTGGAACCAAGGACAGAGAACATCAATGAAGTTCAGTGATTGCGCAACTTTGAGTGTCTTTGGATTAAGCTGCAGGGGGCGGCTGACGAGTCGTTTGCTGCAGAACCTCGAGGGTGTTCACCTTTACCTCTTCCGGTCCTGATGTGAGGGAAACTAAGCATCTTTATCTTTGTGAAGGCGGAATTGGCGTCTTTGCTGAAGAAGCTGTTCCTAAAGAAGTGTCCAGTGAGTCTGTGGCGTCTCAGCTGTTCCATTGCTTGTTGGGTCGGGTCTCAAAGGGTAATAATGCAAGCAGACATTTGAAGTGTGTGTGTGTGTGTGTGTGTAGAAATAAATCAGTCTCACTGTAGTTGGCGGATTAGCGCACATGTGAAGTTATTAATCTTTGATATCACAGAGGAGATTTGATGTAATCTCTCTCACAGGAAGTCCTTTCCCTTTCACTTCAGAAGCTCTTGCAGATCTGACACAGTCTCCGTTGCCGAGGTGACTGTCTTTATTTTATTTTCTGAAATCAAACACGAAGGCAAAGAGACACGACGGGGGTACAGAGTGTGAAATGTCCAAAGATAGGCTAACTTTGACATCCGCTTTGAAATAAATTACTTTTTTAAATATATTTGACCAACTGATACAATATCTGCTCTCACTAACTTTTCTTGGACGAAACTTTCATAGTGGAACCGAAAGGGTGGGGAAAAAAAAGGACTTTCTTGTGCATCGCATAGTTCCCATGATGCATTTGGGATATGGAAACAGGAAGTACTTGAAGTACACACTCATCCAAAATGTAAAACGTATGAGTACTCACCACAAATGAACGGTGATGGAACATGACGGATGGAGCAGATGGCATCGGAGTCAGGGTGTGGAAGTTACGAAAATGGCCGAAGTGCTGCAAAACATCACCAGTAAATAAACATAAACATGTAAACATACATAAACATGTAAA
Organism: Doryrhamphus excisus; assembly: GCF_030265055.1. Classification (NCBI taxonomy): domain Eukaryota; kingdom Metazoa; phylum Chordata; class Actinopteri; order Syngnathiformes; family Syngnathidae; genus Doryrhamphus; species Doryrhamphus excisus. The sequence continues at coordinate 3,296,681 of NC_080477.1, forward strand.
AAAACTGTGGTATATTTTACCTGTATTATCACAAATATATATATTATTACCGACTTAGCCTGTAAGAAAAATTAAATGGCTGTCAGACTGCAAAATTCTGTACAATAACCGTGCAATAAACCATGCAATAACCGTGCAATAAACCTGTGGGTTCATCAACATGCACACAGCTGTAAATAGTGTACATAACTTGTTGATTTGTATTACCTTGATTTTGTAAGTATGGTATTTCTATATTAAATAATAATAATAAAATTTAAAAAATACTAAATATAATTAATAATAAAATAATTTTTTATAATAAAATAATATTAATAATTATATATTAGACTGTATATTTGTATGATATTATTGTATTATTATATATTAGAGTGTCAAAAGTCGGTATTTTTATGAGCGGCACATTTAACGGCCACAAATAGCGAGGCTCTGCCGTATGTCATTGCCATTTGCTGCCCTATTCTAGTCGAGTGCACGCTGCCGATTGCAGAAACAGCCACAACGCGGACAGTCAATTGTGATATTTTCTTTTCAGTGGAAAATAAAACATGTTTGTCGGTGACCCAGTTTCATTTCAACTTCCTGCGTATGATTTGACTGCCAGCTCTTTACCTCCAGCTGCTCCGTTTTTGTTTTGTTATCATGGAAAGTGATTAAGCTGAAATATGTGATGAAAAACTATTCCAGCATCTAAAACGGTGGCATCAACTCCGCTGCCCTTTAGCTATTTCACTTTTTTTGATGCAAGTTCCTTTTGACGCCACGCTCCACTTATCTGCCGTTTAAAAAAATAAATATATGAACAAAAGGTGTTGTTCATATTTGACTTGGGCTCGGCTTTGCTCTTCCGATGCGACGCCGCCACAAACATTACAGCAGCAGCCGTGGCGAAGCAGACGGGAGGAAAGGCTCTTTTCTCTGTGCTGTCATGGTGACGCGCTAGGCTTTTATTGTGTCAGACCTCCAAATTAAAAGCCCCGCTAAGCAGCACAGCCTGCCCTTCAGTTTGTAAGTTTGGCCTCATGAATGGAAAAGAGTTGATTTTAATGGAGCCTCTTCTTCTCCATGGCCCCACTTGACTTCCCAGCATATGACAGCCAGTGTGTGGGTGTGGGTGTTTGTGTGTTTGTGTGTGTGTTTGTGTGTGTGCGCCAGCCAGCGTCCCCCGCTGTGACAAAGTGGCGAGACAGGCTCTGTCACATGGCAGACAAATGCTCACAAACACACCTATCAATCACATAGGTCGCTTGCCACCTGCTCAACACACACCACTCCATTTTGTTTTTATTCACCTTTGGGCCTTTTTGGCGCAAGACTTTCACACAGCTGATGAAGAATGACGCTAAAATGCACACAGCTCGTATTGTGTTGACCGCGTTGGGTAATAGAAATGTAAAGATGACTATAGGGGTGTTATTTCATGTCTAGAGGGCTCTAATCATGGTTTCATTTGATTTGAACGTGCATTCAAGGCCCTGATTGTAAGCGCTGTTTATTATTATTAGGACCCCAAGCACAAATACCCGACTGTAACGTCCATCCATCCACTACTTTGTATCGCGGGTATGCTGGAGCCTATCCCAGTTGTCTTTGGGGCGAGAGGCGGGGTGCACCCTGGACTGGTGCAACCAATGAGAAGGCTGATGGAGACAACTGACATTCATACTTCTGGACAATTTGGAGTCGCCAATTAGCATGCAAACTTCAAGTGTGGCCGTTATGCTAACCGCTCAAAGTTCGAATGTTGTAGAATGAAAGAAAGGAAAAGACCATTTTTGGGTTTTTGCCGTAAGGAGGGGGGGGGGTGTCTCTCGCTTGAATAAAAGTTAAAACTACACTCATTAACATTTAGCACGAGTAAAGTCAATTGAATCTTTGCCTTGTTTCACACGCTCGTCATCCAAAAGGTTTTGTTAAGAGCCTTATTAAGACGGATTGTAAAATCAGCGCCGCCATCAGGCTGTCTTTTATGGAAATAAGGAGGGTTCTTCATCTTCATCCATCGAGGACGAGGATGAACCGTGAACGGCGGTCTCCGTAATTAGGACAAATGAAGTCATCCACACTTTTTTTTTTTTACAAGATGTATACCTTTTCCGTCCCCATCTCGTGGCCCCCGGCGTGACGCTAAGTGAGCAGACAAGTCGTCAAATGATTCTCCTAATTTCTCCTCACCTCCCATCCATGAGATTAGCGCCACTATTTGTGTCTGCGCTGCAGGCTCCCGCGTCGCGGCTGATACGTGCGCTCGCTTGTCTTGTCAGCGTTTTGTCTCCGCTGTTGTCTTTGTCGCCCCGAGTAATCTGCCTGAAAAAACTAGAAAGTTAAGTAAAACTCTGCCCTTGAGCATTGTGTCATTACTCTTCTAGTCACACTTCACTTAACGATCTTGGTTTCTTCCTCTTGTTGAGCAGCGGTGCTTTTTTCGTAAATCGTCACGGGAAAAACCAAAACAAAAGATGCTAATTTGCCACTGTGATATCCAATATGTCACTGTGGTGTCTTGCCCACTGTCAAACATGGGGGCTGCACAAGTGCCGCCGACACTGGAGTGCTGTGGTTCCTTGAGGTGAACAGCATGCAGCATATCATGCATTGTCTCCCTGATGTGGACACGTTTTTGGGTCTATCAGAGAGCTAATTCATCTCCCCCTTCCCAGTGGTGGCGGCACTCGTGCACACTACCACCACCAGGACATTCGTATCTCGTCACGGGAAAAACCAAAACAAAAGATGCTAATTTGCCACTGTGATATCCAATATGTCGCTGTGGTGTCTTGCCCACTGTCAAACATGGGGGCTGCACGAGTGCCGCCGACACTGGAGAGCTGTGGTTCCTTGAGGTGAACAGCATGCAGCATATCATGCATTGTCTCCCTGATGGGGACACGTTTTTGGGTCTATCAGAGAGCTAATTCATCTCCCCCTTCCCAGTGGTGGCGGCACTCGTGCACACTACCACCACCAGGACATTCGTATCTCGTCACGGGAAAAACCAAAACAAAAGATGCTAATTTGCCACTGTGATATCCAATATGTCACTGTGGTGTCTTGCCCACTGTCAAACATGGGGGCTGCACGAGTGCCGCCGACACTGGAGAGCTGTGGTTCCTTGAGGTGAACAGCATGCAGCATATTATGCATTGTCTCCCTGATGGGGACACGTTTTTGGGTCTATCAGAGAGCTAATTCATCTCCCCCTTCCCAGTGGTGGCGGCACTCGTGCACACTACCACCACCAGGACATTCGTATCTCGTCACGGGAAAAACCAAAACAAAAGATGCTAATTTGCCACTGTGATATCCAATATGTCACTGTGGTGTCTTGCCCACTGTCAAACATGGGGGCTGCACGAGTGCCGCCGACACTGGAGAGCTGTGGTTCCTTGAGGTGAACAGCATGCAGCATATCATGCATTGTCTCCCTGATGTGGACATGTTTTTGGGTCTATCAGAGAGCTAATTCATCTCCCCCTTCCCAGTGGTGGCGGCACTCGTGCACACTACCACCACCAGGACATTCGTATCTCGTCACGGGAAAAACCAAAACAAAAGATGCAACTTTGCCACTGTAAATATGTCGCTGTGGTGTCTTGCCCACTGTCAAACATGGGGGCTGCACGAGTGCCGCCGACACTGGAGAGCTGTGGTTCCTTGAGGTGAACAGCATGCAGCATATCATGCATTGTCTCCCTGATGGGGACACCTTTTGGGTCTATCAGAGAGCTAATTCATCTCCCCTTCCCAGTAGTGGCGGCACTCGTGCACACTACCACCACCAGGACATTCGTATCTCATCACGGGAAAAACCAAAACAAAAGATGCTAATTTGCCACTGTGATATCCAATATGTCGCTGTGGTGTCTTGCCCACTGTCAAACATGGGGGCTGCACGAGTGCCGCCGACACTGGAGAGCTGTGGTTCCTTGAGGTGAACAGCATGCAGCATATCATGCATTGTCTCCCTGATGTGGACACCTTTTGGGTCTATCAGAGAGCTAATTCATCTCCCCCTTCCCAGTGGTGGCGGCACTCGTGCACACTACCACCACCAGGACATTCGTATCTCGTCACGGGAAAAACCAAAACAAAAGATGCTAATTTGCCACTGTGATATCCAATATGTCACTGTGGTGTCTTGCCCACTGTCAAACATGGGGGCTGCACGAGTGCCGCCGACACTGGAGAGCTGTGGTTCCTTGAGGTGAACAGCATGCAGCATATCATGCATTGTCTCCCTGATGTGGACATGTTTTTGGGTCTATCAGAGAGCTAATTCATCTCCCTCTTCCCAGTGGTGGCGGCACTCGTGCACACTACCACCACCAGGACATTCGTATCTCGTCACGGGAAAAACCAAAACAAAAGATGCAACTTTGCCACTGTAAATATGTCGCTGTGGTGTCTTGCCCACTGTCAAACATGGGGGCTGCACGAGTGCCGCCGACACGGGAGAGCTGTGGTTCCTTGAGTGAACAGCATGCAGCATATCATGCATTGTCTCCCTGATGTGGACACGTTTTTGGGTCTATCAGAGAGCTAATTCATCTCCCCCTTCCCAGTGGTGGCGGCACTCGTGCACACTACCAACACCAGGACATTCGTATCTCGTCACGGGAAAAAACAAAACAAAAGATGCTAATTTGCCACTGTGATATCCAATATGTCACTGTGGTGTCTTGCCCACTGTCAAACATGGGGGCTGCACGAGTGCCGCCGACACTGGAGAGCTGTGGTTCCTTGAGTGAACAGCATGCAGCATATCATGCATTGTCTCCCTGATGTGGACACCTTTTGGGTCTATCAGAGAGCTAATTCATCTCCCCCTTCCCAGTGGTGGCGGCACTCGTGCACACTACCAACACCAGGACATTCGTATCTCGTCACGGGAAAAACCAAAACAAAAGATGCAACTTTGCCACTGTAAATATGTCGCTGTGGTGTCTTGCCCACTGTCAAACATGGGGGCTGCACGAGTGCCGCCGACACTGGAGAGCTGTGGTTCCTTGAGGTGAACAGCATGCAGCATATCATGCATTGTCTCCCTGATGTGGACACCTTTTGGGTCTATCAGAGAGCTAATTCATCTCCCCCTTCCCAGTGGTGGCGGCACTCGTGCACACTACCACCACCAGGACATTCGTATCTCGTCACGGGAAAAACCAAAACAAAAGATGCTAATTTGCCACTGTGATATCCAATATGTCACTGTGGTGTCTTGCCCACTGTCAAACATGGGGGCTGCACGAGTGCCGCCGACACTGGAGAGCTGTGGTTCCTTGAGGTGAACAGCATGCAGCATATCATGCATTGTCTCCCTGATGGGGACACCTTTTGGGTCTATCAGAGAGCTAATTCATCTCCCCTTCCCAGTAGTGGCGGCACTCGTGCACACTACCACCACCAGGACATTCGTATCTCATCACGGGAAAAACCAAAACAAAAGATGCTAATTTGCCACTGTGATATCCAATATGTCGCTGTGGTGTCTTGCCCACTGTCAAACATGGGGGCTGCACGAGTGCCGCCGACACTGGAGAGCTGTGGTTCCTTGAGGTGAACAGCATGCAGCATATCATGCATTGTCTCCCTGATGTGGACACCTTTTGGGTCTATCAGAGAGCTAATTCATCTCCCCCTTCCCAGTGGTGGCGGCACTCGTGCACACTACCACCACCAGGACATTCGTATCTCGTCACGGGAAAAACCAAAACAAAAGATGCTAATTTGCCACTGTGATATCCAATATGTCACTGTGGTGTCTTGCCCACTGTCAAACATGGGGGCTGCACGAGTGCCGCCGACACTGGAGAGCTGTGGTTCCTTGAGGTGAACAGCATGCAGCATATCATGCATTGTCTCCCTGATGTGGACACTTTTTGGGTCTATCAGAGAGCTAATTCATCTCCCCCTTCCCAGTGGTGGCGGCACTTGTGCACACTACCACCACCAGGACAAAGTGTCTGTGTTGACTCATTTTCAGTGATGGTAAAGTCGTACTTTTAAGCAGGCTGTACGCTGACTATTCTAAAGTATATCTTTCAATGGAATTGTCCCCCCGCTCGGTCGAATGGAATGTTTTTGCAGTCTCAAGGTGCTTTATGGCGGCATGAAAGCTGTTTCTCTTCGCCATCGTTGCCGCCAGTGTTGGTCTTCAGGGTGGCTTTTACAATGTTTCTCCTTCAGATCTTTATCTGCCTTTCATTCTCCATTTCTCCTCCATCTCCTCCCCCTTTGAGTGCTTCTGTCCAGATGCTGCTGACAGCTGTAAAAGCTGGTATGGCGGCTTTGACCTATGCTACGTACCCCCCCTACGCCCGCCCTCGCCCCCTTCCTGGCCCGTGCCGGGGTCTGGCCCCGCGACGTGGCCATCCGTGGCGGCGGCCGATGCTGCCGAGCTGATAACAGCCTCTTTTATGTGTCGCTTAGCAGCACAAAGGGAGGCGGCCATTGATCAAATGCCAGCAGACTGATGGCGGCTCAACAGGCTGCTTTTTTTTTACGACAGCGCCGAGGGTGCGGATGGAAGAGGGACGATTCAAGTCTGGGTGAGCGCACCGGGTTTCAAGCGACAGTTTGTTTCCGTGCCGGAACACAGAAAGCGGGGAAAACGTCGCTGTCTGTGCGAGGAATGGCAGCTGCGAGATGGAAGCTGATGTTGTGGCAGAGGAACAACTGCTGCTGTCCTTTTCTTGCTCCGTGGACCAAATCTCAACACCTCAAAGCCAACACCTCAATATTTGGGAATATGGTCAAAAATAAGCGTCACATGACTGGACGCGGATCCATCAGAGGATGAAAACACACCACAATGTGTTTTTTCAAATGGAACGTAAAGCAAAAAGTGGCCACTCCATGATTCCGTTTTTTTGTTTCAAGTCACATGACCGTCATCAGTCGGAACAACAGAGCTGGTCTATTTTTAGCAAACTGATCCTTTTTTTATTTTAACAGATAAGCGACGACCCTGTCGATGTGATGACGATCGTTCTTCGTCGTGCTTGCATTGTTGCATTGCCCGTGCACGTCTCCACATGAGGCTCGCTTCAAAGTAATGGGGGGGGGGCGGGGGGGGCTAAAATCTATAAAGTTTAAAAATGCAGCAGCATCCCGCGGCCATCTATTTGTTCTCTTACGCCTTTTGAAGTGTGTGAGTTGTTGACTCGGTGCTTTAAAATGTCCTTCACCACACCAGCAGGGACGTCTCGGTTCCGATTGTTTGCACTTTGTGGATCAAAACATCTGCAGCAAGGATAGCTGCTACACTTTAACCACACGGTAGGTGGGAGGATCCATCCAAAAAGCGATATTATCGATACCACGGTGAGTGGAATGAGTCTATTTTTCAGTCCTCTTCTTCATGTCATTCAAATATATTGATTATATTTACATATCTTATATTGATTAGAGACGTCTTGGACACAAGAGACTTTGGGGGCAAGAATAAAAGTCTTTTTTTGCATGTCATAAAAGGGATTACATGTATTATGTTGATATTGTCGTATTGTCTTATATTGTTATACCATAAGCCCTCATTTATCGTGGTAAATTTCTGCAAAGTGGGCGGCACGGCGGTCTAGTGGTTAGCGCGCAGACCTCACAGCTAGGAGACAAGGGTTCAATCCCACCCTCGGAGTTTGCATGTTCTCCCCGTGCATGCGTGGGTTTTCTCCGGGTACTCCGGTTTCCTCCCACATTCCAAAAACATGCTAGGTTAATTAGCGACTCCAAATTGCCCATAGGTATGAATGTGAGTGTGAATGGTTGTTTGTCTATATGTGCCCTGTGATTGGCTGGCGACCAGTCCAGGGTGTACCCCGCCTCTCGCCCGAAGACAGCTGGGATAGGCTCCAGCGACCCTCGTGAGGAAAAGCGGAAGAAAATGAATGAATGAATGAATGAATTTCTGCAAAGTAGGATTCGTCCTTATCAATGTAATATTTAGAAAACCTGCTTACTATGTTCTATGTCAGGGGTGCTCATTAAGTCGATCGCGATCTACCGGGCGATCGCGGAGGTGGTACTGGTCGATCGCTGGTCGATCGCGGCGTGACATTAAAAAAATATCATCCCAGCATCAATTCCGTCACTTGATTGATATACAGGGCAGCCATTCAGATGACAACTGAATGTTGCCCTTCGGGCGACCAATCAAATCAAACAACGTCTCTAAGTGCAGCAGAACTTACGATGTCAGCCTATCATCCATCCCCGTTACTTGATTGACATACAGGACAACCAGTCAGATGACAACTGAATTTTGACCTTTAGGTCACCGCTCATGCGTAAACAGCGATGCAAAGTGCTAAGCTAGTCGGCGAATTGCGAGATTTTAAGCCCTCGCTAAAGTTTATGGTCACTAAAATGAGTGAAGGAGCTGGACCAAGTAAAAAGGCAAAAACTGGACCAAGTAAAAAGGCAAAAAACATATCACTTCCATACGGATATGGAATATTATACGGATATTATGATACGGATATTATCCATGACTGATAAACATTTGGAAGTGTGCTTGAGGCTGGCTATCAGCAGCTACTGTCCGGACTATGCATCCCTGGCTGGTTCAATTCAGTGCAAGTCATCAAAGTAAACTCAGGTAATTACAAAAAATGTTAATAGTTAATTATGTGTGTTTTGCAATATTGGCTCATTTGGTTATGTAAGGTACATCAACATACATTGTACGTACAAATAATCCTCAATACATTTGAAAATAAATAGATGTTTTGCATTTTTGTAGTGGGTAGATCATTTTGACTCGGTCATTTTAAAAGTAGCTCGCATGCTGAAAAAGTGTGAGCACCCCTGTTCTATGTGAAGTATTTCCATAATGCCTCATATTAACTCTCTAACAGGATCTCAGTGTATAGACTGGTTATATATCTCATCTCGTTTCATATTATCTACATACTGTATTGTATATAACTCTGGGAAAAACTGTTGATTTGTGTTAATACTTGGGTTGTTTAAATTGTTTATTTTTCTATATTGTGTATTTTGTACTGCTTAACTGACTCTGTACAAATTTCCCCACTGAGGGACGAATAAAGGCATATCTTAATCTTAATATTAATCTTACGGCATTCTAAATATGTTTTTAACATTATTAGAGCCCTCGGAACATGAAATAACACCCCTATTGTCGCGTTTACACTTCTAGTACCCAAAATAGTCGCCATAATAAGAGAAAATAAGATTTATTTTTTAATAAAAAGTGTTCTGGATGCGTAGAGGACAGAAAGTGACGTCTGGGGTTCGGAGTTGGAACAAAGGCCAGTAAAGTAAAGGTCAGAATTTCAGATTTCTACATGTAAAACCAACAGGGGACGCCTAACAACCCGGCCCCAGTTGGGTCAGAGATTTGGGACACAGACCCGCTGGACTAAAATGCTTGCAGACATGAAGGTTTTCTGTCCTTCTGAGGTCAAAGTTCAAGATGGTCACTAACCAAAAAAGTATGAAAGTAAGAAACTTTGGAGTTTTCTTGGACTGGTCCTGGTGGTTGAATCCTGAAGGTAACCTTACGTGTTCTCCCCTCACTCATCATGTGCCGTCTGTTCTTCATTTCAGTTCCTCAACATTTTGGTGGCAGCGGGTTTTAGCTTGGCGTGGGTTATGGATGCAACGGCTATTGCTCTTATTTTTATTGTGCCTGTTGTGAGACCAGTCAAAGCCTGGTCTGGTTCGGAACAGATCCATTTCATTGTAATGTTCTACTGGTTCTATGTGTTAAGATCATGGTTCATGGAAATGGGTTCAGGGATCAAATTATTCATCCATCCATCCATCCATCCATTCATCTTCTATGGCTTATCCAAGGTGGGAAGCCCAGGACAATTTGTCCCGCTCCTCTCGATGTATCCCGAGGCGTTCCCGGGCCTGTTGGGAGACATAGTCTCTCCAACGTGTCCTGGGTCTTCCCGAGGCCTTCTAACTGATGAATGTGCCGTGAACACCTCCCCAGGGAGGCAGTCCAGGAGGCATCCCAACCAGATGCCTACACCACCTCATCTGGCTCCCCTCCGAATCTCTCCCAGATGACAGCGCTTTTCACTTTATGAAATTATTCACTCATCTTGAAATATTTCCAAGTAAAGAAGTCGCAGTATTGACGATACTAGCCTCATATTTCCTTGCTATTGGATAAATACCAACATTTGTAGTACGGGAGTGGATTTCTTTCGAGGGGTACACATAATGGGAATATTTAGTGACGGCGTGCGTCATCCATCGGAAAAGTGCATGCGGCAGACTAGAATAGACAAACGATGATGTTTTAATTTTGGTGCTGCTGACAGAGACTCTTCTTCTACCAGCAGCCGCGCAGGAAGTCAAAGGGTTCTCGCCTACGTTGCGGGGGTTGATGATCCAGACGGAAAACTGGCATCAGTGTTTAATTACGGTGGTAAAACGCCACTTTGTCTCTCCCCCAAAAAGAGAAAAACATAGACTGCAGAACTGATTGTTAGCACCCTGATTCCATCTGTGACCCGACCCACAACCACAACGCTTTTATGTTGGATGTCTCCAAAACGTTCCTCAAAATGTTGGAAGTGTAAAACCAAATGAAAACGTCATTCAAAAGTGTCAGCATGTGTTTCATACGTGATCAGGGTCATACCGTTTTCATTTATCCATCCAACCAACCATTCATCTTCTTCCCTTACATCATCGGCTACATCATTCAGGTCCTCCTGGCGGATCCTGAAGCGTTCCCATGCCGGGAAGACATTGTGTGTGCAACATGTCCTGGGTCTTCCCCAAGGCCTCCTACCTGGTCGGACGGCACTCCAGTATATCTTAACGACTGTCGTTTTGCATCCCTAAAGAGTGAAACGTTCTTTTTTAAGACATTAACAAAGATGGCGGCAGCACAATGTTGACTATAACGTATTTAAGCCAATCAGAAGCCTGAAGAAAGCCATTTCCGGAAAAGGCACAATTGCAACAAAGGCCGGTAAAGGTCAGAATTTCAGATTTCTACATGAAAACCCAACAGGGGACGCCTAACAACCCAGCCCCAGTTGGGTCAGAGATTTGGGACACAGACCCGCTGGACTAAAATGCTTGCAGACATGAAGGTTTTCTGTCCGTCTGAGGTGAAAGTTCAAGATGGTCACTAACCAAAAAAGTATGAAAGTAAGAAACTTTGTAGTTTTCTTGGACTGGTCCTGGTGGTGGAATCCTGAAGGTAACCTTACGTGTTCTCCCCTCACTCATCATGTGCCGTCTGTTCTTCATTTCAGTTCCTCAACATTTTGGTGGCAGCGGGTCCCCTGCTGCCGCTGCCGCCACCGCCGCCGTGTCACTGCTGTGCTTCACCCGGGCCGTCACTTGTCAATCAAACCACGGCAGCGCCTGTGACCCTTCTCGTCCTTGGACTGACAAGCTGATGAGTTTTTCTCGCCTGAAAGTTGCTTTGAGCAGCTGAGGCCACGGGAAGCGAGGAGTGGGTGGAACCTCTAAAGTCGATTGGAGGAGTGGGTTTGATCTTTGGACTTTGTACAACGACCAATTTTGGGATGGTACCAATGCCAGACTTTTTAGATTGACCTACAATTTGTGAACACCTGAAGGTAGGAAGGACTGGAACTCATTAGGACTTGACCAAGACTACCTGTTGATTTGTCCTAATCAAATACCATGACATACTACGACTACATCAGTACTATCAGGAGAACCAGAGTATGGAGCGGTGGAGGTGCACAACATTCACATCTGAGCAGCTGGCAACCCTTTTGCACTTTTCAAACGCCACGGCGTTGGCTGATAAGGTCCTTTGTGTTCTCCATGTTTGCTTTTTTTTAGGACAACTAGCATGCCAAATGTCGTCTTCTGAAAGTTTGTTTACATGTGAGCTCAAGGGAAGTTCCACCAAGCAGGAGAAAAAAGGAGCACTTGATTTGCTCACCGGCACAGTGTGGGTTATTGCGCCTGGAGCGTTTTTCTAATCTGATTTATGGTTTTGATGTCATAATTCCCTCATATCAGCCCGATAGTTATTACGCACCTGCAGTTTCTTGTTTTCCTCAGCAACAGCCCAAATGCTCGCCTCTCACTCATCTCCCGATTGACGTTTTGCCAAAAGCAGGACCAAAATACCACAAGGAGACGCGTACCCTGCTGGAGCCCGCTGGAGTAGCACTCAACCATCACGCCTAATTCCTGAATACTGGCGCCGCTTCAGGCCGCCTCACGAGAGCCTCTTCTGGCTTTTTCATGGCGGTTCAAGGAGGCTTTAACTGGCATCAGGTGCAGAGACAAAGAGTCCTAATTATCATCCCAGCCTGTTTTTTTCTCTCCGTAACGAGAGATGTGGGTTGCGGAATTGGAGCCGAATGATACGGCGTATGGACCGCTGAAGGAGAGTCCTTGTGAGAACTCCAGGCTGCATTCAGGCGCTGCCTTGTTTGCGTCCTTTTAGCAATAGAATGTTTATTTGCTGCAGGAAATCCAAATTCAAACTCCACGTGGGCAGATGTTGTCATAAAACACACGCACTTTACAGCCATGACACGTATTGGAAGAGCCAAAATGTCTACGAGTACGAGGTCCTCCAAAATGTCATCTATTGATCGGGACATGCTCCCGTTTATTGACAAGAGCCAGAGCGGATCACAATACTTTAGCCGTGGTCAATGTCAATAAGATCCCCACCGCATGGACCCAAATATTACGCAACAGAACCTTGGTTAGCATCATTAATTCGTTCCAGAAGGTCCCCCTCGAGCTGAAATCCAATTAATGTTCACACATAACATACAGAAAACAATCTATATAAATGGAGAATGACAGGAATAAATGAACCTTTTAGGTTACCTTTACCTTCATCGGAAAATGTCATGAGTGGTTGGTTGAATTCAGTCGGGTTTCTCACCTCAGGTCTCCGCTTTTCTTATTGATCACGACTGCAAAATAAGCCAAAAGGAAGACAAAGAAAGTTGCAAGTAGAAACATTTTGATAAAAGAAGTTGAGAAGCTTTATTGAATTCAAAAAATAACTCATGGAAAAACCGGAAGGTGTTGCTCTCGCTGCCAGATTGTGTCTTTGGAAACAATCAGTGTACAGTGAAGGTAAAAATAACTCACTAAGCTTTCTTATTCATCATTTAGATACATTTATAATTGTTTTCTGCATGTAAAAACTATAATCGTATACCTCTAAAAATGTGTGTTGCATTTTACAGACTTGCGGTGTGCGTGTGTTAGCTAGCAAACAACTCACATCATCGATGGGCGACTTCCTGTTCCGGTTTCTGTGTATCAACACGCTGATAAGATGCTAACAAGGATGTTTTGTGCTAGTTTGAGTCACACGATAAGACACCCGTCATATTGTACGCTAACCAGAAAGTCATGCCTTTGGGTTGAAGATACAGTAAACCTCGGATATATCGGACTCGGATATATCGGAAATTCGCTCACAACGGACAGATAAAAAAGAAACGATTTTTCTGTAATGCATTTCCAATAAAAATTCATTGCATATATCGGATTTTTTATAACGGATTTCACCTATTTCGGACAAAATCTCCAGTCCCGTTCCAATGCATTTCCATTAAATTTCCCTGGCATATATCGGATGGCCGCATCGTAGCGCTCCGATTCGCCGAATCGTGACAGGCCGCTATACGACGTCATTTGCAGCGTTTGCAGCGTTGCCTGCGCGTCCAGGTACATTGGAAACATAGTCAAGGAAGTGCCTTTTTATAACGGATAAAATCCGATTTACGCATATACCGGATATAAATCCGATAAATGCGTAAAACTGACATTTTCCGGTATACGCATATAACGGATTTCGCTTATATCGGACAAAACCAGTGGGAACAATTGAATCCGATATATCCGAGGTTTACTGTATTAATAATTCATACGTTTCATAAGTTAGTTAAAATTAAAGTAATAAATAGCTAAAAGTTCTAATAAATATTGTTACAAATGCTAAGGTTAAAAAGTTTACAGAGTGAGACATCTTCTCTAGAAAGTATTGTTTTGGGCCACTAAAGAGTGAGTGCTCTGGCATATAGAAAAGCTTTGTTTTTTTCTCTCGGTGAAATGCAGGCTAGCTTTTCTTCACGGCAGAAACGAAGGGAAAACCTCATAAAGACGCTGAAAGTTGCTGTAAATGCTTGTTTCTTGGGAGATTATCATCTTTGTAAGTATATTGGTGTATAAAGCACTTACATAGATGCGTTTTCTATTTCAAAAGCTGTATTTGTTCTGTCAAGTTCGCTAACTTCATGCTAATGCTAGTTTGCATTTGCAGTTGGTGTACGTGTGTTAGCTAACTGTTAGCTGATGTGTGTTTAGTAGGGGTGTGTATTGGCAAGAATCTGGCCATACGATACGTATCATGATACTGGGCTCACGATATATCACGATACTGTTAACAAGGCGATATTTTGTTTTGTTTTTTTGTTTTCGTAGTTAAAGATTATTTACCTACTAAACACATTTTTAAACCATTATTTAACAAAATAGTGAAATCAATTTGAAAAACTAAATACCTGCAATGTCACAGCACTACTTTTGTATACAAAAGGACCTTGGCATTGCTTGCTAGCAGCAGGTCCTCATGGTGTCTCGCTAAGTGGACTCGCAGATTTGTCGTGTTTCCCTAATACTTTATTCGGGCACGACACATTTTACAAACGGCTCTTGTCCATTTCTGCACACCCTACTTTGTGTAGAAATCCAAAATGTGTCCACACCTCAGCCTTGTACGCCGCAGGGGCCGCTGTTATGTGCGTGTTACGAGTGAAATGTCCTCACACGTTTCACTCGTCAATCTCGTTCAACGTCCTTGCCTAATTGACTACGTAAGTGCTGCCACCTAACGATCGGAGGTTGACATTAAAATCAGAAATGAACCTTTGCCGTGTCTGCACTTGAATAAACACCTATACAGTCTATGACAGGGGTGGGCAAACTACGGACCGGGGGCCACATCCGGCCCGCCAAGTGTTTGAATACGGCCCGCCCAATCTTTCCAAAGTATTTCATTTAAACTCAACATACAACCTGGCATCATGGCCTGAGCCAACCTTTTGATGGTTTTATCAATTTCGTTTTTTGACATGGTCTGTTGTTTACAAAGTGCTCCTGAAAAAAGGGACACAAGCACAATAATAATTATTATTATAATAATAATTATTATTATTAGATTATTAGATTATTATAATTATTATTATAACTATTATGATTATTATAATTATTATATTAATGCTAATTATTATATTAATTATATATAATATTATTGTTATATTTGCATATTTTACATAATAATAATATAATAATTATTATTTTAATTTTATTGTAATTATTATAATATTTTATTATTTTTTAAATATTTAAATATAAATATAAAATAATAAATAATAATTGCATATTGCATGACAATTTTACAGATACAATAATACCAGGTGGACTGTTACGTGTAAAATATAGTCTGCCCCCCCCCCCCGCCCCCCCGTAAATTTTGTCATATCAATGCGGCCCGCGAGTCAAAAAGTTTGCCCACCCCTGGTCTATGATAAATGCCTAAAAATATCCATATAATACTTTTTAATATCGTTACAGTATCATGGAACAAAGTATCACGATATATCGCCGAAACGATATGGCTAACCAGAGCGGCAAGCTATTTTTCTTAAAATATGCAGTATATAACTTCTTAGTGTGTCCATATGCGCTGCTTTACGAAATATCAAAGTTGTGGCCCTCGCTGGTTTTGAAACATGATGTTTTGATGTTTCCACAATCATATTTTGATCGTCATTGTGTAGTTAGGCTAGTTTAGACCAGAACCGCATGAACCCAATTCTACTTTCGATCGGCTTTGGAGTCCCTGTGGGGTCTACGGGCGCCGCCTGCGTCTGGAGGGATCCAAACGGACTCCAAAATGGACTCGCCTGTTTCTGACAGTACCGCTGATACCCCAACGAGGCGTCTGCTTTAAAAAGCAAGACATCTTCACAAAGGTGACATATAAAGTTATCTTAGCGGGGACGTCTCGTTTGCACTAAATCAGATTAAAGTTCGGGGCCAGATGGGACGGAGGAGATGAGCTATGCGTCGCTTGAGGCGGCGGCGTGACGCGCGGCGCAAACCATCTCATTAGACGTGGAAGGTTCAATGAGCTACAAGCATGACAGGAGTTATCTCAGGGCATCGCTGATGGTAGATTACATTTTAATACGTCAGGAAGTGGCTGCGTATGCCGAGGAACACGACTTTGCTAACTTGGACTCCATTTAATTAACCGTAGATCCTCCCTGTCAGCGTTTGTGTCATAAAATAAAGGAATTTTCCAGTGAAATAAAGGAAATTATGATCTTCCACAATAATTTCCACCAGCATTTCATATCACCCTCCCCACGCAATCAACTGCTGCAATTAGGCAGCCGCACCCCACATGGATCCCATCCGTGGAGCAGGACTTTAATTCCTGACTAATTGAGGCTAAGACTGGGATGGCGGTGGGAGGGGTCTGGAATCCTGCAGGTGGACCCACTGCTGAGCCGGGTGATTAGCTGAGCCGTAGTTAAAGTATCCAGGAATCTGATCCTCACTAGAAGCACCTGAGTCTTCCCCCTTCCTCTCCATCCCACGGCTCTCCACGGAGGAGTCGCAACCCAGCCTTCCCATTTTAGCTCCTCCGGAATGGCAGCCGCCGGCAGGAGGCGGAGCGGGAGGAGAGCAGGAAAAGGAAATTGATTTGCTTCAGATTAATTCATAAAGTATCTGTCCTGCGATCGGTTCACACCACAGCTGAGAAGATGAATGACAAAGGGCCAAGATATTTAGAATATTCCGGGCGGTTGGCCGCCCTGCTGAAGGACGGACATTTCTCCAATCGGCTTTTTCTCCTTTCTGTTGTTCTTCTTTATTTTACGATTCAGACTTTTTGTCGGTTAGCATGTTGGAGATCAAGGAGATTGATAAGACCTGGGTTGGAGTTTGCATCCCTGGGTTTTCTCCGGGTACTCCGACTTCTTCCCACATTGCAAAAACATGTTAGCTTCATTTGACACTCCAAATTGTCCATAGGTATGAATGTGAGTGTGAATGGTTGTTTGTCTATATGTGCCCTGTGATTGGCTGGCCACCAGTCTAGGGTGTACCCCGCCTCTCGCCCAAAGACAGCTGGGATAGGCTCCAGCATAACACTGCAACATAACACTGGGTTAGGACTGTGGTTATGGTTTAGTGGTTGGGACTAGGTTTTAGAGTTAAGGTTTGTGGTACAAACAGAGGGTTAGGGTTTGGGTTAGGGCTAGGGTTCCAGCTCAGTGGTTGGGAATAGGGTTAGGGTTTAGCGGTTAGAATTGAAGCTAGGTTTAGGGGGTTTGTGGTTGTGGTTTGTGGTTGGTGTTATGGTTCGGATATGGGTCCAGTGGTTGGGATTAAGGTCATGGATTAGTTTTTAGGACTGGAGCTGGGGTTTGGGGGTTCAGTGGTTGGGGTTAAGGTTCGGGTAAGGGTTCAGTGGTTGGGATGATGGTTCGAGTTTAGTATGTAGGACTGGACCTAGGGTTTGGATGGTTTAGTGCAGTGTTTTTCAACCTTTTTTGAGCCACGGCACGTTTTTTACATGGAAAAATCTTGTGGCGCACCACTAACCAAAAATGTTACAAAATGTCACCACCATCTCTTGTCTAGATGTGCCGTGAAAATACAACAGAATAGTCAATAGGGCATGCCCAGTAAAACATCAACATCAACATCACATGATACCGGCTTCCCCAGTGGCCCCAGTTTTTCGTCTGTCCAGTCTTGAAATTTAGTTTGAATCAAAAACAAACTTTGCTTAGCAGTCCAGTGCCGATTGCTGGCCTCCATTTTTAAAACCAAAGAACGTCTGGAGCCGCGTGTTACGTCATATCTGAGCATGCGCTGAAAGAACGCACCCGGGATCAATTTAAACAGGAAAAGATCAAATTCAATCTTGCTGATATTTTATCATTAAACTCGGGACATGTTTTATATAGATATATATTTTCTTTTATGAAAAAAGAAAATATATAGAATATATAGTTTAGATTCTGTTCCACAGATGGCGCTAATGCACACGAAAGCTGCTTGCCAACCGCCAATAAGCAACAGAAGAAGAAAAACACCACAAAGAAGAAATTTCCGTTTGAGCGGGTACAAGATACCTCAATCGGATTGGTTAAAGGAATATTCCATCCCTGTTCAATTCTTTCCGTTTGAGCAATTACACCAAATGCAATTGGAATATTTGGGTCCATGTATACTATTGACATAATGGCTATTGACATAATATTTGCAAATGATGATTAATAAATGTTAATTGTAAAAAGTGATATTGCATAATTCCTCACGGCACACCTGACGGTTTCTCAAAGGTACACGAGTGTGCCGCGACACAGAGGTTGAAAATCACTGGTTTAGTGGTTGGGGTTAGGTTAGGGTTTAGTGGTTAGACTTGGAGTTGTGGTCTGGTGTTTGGGTTCACGTTGAGTTTTTTAAATACAGCTATTGTATTGTTGTGAGGGTGTGATACATGAATTATTGTCTTTTGTGTTGCCATGTGTATTGAAAACCTAGAAAAAGCCATAAAGGATCTCTTTGTTATCAGTGGGTGAGCAGTGCCCTCTGGCGGCCACTTAATGAACTCCTAGGCAGCAAAAGAGCATCCTCTGTCTTTGTTGCAGCCTAAAGCATCATGTCATTTCAAAGACACACATTTGTGTGGGTGTGTGTGTGTGTGTCCCAACATGAATACATTGATGTCATGCAAAGTGTCTCCCGGGAGCGGGTGCGGGGGGGTGGGACAGAACACAAGTTACATGGATTAATTCACCAAACAAGCACAGCAAGGACAAGCAGAGGGTAAAGGAGCTTTTCTACACTTCAAAGGTGCTAAAGAAGTGACCTGAAAAAAAACAAAGATTTTGCAAAAGGTCGAGACCCGACAAAACGCCACGAAATCGACGCCTTCCCAAGACCCCTGATGACTGACCAGAAACGTGTAGTTGCAGTGACCTGAAAAAAGTGCAATTGTAAACTCCTTGAGGGTGAGTACGTGCCCCCTACCATCCCGACCATGCAGGAAGCTGCGACAAAGTGAAAGGACAAATCTGGCAAAGGGGATTTGGGGGCATTTTGTTGAGGACCACCGGGGCGGCTGATGAAGGCGTGAGAGGGTTCCCTCCTTTCGGCGACTTTGGCTTCCTTTGGCTCACCGAAGGACAGATCTTCAGCAGCTGGTGTCTGCCGGGCCCAGAGGAGTCCAATCAATGCTCACATTTCAGGACAGAACGATGACAGATGAGAGCGACTCGCAGCACACAGAAGATCGATAATATTCATGGCCTCCAGCAGCTAAGTCGACGCTGCACAATGGACGCTCAGGTATGGAGCTGTTCACCTTTACGCTCCAGCGGGAGACAACCGGAATGAGACATTGTCCTCTGCTTCTCAAATAGACTTGCATTCAGGGAGAGACAATGAACTGTAATGTCGGACTGTTTAGGTTTCTCCTTTAACTCCCATAATTCCGACTGTTTGCGCCGCATGGCCAAATCGCACAAATGGAGTGTCAGGCTCGCAGTTTGTGGACTTTGACTGGAGACTGATATATCGCGGCTCGGTCATGAGTCCCTCAAGAAAAGGACTGAAGCCTCACAGGCTGGATTAATCCTTTTCATCAGCGTCATCGGTTTTTAACATCAGCGTCTCCGGCAGTCTTCCTTCGGTCCTCCTTTGGTCTTAGTGCGTATTGAGGTTTCTGCCAGGAAGGGTTACGCCCTTCAAACCGGGACTACTGCGTCATGGTAAAAGAAAGAATCCTAGTTTGGGGATTAGAGCTGGCATTTGGGATTTGGGGGTTAGGACTAGGATTATGGTTTGGGGTTTGTAGGTTTATGGGTTAGGGTTTGTGTTAGGGCAATTGGTATTGTTTGGGGTTAGATTTCATTGGTTGGGTTGGGGTTTTGTGACTAGGACTAGCGTTAGGGTTTGGTGGTTTAGTGGTTCCAGGTTAAGGTGAGGTTAAAGGTTTGGGTTAGTTCTTACAATAAAGGTTCATGTGGTTGTGATTAAGGCTTTAGTATTTAGGACTGGAGCTAGGGTTTGGGGGTTCAGGTTAGCGTAAGGGTTAACAGCGTCCTAATTCTCATTTCTTGCATGAAGACTAGGTCCACCAACTCCAGAAAGGCAGCCCATGTAGTGGACCAGTTTCTAGCAGCGTCTGGTGTAGATGTACACCAGAACCTGGTACCTGGTACCTGGAACCGTGGCTCCTTCACATTGAGAGGAGCCAGATGAGGTGGCTCGGGGATCTGGTCCGGATGGCTCCTGGACATCTACCTGGGGAGATGTTCAGGGCGAGTCCAACAGGTATTGGCCAGAGACAGGAAGTTTGGATTCCTGCTTAGGCTGCTGCCCCTTCGACCCTGCCCCTTCAGATAAGTGGAAGATGAATGGATGGAAGCCTCTGCATGTAAGACAGGGTCCTTCTTCCATGCATACAGATCCATCCATCCATTAATCCATCCATCCATCCTAAGTCTTCCCTACATGTTGAAAGAAAGTCAAGATGGCGAGAAACTTTGAACATCTTCAGACTGAAATGAGGTCTTTCTGTCTTCCATAGACCAGCAACCTTAACCACTTGAAGAGGAATACGTGACATACGAAGGGACTGCCCTCAGCTGCCCTCGGCGCCTTGTGATTGGGTGTGATTGAAAATAGATAACATAGAAATGTTTGCCACTGCGACGCACCCTAAGGTCACGCATCAATGAGAAATCAATGAAGGTCTTACTCTTGATCAAGCTGTATTATCATAGCCATAGAGGAGAGATTACAACGTAATGACTTTTCCGTGGAATGTTCCGGTGTCTGCCAGCAGCAGCAGGAAGCAACGCCAGCAAGAGAGAGAAGGAGGACGCAGAGGACAAGTCCACCACGGACGATCCACAGAACATGTAGGAGAACGTCCACAGCGGGAGTGATGCAATACGAGCAATAATTTAAATAAAGGCATCGGGGCAACGCACGAGCGGGCTAACGACTGATCAGGGTGATGGCTGCCGGCTTCAACGTCCGACAGACAGCAAACGCCGTGTTCGTTCCAGTTTGTCCATGAGCGGAGGCCATCTTTCAGAACAGGACTCTCCTCTACGCCTTCACTCAGTTTTTGTAGTCAAGTACTCCAGGAAGGAAGAACACATTCTGCTGGTCACAGTTCTACGTGTTCTGAGAGTTCCCCGCCGCCTGGGGCTCTGGGGGGTAGGGGGGGTCCGCTCTAGGACCTCCTGTCGGTGCAGGACCTGCAGCACTGCTCCCCGTAGAACTTGTGTCCGCACACGCCGTGCTGAGGGACCAGGTGGCACCAGCTGAAGCGGTCTGAGCAGGGGGGGTCCACTGTGGGGTGACAATAACACACTTGTTACCTCCGCCAAGGAACTTTATTCAAAGTGAAGACGTGTCTTGATGTGTTGGTTGATAATGTTCACTACAGCCACCTGCAGGACTGGAGGGGAACAGCATGCACTGCAACGGCTCTAAGCGACTACCAACAGGAAGTCATCATGCTCTTCCTGCATCAGACTTCCAGGCTAACTAATTAACTTCAAGTTGGGCTTACTCGTGAATGCAAGCAGACCACAATGCCTTGCTCTGAAGGAGTTTACCTCTCGGAGTCAACCCGGCAGCTGTGACCCGGTTCTGGTGTTGCTGCCACGGTGGCGCGGGTGCGGCAGGCGGGCAGAAGTGAGTGTTGCACGCCCTGGAGGTGAGGGGCCGCTGTTGGGGGAGGCAGCCTGCCGCGGGACCACCCTGGCGCAGACACTGGACGGTGCGCGTCTGGACCCCCCCGCCACAGGACACCGAGCACTGAGGGAAAGGAGGAGACAAGATGTTGAGGAACATGGAGTTCGCACCAGAATGGAGACGCTCAAAGGAAGAGGAAGGCAAAGAGAACGTTATCTCTGCCCTCCAGTTAGCTTCCCACAAGCATCTCTGGTGGAGACATGGAGAACCACCCTACCAAACCCCCGAGGGCCATCTTAGCGGTGGATGAGCCAGCGTGCCATATCATATTGCGTTAGCATTAGCATTAGCATCATCTGCAGGCTTGGGTCATCTGTACCTGTTGCCATGGGGAATAGTACCAGCCCGACACCACAGCACTGGAGGCGGTTCTTCCCCCCGCCAGGACCCGAGGAACCTCAGGGCACGGACCCCGGTTGCAGACCTGCTGGAGTTCCACCGAGGGTTTGGCTAGGTTCCTGCACCTCCTCACCGGGAATTCCACAAATCTGCATAGGGAAGGTGGTGGTTACCTGAATGGAAGAAGTGGTTTTTGTGAGCCGTTCTTACCCTCCCTGGAAGTCTCTCTCCCCACAATGGAGCTCCCGCTTCTGGGTGCCCGGACCGCAGGACCTGGAACACTGAGACACGGACAAGGTCACGGTTTGGAGCGTTTCCAGGGTCTAATGTTCCCTCATGGTGATACAAAAGCAGAACCCAGTACTACCAAATCATACAAAAACACACAAAAAAACTTAGTATGATTGACATTTCTATCATTTCTACTGTTGCCCCCTCGTTTGTAGTGGTTAACTGCGATTTAAGATGGTAATATATTTCCGCAGAAACATTATTAGCGGCCTGTAGACATGAAATAATGCGCCTCTAGTCGCATTGTTCATTGCTTACAGCACATGGTGCAACTCCAGACGGCTACGAGCTAGCCAGCTAAGAAGAAGAAGAAGCCAAAAACTTACCACTTCCACACCATATGGGAGGTGAACATTTTTGGCACATGTCATGGCCGACTTCATGTTGTGTTAAGCTATTAAGTGTAATGTAAGCTATTTCAATATACGTTGACCATAAAAGATAATAGTCACCAATCATCAATTCACTTCTGAAACAGACGATACAGCGAGGGGGTGATAATCCAAGGATGACTGAAATATAAAATAATCCCGATCCAGGAAATCTACCTTCATAAGCTTGTTGTTTGCATCAGTGATACGTTTATGTTGCTAAAAACGGCTGCTCACAAACCTTGTCCTTTTTTTCCATTGGTAGTGAGACCCAGCCTTGCCGTGTCTGCCAGCAAGCTATTCTATAGAGGACTGGTCCATATTTAAACATAAGAACGTAACCCAAGAGAGCATAGCCTACCTCTCCCCAGGAAGTGGGTGCCCACTGGAGCCTGTCGTTCTTGGGGCAGCGTCGGAGGACGCAGGTCTCCTGGGCTTTGGGTCGCTGGTGCTGGCGGCACATGCTTTCCGGCACCACCGCCGTCTCCGCCCCGGGGTCGGCGCTTTGGCAGAAGACGCTACGCTTCCGTAGTCCGCGGCCGCAAGTCTTGGAGCACTGCGGGTGGATGCAGGGTGAGGGGGGCACAGTGAGATGTTGGTGGTATCCTCTGGGGGGACGGAACCTGTGTTGACCTCATATTGGGTCGGCCTTCACTTCTTTGAGTTTGACATGTTTGACTGTGACTTTTGAAGGCTGGATTAACACTGCAGTATCTTGTATTTTATATTGGTTTTTTATCTCCTGTACAGCGACCTTGGGTGTCCTGAAAGGCGCTTTTAAAGAAAATGTATTATTATTATTATTATTAATATTGTCAGGTCATTCTCAGGGCATTGAACCATCGCAACTGGCCATAGTGAGCACAAGTGCTGTCGAACACTAGCTATCAACTTTTTATGGTCTTTCGGCAAAATAATGGTCATGGTCTGGGGCCGCACGAGTGCTGCTAGTAAGAGTTAGTATTGACATTCACCTCACGCTGGACTATCAAACCAGAAGGTCGCCACGGCGATGCTGGTCCGTTATGGCCCCAACGCTGGACACAGCAAAGCCATCACTCCCGAATGAATGTGACCTCAAACATCAGCGTATTCTCCGCCACAACGCCATAACTGTAAACTCATCTAAAGAGTCCCAAGTGCTCATTCGGGACTTTGCATGGCTTTATGCGACGCACGGCTATCATTCATTGCACACAGGCAAGCTGCTTGATCCCGGCAGTGGGGGTTTTGGTCACTCAAAGCTTCCATTGATCGTTTCAAGGTGACCGGCTTTGACCGCCACCTGAACGCGCTCAAATAGTCAAGGAATGACGGCTCTGTGACAGCTGACTGACACCTCTTTAACAGCATGATTGGCTAACGCCGCCTGCAAAAAGTCTGATTTGCTGCATGACGCACAGGAAAAGGTGCACGGCGCCGGTCGAGGCTTAAAGGCTGTACAGGAAATGGTTGTCATTTTGTTATTACTATTACCAAGTTGTATTCAGTAATGTACGTATACAAAGGCTGTCTTAAAAATGATATCATTTTGGAAAAGTGACTTAAAGTGACTTATTACCACTACATTCTACCTATTTTATAGTTTTTCGTGTCATTTGAAAAGTTTTAATTACATTTATTTCATTTATTTTATGGCATAATAGCATGATGATGATGAATATTGAATATAATATGCCAAATTATTTAAAAGAAATACCGTATACTAAGATAAGATATGCCTTTATTCGTCCCTCAGTGGGGAAATTTGCATTGCACAGCAGCAAGAGAACAGAATTATATTATATTATATTATATTATATTATATTATTATATTATATTATATTATATTATATTATATTATATTATATTATATTATATTATATTATATTATATTATATTATATTATATTATATTATATTATATTATATTATATTATATTATATTATATTATATTATATTATATTATATTATATTATATTATATTATATTATATTATATTATATTATATTATATTATATTATATTATATTATATTATATTATATTATATTATATTATATTATATTATATTATATTATATTATATTATATTATATTATATTATATATTGACTATTTTATTGACCCAATATTAGCACTGTGAAATAACATTACTGAAGTGATGTTCATCCGGCAGTTTCGCAAATGTCCAGCAGAGGGCAGCAGAGCCACGAGGATAAGCGTGTGTTAGCATTCTCTATGAATGTTTGAGTTGCATGTAGCAAAAGAAGTACATTTATCTGAAAAGTAACTTAGCAAAATGGAATGCTGACATACTAGAAATATTAAAATGTATTTACCAGCCGACCTGATAATAATGCACACATGGTCTGCGGAGGGAAAATGTACCTGAGACCAGGATCCAGTGTTCCAGTCCGGAGGGCAGGCCAGGGTGTTGCAGGGCTGCACCTGAGCAGGAGAGATGACGGGGCAGAGGGAGTGAGGGGCCACCTCCTCCCTCTGGTAGGTCACCTTCCTCATGCACCTCAGAGTCCTGGTCTGCTGGCCTCCTCCGCACGAGCGACTGCAAGACCCCCAGCCTCCGGTCCACCAGCTGAACAAGATACCGGTGTTTAGGCGCACGGTCCTCAGCACACAAGCAGCAAACGCTTCCTGATCAAAGGTGACCAGGAAGGTCGGAAATAGTTGCCGTCTCGGCACCGCAGCCCAAAGGGGGACATTACAGCAAACGAGTGGTCTGACCACCGCCGGTTCAGGCGGGACGGGAGATGGAGAGTCGGACAGATGGTTCGGAAAGGACGCGAGACCGCAAAAACACGGGCGAAGACCCGCCACAGGGCTTTAGCTTCTCTTTAGAATTCCGCAGCTCTCTGAGGGACTGTGGCTGCACTTTGGAAAAATGGGAATGATTGGATATTTGGCTTAAAGGACAGTTTCTTTGGTCCATGATGATAAATCCCACCGGCAGGTTGACTGTCTTCCTTATCCCAAACTTCATTTTGAGGTGGAAGAGTTGCCATTTTAAGCTAATATTGACTTTAATTGTAGCCAGTGGGTATCTTACATTTGTTTCTACAGTAAAAAAAATGCCACACAGCATTTATAAGCATTAAAAACACTCGTTCTGATTGGCGCCGGCTCCCCTTTCTGATGATTTATTACAATAAAATTCATAACGGCCAATAAAAACGGCCCCCCATGCAAATTCCACATAGCACCGTTCCTCCCCTGAGGGGCAAACAGCAGCACGGGGGGTCAAAGTGTAAAAGCAGAATGTCTAGAAGAGGGGCATGGGGGGTATGGGGGGGTCGGACTTGTTCGGCATGGCTAGACCGGCCATGTCTCCCGGGAATCTCTGCACAATAAAACATGTCAGCGTTTTGATGCGAGACTTATAAGCAAACGAGGATGAAAAGCAGTCACATGGCGCAGGGCGACCAAACAACGGGGGCGGGCCCGGACGTGCGAGTGGACTGTTTAATACCTTCAGCCGAGATAAGAGAAACGCTCGAGACGGATTAGAGACAGGAAATGGCGTCTCGGGTGGTGGGAACGTCAAACGACAAACAGAGGCCGAGTGTTGGAGTGTAAGCGATATTTCTCTGGCTGGCTCCGCTCCGCCCGGACTTGTTTGCAGCCGCCCTCCTCGGTCGGCGGCGGGCGAAGTGACAACATCCTAAACATCCGACGCATGTGTTTTGTGCTTCTATTTCGGCCCCGTGGTTTGGACGCGCAGGGCCGTAATTTAGGCATTAGTTGAAGTGCCGGTGCTCTCCTCCCTGACCCCAAAAACGAGGTGTCCTGCCTCCGCTGCGAAGCGGAGACGTAAATCACCGGCCTCAGCCGAAGGCCTTTCATTGGGCGCTGTTTCGACTTGCACGCCGCCACACTGAAGCCTGCGTGCACGCCCTGCTTTGAAAGCGAGCGCCATTAGACGCATGGGTGGGCTCGGGATCTACGGAGGGTTTTGATCTCAAGTTAAGGTTTATATCCTGGGGGCTGGACTGAAATAAGAAAACAGTCCAATCCCTGACTTCCACATAGTCGGACAGACGGATTAGAGGCGGGCAATATGCCAAACAACGCTAGCTTGGAAGCAGGGGAAGCCATTAGTTTGCTAAAAACAGTATTTTATAGTATAGATCAGGGGTGGGCAAACTTTTGGACTCGGGGGCCGCATTGATTTAAGAAAATTGACGGGGGGGGGAGGGGATCAGACTATATATTTTAAGTGTCATGGAGTCTGCTATATATATACTTTGAGATCATTTATTTGATGTAAAGTGCCTTATAATTTAAATTTTAATAATAATAATAATAATATAATAATAATATTATTTGGTTAATAATAATAATGATAATTATTATTCTAATTGTTATTATTATTGTTATTATGATTATTATTATGTGCTTGTGTCCCTTTTTTCAGGATCAAATAACGAAAATTGATAAGTCAGCTACTTCAACCATGAAAAGGTTGGCTCAAGCCATGATGCCAGGTTGTATGTTGAGTTTAAATGAAATACTTTGGAAAGAACGGGCGGGCCGTATTCAAACACTTGGCGGGCCGGATGTGGCCCCCGGGCCGTAGTTTGCCCACCCCTGGTATAGATGATAATATAGGAAAAGGATACATGCTGACATGCTAACAGTGCATTTGCATTTTATGAGCAATATCACGCTAGGGGGCGGCACGGTGGACGAGTGGTTAGCGCGCAGACCTCACAGCTAGAAGACCATGGTTCAATTCCACCCTCAGCCATCTCTGTGTGGAGTTTGCATGTTCTCCCCGTGCATGCGTGGGTTTTCTCCGGGTACTCCGGTTTCCTCCCACATTCCAAAAACATGCTAGGTTAATTAGCCACTCCAAATTGTCCATAGGTATGAATGTGAGTGTGAATGGTTGTTTGTCTATATGTGTCCTGTGATTGGCTGGCCACCAGTCCAGGGTGTACCCCGCTTCTCGCCTGGAGACAGTTGGGATAGACTCCAGCACCCCCGCGTAGAAAATGAATGAATATCAAGCTAGGCTAGCCTCGTCTCATGATTAGCTGCCTCACCTGCATAACTAAAGGATATTTGGCAGCGCTTCAATTTAAGATGTGTAGTGAAGCCTGTTTTTTTTGTTGTTAGTTTGTTTACAAAGCGGTGACCATAAATTTCCAAGCAGGCTCACCTAGCTGAAATCATTTTTATAGCAGATTCCAAAAACCAGCAGAGCACTCTTGGCGTATAGAGGATCTTTGACAAGCGACTTTGCAGAAGATTCAATGAACATAACGTTCTTTAGTGGGACAGGAGAACACAAACGCACTTTTGATCAGGCTCCACAGCGGCGTGGTCCGAAGATAAGACTACAGGGTTGTGTCGCTACACGACGATGATGATGATGATGATGATGATGATCACACAAGCAAACCCACTTGGAGCGTCGCTTAAAAAAGACGCAAGGACAGATGAGAGCGCGGGTCAGAGAAGAAGAAGGCAAAGTGCAGACTCCTCAAACCGCGCGGTGAAAGGGTGTGCATGCATGCCTGTAATAAAAGCGCTTGGCTACGTGGACGCACACACGCCGCGTGTCTCACACACACACACACACACACACACTTACTAGGCAGGGCAGGGCTGTGTGTTGCAGAGGTGAGATCCCAGTGTGGGTCTGGTGAGTGGGTTACACATGGTGGAGTTGACGTGGACTTTCTGGTCCAGCAGACAAATAGCTTTGGTGGAGATGCGACCTTGAGGGAAGAAATGAATGACATTATAAAAGATAGTACTCACATATTGGTAGTACTAATACTACTACCTCTATGGACGTGTCAATCAAAGTATTTGAACTATGTGCTGGTGAACTACTACATCTGAGTGTACTTTTTGTTTGTTATTCCAACTGTCACATTTGATGACCTCAGATTGAACACCGCGTCTTAAACACAGACGGATGAAAGCTAACTAGCTTAGCCTCTGTCCACATGTAAACAGACACCACTAGTTACTAGTTAGCGATATTCCACTTTCAGCTGCAAACTTCAGGATGAAACCTTTAGTACAGGGGTGGGCAAACTACGGCCCGGGGGCCACATCCGGCCATCCAAGTGTTTGAATACGGCCCGATCGTTCTTTCCAAAGTATTTCATAGTACTTCAAGTATTTCATAGACACTAGTAGTATGGCCCGCCGTCAAATTTATTAAATCAATGCGGCCTGTGAGTCAAAAAGTTTGCCCACCCCCGATGGGAAGTTAGGTTAAACTCATATAAACAGTTGGGTCAATGGCGGCCATGTTTCATATGGCCGTCCCTTGTTTATCGCGCTTAATTGGTTCCAGACTCAACTGACTTAAATTAATTTCTCTGACATCGGATTCATAAAAGGAATGTTTTCAAAGTTAGAGTATAGAAAACCTGTCTGACTTTCTGAATGCAATTTTTAACATTCTCGGAGCCCTGTAGAGAGGAAATAACACCCCTATAGTCACCTTTACACTCCTGTTATTCATTGTCTACACCACATTGTAACCTCTAATTTATTTCTTCTAAAATTAAAAAGCAGAAAATGTACCACTTCCACACTGGATGGGAGGAGATCCTTTTTCCCATTGTGTCATGTGGAACATGCCATGACTGAGTTCATGACTTCATGCAGTATTAAGTTAAACTAATGTCTCAATTCTCTGTGTCATTACTGCCACCTAGTGACCAGGAGACGTATAATTATAACTTAATTTAACTTTATTATAATTTTAATTTAACTATAATTATTCTCTCTAAAATGTATTTTGCGTTCATATTTTTGGGTTTGTGGAACGGATTAATTAGATTGAGTTGATTTTTGGGGGGAAAATGTGCTCGTTTTTGTGGACATTTGGTTTTTTGTTGTTCTGGATATCTTCTTAGTTGTGGACCAAAGACAAAAATCTATTTTTTAGTAGTCTTTGCCTTTGTCGGTGATGCTCCCTCATATTTCTTGCTTTGGACTTCACATCTACACTTTGTACTTCATACTCCCCATCAGTGATGGTTTGTCAGGCGGTCTGATTCCCC
This sequence comes from Doryrhamphus excisus, assembly GCF_030265055.1. Lineage (NCBI taxonomy): Eukaryota > Metazoa > Chordata > Actinopteri > Syngnathiformes > Syngnathidae > Doryrhamphus > Doryrhamphus excisus. Next base: position 3,326,507 of record NC_080477.1, read on the forward strand.
CGAGGCCAAACCAAAAAGTGCCACAACAAACGTGTCTCACGTCCTTTTGGTGACAAGAATGTAAACAGGAAGCCTGTTTTGATGTACGGACCAGTTGGTCCACACCCAAGTTTCCCATCCACCGCCGTGACCCACCAGAAAAAGCTCGGTGGAAGACTCCTGCCATAAAAACCGTCCATCCTGATCACCGCATGCGTGCGCATGAAAGCAGCCCTGGAAGGCAGTAGAAACGTAGAAAGCCCACATCCAAACAGCGGCTCACCTCCAGCACAGGGAGCGGAACAGTCAGAGCGCACCACGCCCCAGCTGTAGTCCGGCTTCCTCTCGGTGCGAGGCAGCGTGTACTCCCAAACCACGCCGGGGTTCCTGCCCTGCAGGAGGATCTGCAAGAAGACCAAGAAGAGTCCTTTAATCGTCAGGGAAGACACACTTTCTCAATCAAGGGCGTCCACAAATAGCATGACGTGTTTACAATACGCTTGGTGGTAGTAGAGCGACAGTTTAGTCCTTCACATTTATTTTATTTTATTTATTTAATTTTAAAGCTACATGGTCTCAGTGGTCGTCAGCACCGTCCCTCCAAACCACGCACACGCACATCGCTAATGCAACCGTAGAGGAGCAATCGCACAAACGTCAACTATGCTGCACGTGTTCATGTCGATGACAGCCAAACCCCGACAACCACAATTACCGTATACATTCAGTGGTGGGCGGGGCATTTGGTACCTGGGCCTTCAGTGGGGACTTGAACAGCAGGAAGTTTTCCTTAGCAGACAACATGAATGGAATGGCAGTATTATTTATACATAATTCATTCATGCTGGAGCCTATCCCAGCTGTCTGCGGGCGAGCGGCAGGACTGGTGGCCAGTCAATCACAGGGCACATATAGACAAACAACCATTCACACTCACATTCATACCTATGGACAATTTGGAGTGGCTAATTAACCTAGCATGTTTTTGGAATGTGGGAGGAAAAAAAACGGAGTACCCGGAGAAAACCCACGCATGCACGGGGAGAACATGGAAACGCCACACAGAGATGGCGGAGGGTGGGATTGAACCCTGGTCTCCTAGCTGTGAGGTCTGCGCGCTAACCACTCGACCGCCGTGCAGCCAGGCTATTTATACATAATGATTATAATAATGTTTGTAGTCATTTGTTGCCATTTACCCTGACTCGGATTCAAACCACGTTCTGAAGGCCCTGGGCTGATTACTTTAATATGGCAACAAAAGGAAGTGAAATCTGATTGGACAGAATGATCTGACATTTCCATACACGACTAGGAGCAGTGCAATCAAGGCCCACGCTACTAAGAAACTGTTGGGAATAAATTCATTCCATGGAAGAAATACTACAACTGTTGAAGTTGTTAAAGTGATTCTGGGTGTCTAGGCCAGCAGAGGAGGATTTGCTGGCCCTGACTGCACACTGAGCCTGAGTCTTTTACTCAGTAGTCTTGGTCTTTAAGGAGAAAAAGTGTATTGTTGCTGGTACCAGGTGAAATATGCCACACTGAGACCTGCAGGACTTGAACACACCGTGGACATGTCAGTGACAACGTGGCAGGAAGCTTCAGTGCTGTCATTAACTTTTGACCACCAGCCTATTCAGGGTTCAGCACACATTAGGATGCAACGTTTCTTCCTCTGCGCTCCGGAACCAGCTGACCGCACGAACGCTATGGTTACGTTATCTGGACTGCTCCATTTCCTGCATCTTCCACCGTACCACATCCTTTTCCCATTCCCATTCCCACCAAGCGGCCGTGATTCCTAGTTACCTCGCAAAGAACGTTTATTTGCACATCTAATTTGAGCGGAGTCTCGTGGAAGAGAGAAAGCGGAGGTGGTCATTAGAGGGTCCCGGAGTCATCCCGGAACGCGCGCGAAGGATTGGCTAAAAGCGCTTGGCGCTCATTTGCATATCAGTCTTTCACAGTTTAGCCGTGATAAGGGATGATCATTTCCTGACGTCCTTCGACTGTCAAATTAGTCACACAGCTGTCGATACGGCTGATTTTCCTTGGCCGCCATCCCAGCGTACACAAAAGGAGTGGAAGCCAAGCGCCTCCTGGGTCCCGTCCATGTTTCAAAAGCCCCGAGGCAACAACAGCCACAGAGTGTTAGCGAACCAAACAAGTCCTCATCGGTTTACAGCATGAGTCTAGTCCAGGGGTGGGCAAACTACGGCCCGGGGGCCACATCCGGCCCGCCAAGTGTTTGAATACGGCCCGCCCAATCTTTCCAAAGTATTTCATTTAAACTCAACATACAACCTGGCATCATGGCCTGAGCCAACCTTTTGATGGTTTTATCAATTTCGTTTTTTGACATGGTCTGTTGTTTACAAAGTGCTCCTGAAAAAAGGGACACAAGCACATAATAATAATAATTATTATTATTATTATTAGATTATTAGATTATTATAATTATTATTAGAACTATTATGATTATTATAATTATTATATTAATGCTAATTATTATATTAATTATATATAATATTATTGTTATATTTGCATATTTTATATATACATAATAATAATATAATAATAATTATTTTAATTTTATTGTAATTATTATAATATTTTATTATTTGTAAAATATTTAAATATAAATATAAATTAATAAATAATAATAGCAGATTGCATGACAATTTTACAGATACAATAAATACGTAATAATAGATACGTAAATTTTGTCATATCAAGCCTGCGAGTCAAAAAGTTTGCCCACCCCTGGTCTAGTCCATATTTGTTTAGGTGTAATGCAATGCTTCCTCCCAATCTCCAGTGCCCAATTCCCACCAAAACATGACATGAAGTGGACACGCAATACAAGAGCTGTGTCCAAACATTCGTCACTTCTTTTTTGCACCTTTCCATCTGTGAAAGCTTTGAAAGTAAAAAAAAAATCTCAGTGTTGAAGACACCCAAAGGACGATGTCGGCCAGGATAAACACGACAAATGTTCAGACAATGGATACGGACATCAGCAAAGTTGTGTACCAAACTGAACCTTGCCGCCGGGTGGAACGGCATCTATGCAGATCATGAGGAGGAAAAACAAAAACCAAAAAACCAAATATTCAATTTGCGCGTCCTGACCTTAACTCATCACATTCAAAGAGTTCCATTGCAGAATTCCTAATCTTTTAATCTCGCCGCGATCCTCCTCTCCAAACCAGCCTCCATCAAGCTCTTTTTTGTAATTACAGGACGGACTCAGAGAGATTACGGCTGTGACATCTGCACATCAGCGCAGATGTATGACGGCCGCACACGGATCACGGTTACTTGGATTAAGCTTCCTTTCTCCCTTGGAGGACAACGTCCAGTCCTGGGAACGTTAATCCTGTTTTCGTACGTCATAGTTATGGTAACGGAAAGCAAGTGTCAAAGTCGAAAGGGGATGAAGGAAACATATCATGCTAATACTACTGGTCATCTAAAGACCCGCTTTATTACCCTTTTAAAACCGCCAATGTGTTGCTACGGTAACTGCTGGGGATGCACCAATCCTGAATTTGGATATATGCCGATACGATGCAATTCTGATACCAGAGCTCTGTTTTCCAACCACAACAAAAAATATCAGCGAATGTAGTCGTCACACGGTGGCGCTGTTTGACCCCCTAAATTCATTCATTCATTCATTTTCTACCGCTTTTCCTCACGAGGGTCGCGGGGGGTGCTGGAGCCTATCCCAGCTGTCTTCAGGCGTAAGGCGGGGTACACCCTGGACTGGTCGCCAGCCAATCACAGGGCACATATAGACAAACAACCATTCACATTCATACCTATGGACAATTTGGAGTCGCCAATTAACCTAGCATGTTTTTGGAATGTGGGAGGAAACCGGAGTACCCGGAGAAAACCCACGCATGCACGGGGAGAACATGCAAACTCCACACAGAGATGCCCGAGGGTGGGATTGAACCCTGGTCTCCTAGCTGTGAGGTCTGTGCGCTAACCCCTAGACCACCGTGCCGCCCCCCCTAAGTTGGATTGACCTGAAATGTCTCCAATCCTGGAATCCTGGAGGAGCTCGGTCATCCAGGAGTGGAGCAGCTGGGCGTTCACATCAAGGCGAGCCAGTTGAGTTGGCTCGGGCGTCTAGTCCGGACTCTTCCATGGTGAGGTGCATCGGGACGCTCGACCGCTGGCCACACGGGAGCAGGTGGCAGGAGACCAGGAAGTCTGGACTTCCCTGTCGCCGCCCCCGCAACTCGGGCCCCGATAAGCGCAAGAAAATGTATGGATTATGACTTTATTTCCATAATATTTTGATTGAATCACCATAATATTACAATTAACCCCAACCTAATTTTTCCCAAAATACAACTTTTGTTTTCTTTCTCATGATATTAAGATTTTTTTCATTAATATTTCAACTTTGGGCGGCACGGCGGTGGAGTGGTTAGCGCGCACACCTCAGAGCTAGGGGACCAGGGTCCAATTCCACCCTCGGCCATCTTTGTGTGGAGTTTGCCGAGGGTGGATGCGTGGGTTTTCTCCGGGTATTCCGGTTTCCTCCCACATTCCAAAAACATGCTAGGTTAAAGTCAAGACTCCAAATTGTCCATAGGTATGAATGTGAGTGTGAATGGTTGTTTGTCTATATGTGCGGTCGAAAATGTGATCATTTTCTAAAATTATTCATTCAAAATCATTCATTTTCTAAAAGCGGTAGAAAATGAATGAATGAATGAATTTCAACTTTATGCTACTAAAACGAAAAAAAAGTGTAACTTTCCGCTGTTTTTTTTGGTTCGCCCCTTTAGCATGTGTGTGTAAAACGTGAGCACGAAAACGTCTTTGAAGGGTAACTTTCGAGACGAGTGACTACTTGTCGTTGAGCGTTTATTCATTCATTCATTTTCTACCGCTTAACCTCACGACGGTCGTGGGAGTGCTGGAGCCTATCCCAGCTGTCTTCGGGCGGGAGGCGGGGTCCACCCTGGACTGGTAGCCAGCCAATCACAGGGCACACATACGTAGATAAGTGTTAGTCTAATGATTATAAAACATAGTGTATATGCTAGAAAGCATTTTGACCACAACCCATAGGGGGCGCCACAAATGCAATCCCAATTTTCTGGCAGCATGAACACCCTCCCCTCAAGGTTCATGCGGGGCAACATTTTATCATTTGTCCATCTATTGTGTTGAAGTTATGGTATGTATATCGCAGCTATGAAAGGAAACAATACGTGCATCACCAGCCAGCAGGAGCTCAACTAGAGCAGAAAACCTTCTCCAAAATAGCCCCCGCGGCGGAGACATTCCTCCATTCAAGCAACAGTGACCAGCGAGTCAAGTAAACACCACGCTGGCATCCCTCCGCCCGCTCAACCCCGTCCTCGAAACCAGCGTCCCGCACGAGGACACAGCAGCTCCTTTTGTCTTCACACGAAAGAAAGAAAACCTCACCTGGTTTCTACTTCTGTTCCTGTGTTCCTGCAGCCTGGAGGTCAGAGTTCGAGAGAAAACAGATGCTTCTGCTGACATGGTTACCTCACCCCCACCCCCCCCCCAACAAGACGGGGGATGAACAACTGTCAGCACCATCCACCTGTAACGCCGTCGCATTCTGACGTGTCGGGGCAAGTAAAGACTCAGGCGCCCGTCCCCTACCCCCCGTCCCTCCACCAGCCAAGTGTCCATCATGTGTTTTTGAGGTGAGTTAGCACGTGACTGCCCTTTACTTTGGATTCTGATTATGCTAGGACTGCCACCATATTTATAAATCATCATGCAAAACTGAAAAACCACAACAAACAAATTGGAGGCCAATCCGCATCCTGAACCAGATGATGTTGGACCCGTTGGAACCTTCTTTTCCTCTAGTCACCCGTTTGTTGAACATCAAAAGTTGAATAGAAACATTTATTTGCGAATATGCCAAAAGTAAACCAGCTGCAGGCCAGAAACGGCATCCGTGCCACACGTTGGACAACACTGCTATTAAGTCAAAAACGACCTGAGGTTGTCCAATTTAGAATTCAGCCAGGATTTTGAGGAAAAAACGCCTGGAGAGACCACGCGTGACATCATCTGAGGATATCGTGCCAGACTTTTTGTGACGCCATTGTTGACAGCGTACAGAGAGTTGATTAACCCTTACATCTTCAACCTTTTGTCTCCTTTTCCCACCATTCGCCCTTTCATTGAACATTCGAGGCTCAGACGGGACCCCGCGACCCCCGCCGAGATTTCCTTCATTGATATTTCAAGCTTTCAAACCTTCGCCAACCTTGACATAACACCTTAACCCTAGAAGACGGCCCCCCTGCTGCAGCGCTAAAGAAAGCTCCAGCGTTCCGTTCAATGACTCCGTCTATACGCTTCTAATTAATCGAGACCTCGTTGCATGAAAGAAAAAAAAAGGAACAGTGGGACGGCATCTGTGGTCAGGGGGCCTGTCACCACCAATCGGCAAGAGCGCACATCACTCGGCTTACTTCAAACACCAGCGTCTCATTAGTCGGCCCGGCGGCGTGGAGGCTCTCCGGCTTGTTGAAAGAGCGTTGGTAGCTGAACACGGCTCCTCCGATGTGGAACTTCCCCGGCCAGTCCACCGTCCAGTCCCCGGTCAGGTAGTACTTCCGCTTCAGGGAACGGACCGCCAGGTAGCTGGTGGAGACTTCCATTTCTTCCACATGGATGCTTCGAGCGCCGGCGGGGATCGTTACCATGGAGTAATACTCTGCATGGAGATCAAATGGGTTGATTGAGGAATACGGATACATTGGGAAGCACATCCTAACCCGGAATGTAACTTTGCTAGGCATGTTCTACAGCAGGGGTGCTCATTAAGTCGATCGCGAGCTACCGGTCGATCGCGGAGGTGGTACTGGTCGATCGCTGGTCGATCGCGGCGTGACATTAAAAAAATATCATCCCAGCATCAATGCCGTCACTTGATTGACATACAGGGCAGCCATTCAGATGACAACTGAATGTTGCCCTTCGGGCGACCAATCAAATCAAACAACGTCTCTAAGTGCAGCAGAACTTACGATGTCAGCCTATCATCCATCCCCGTTACTTGATTGACATACAGGACAACCAGTCAGATGACAACTGAATTTTGACCTTTAGGTCACCGCTCATGCGTAAACAACGATGCAAAGTGCTAAGCTAGTCGGCGAATTGCGTCAGATTTTAAGCCCTCGCTAAAGTTTATGGTCACTAAAATGAGTGAAGGAGCTGGACCAAGTAAAAAGGCAAAAACTGGACCAAGTAAAAAGGCAAAAAACATATCACTTCCATACGGATATGGAATATTATACGGATATTATGATACGGATATTATCCATGACTGATAAACATTTGGAAGTGTGCTTGAGGCTGGCTATCAGCAGCTACTGTCCGGACTATGCATCCCTGGCTGGTTCAATTCAGTGCAAGTCATCAAAGTAAACTCAGGTAATTACAAAAAATGTTAATAGTTAATTATGTGTGTTTTGCAATATTGGCTCATTTGGTTATGTAAGGTACATCAACATACATTGTACGTACAAATAATCCTCAATACATTTGAAAATAAATAGATGTTTTGCATTTTTGTAGTGGGTAGATCATTTTGACTCGGTCATTTTAAAAGTAGCTCGCATGCTGAAAAAGTGTGAGCACCCCTGTTCTACAGGAACAAAGCCATTCCCGTTCCCAGCGTAAGCTAGGACGTGCTTACCGTTAGCCCTGTGCTGCAGGGTGTACTGGCCCCTGTGAAATTTGCACGTGGAGTTGCTCCCTTTGCAAACGCCGCACGCATCCAGAGAGGCCTTGGAACCTAAAATCTGATCGCAGCCGACAGCCTGCACAGGAAGCACGAAAAAAAGCAGACATGAAGATGCTTCAAGATGGCAGAAAATCAGATTTCACTGCAAACCCCACATTCATTTACAGTATATAATATGTATGCATATAGTATACAATTATTAATTACATATGAAATAAAAAATAAAAAATAATGATAATAAATGAATAACATAAAAATAAACAATATAAAAACATGTTATTTAACAATATAAATACATTTATATGATATATAATGTATATTTATATATATTAATTTTAACTATTTAATAACAATATTTTAATGATGTATTATTATCATTTATAAAATATTTAGAATTTTTTTAATTTTATTTAATTTAATATTTTTCTAACGCTTTTTCCACACAAGGGTCGCGGGGGTGCTGGAGCCTATCCCAGCTGTCTCCGGGCGTAAGGCGGGGTACACCCTGGACTGGTGGCCAGCCAATCACAGGGCACATATAGACAAACAACCATTCACACTCACATTCATACCTATGGACAATTTGGAGTGGCTAATTAAACTAGCATGTTTTTGGAATGGTGGAGGAAACCGGAGTACCCGGAGAAAACCCACGCATGCACGGGGAGAACATGGAAACTCCACACCGAGGCCTAGGGTGGAATTGAACCCTGGGTGCAGTCCCTAGGTAACACATGAATGTATTAATTATTCCTTAAAATAAACGTTTTGCTGTAATGTGCATCTATTTTACGTGTATATCATATGACAAGACTGTAAATCTTTTTAAATATCCACAATGAAAAATATCAAATATTGAAACGTAGAAGCTAGAGAGACCCCTACACGGGTCTTAAAGTGAACGCACACAGCTGACGCCTTATCCAAACTTTATTTCAAGAGGCTCTCAGCGTTCCACGTGTTGCCAGATGCAGTGCCGTCCTTAACAAGCGTATGTACCGTATGTACATTGGCCACAGTGACTGTAATTGCCGTACCGTCCTGAACGCAACATGTAATTCATGTCTGGGCCAATTAAAGCCAAAGCCTGGTGGCCCACCAAAGGCAACACTGTGGCCGACTCGTTCTGATTTAGTTTCTGCTGCGCGTCTTCCCCGTGGACAAAGTAAGTGTCAACGCGTCGGTTTAGGTTGAACCACAAGACAATTGGGTTAAGTTGGAGGAGAGATCATGGTCAGAGTTTTGAAATGATTGTTTAGAAATGCGCTCTTGACGGCTGCTGAAAAGCGACACTCGCGGTCTACCGCCGCACAGCCGGTCAAAAGCGGCGCTTCGGTCAACAACAGTGGGACGGCGGTCACTCGGCAGGCGAGGCCACCTGACTCTCTCGAGTGAATCATCTCATTTCCAATGGAGAGTTCATCTGGGGAGCTGTTTCATTTAAAGGCAAGAAAATAAAGCGAGAGTACCTCACACACTCCGTCGATGCAGACGTCGCCCTTGTGGTCGGAGCAGGAGGTGCCGTCTTTGACCTTGCTGGACATGGCGAAGAAGAAGTCAAAGTCCACCGCGGTGCAGTACAGCTTGCAGATGTCTTCATCTGTGCAGGGGTGGGGTTGCAGAAACAAAGTCAATCGACAGGAGAGCAAGAATCCCAAGATGTAAAGAGCTACTTCCTGGTTCCAGGATGGATGCTTCCACTGACAACGATACGGGAAGAGCCATTTTATCCAAGAGTAGACCGGACTGTTCGACTCTTGTTTTGGCTTCCATCGGAACAGACTTCACTCATTTATGCTGAAAGACTAGGCGGGACATACAGCAATCTGACTAGATAGGACAGCTGAAGTCTGAGAGATCCAGTCCCACTGAGCCTTTTAGCAAACTGATGAAGCCTGTGAAATCTCTTTGTGAAAGACGATTGGATACACACGTAACCATTCGATTAAAGAAACAATCGATTTAAAAACGATTTGATACGACTCAATGCAGTCGACAAATTTGATTTGATTCTACGACTAATGTTCATATCTTATGGTTTCTTAGGTTTCTGCCCTTCTTATAAAATCCAAAGTTCCAAACTTTAGGGCTTGGGTTTTTCCGTGACAATCCTTTCTCCGGCAGCCCAGACTCTGATGGCTTCTCTTGCCATAACCGGTGCACGAGTCCACAATCCATTCCTATACAGATTTATGGCTGATTGTTATCGATCCAGGAGGCTGACCCTAACGGTCCAGTTTTATTGACCAGGATGAATGAGAATAATCACAGGCATCGAACATTTAGGTTTTCCGCGTAGTCGATCAAGGAGATTGAGCTTTACAGATGAAAACGTCAATGGTTGTATCAAGCCAAGACACCCAACTGTGATTACAGCAAAGCCGGGTTTGTCATTGGTCCGAGCCAACCTTGGGTCTTTCTGTCAAATCCTGACTGATTACCGAACCAACAAAACTGATTGCCTTCGGTGGTGCTAAAACCGGCGTCGCTTTACCATCGGCGAGCTGCAGCACAGCGGGAATGGGAAGGACAGACACTGACAATGAAGTCGTCTCTGGGGATTTACTGTGGAGTTCAAAGGTCAGCCATCACAGACAGGTCTGAACAGCCGCCCGTGGTTGAAGTAAATGACAGCAAAGGTGACTTGGCCCAAGGTCCCAAAGGCACTTTAGAATATGTTCCTCCCAACATAACCTCCCATTCATCAAGAGCTTAAACAGGCCCGGGACGCCGGCCAAACACACCGCTGTCCTTCACTGCCCCCCCCCCCCTCTCTCTCTCTTTACCCCGGCTCAGAGAGAGCCAGAAGGCTTCCTTTTCAAATCTATTCCCACTGTGCGGAGGGGTGCAAGTGGCTGCATGCCTCCCATGCATATTACACACAGCCATCGTTTCCTCCAGCTTTTTTGGCCCCAGACACCCCGGCAGTAAATAGAGCTTGGCATCACAGAAAAAACCTCATTAAAGAGATTTGGGCTGGAACAGCACGGTGCAGAATACAGAAGATCAAGCCGAATTAAGACGAGACAAAGCTCGCCCGCGGCAATACGCATGGCTTTGTGTGTTTAAGAGCCGGCCAATCAGACGCTCGGCGCTCTTGTGCTTTACGTCAGAATTGCGTGACGTCTTTACAAATCTTATGGAAACCCTTGGAAATGTTCGAAAGGAATCAATTACTGACATCCAGTTAAGAAAAGCTTTCCAGTTTTCACACAAGACAGAGCGTCCATTCATTGGGACTCTTGACAGGATAAGCTTTTACCGTACCGTCCACTTTGGTGTATGGCTTCCACTTGTAGTACCAGCCCCTGAAGGGCTTGCTGTTGTACTCGCCGCATTGCTGCGTCCGGAAGTCCACCGTGTTGTGCGGGCACGGCCGGGTGTTACACAGCTGGTTGAAGCGGCTGGAGCCCGAACAGAATTTACCGTTGTACTGCGGCCTGCATCACACAGGAAGAGGAAACAACCTTGCGTTAGGATGAGGAAACTGTGCCACAGAGTCAATACAAATGGCGGTTGGAACCCACGGGTGTCCAAACCTTTTATAGCGAGGGCCACATAGTGAAAATTGTAGGGATGTTCGATATTGGCTTTTCTGCCGATTTTTGCCGATTTTGTCCAACTCTCGATTTCCGATACCGATATCAGCCAATGGCGATATGTGCAACATGACATATCTGCTGTGGTAGAATGAACGCATATGTGTTGTACACAGCATTTTTAAAATATCATCACGATCGGGATAAATCAGATACTGATACCAACCGATTTCGCATTTATGGATAAGCTAAGAAGTTATATAAGTTATATATTGTTTATTTCAAGACAAAAGTGCATCTCAGCTTTGTGACGTTAAGAGAAAAAGCCTACTATTGGTATCAATTTCAGGTATTGCTCCTTTTGTGTTGTCTCTGTGGAGCGAAAATAAGCCCGAACAATATGAGTTTCAAAGAGAAATGATACTGTACGGCACCGATTTTCCACCAAAATCCATGGTACTCCTACAAAGCACGATAAAACCATCATTTGTGTCAGGCTGATAAGGACCGGTTGGGTATAAATCCAACAAAAGAGCAGCAACGAGACCATTGCGTTCTCCCATCAATCACCACATGTTGGAGAGCAGCGTCTGTTGACATTTAGCGGGCATCGCATTTCCCACAGCTTTTAAACTCATCGTCGAGCATTCCAGCCCGACCACCAGCAGAGAAAATTGACTTCAGCTCTTAACGCAGTAAGTGTACGCCGAGCACGGACACAGGGAGAGACGGAAGAACCATGCTGATCAAACATGTCTCGTAAAAACAGGCGGTGATGCTGCAGGACGCTTGGCGAGGGAACTGGTACCCGGTGGTGAAGAATCTTTTAGTCATCTTTTCTCTTAAACAGTCCAATAGCACGGCGGAATATTGCAGACACATTGGAAAAAAAGGTCAAAAGTCGATAAGTTTATGAGAAAAAGTTGAGAAAAAATGTTGACGAGAAAAAAGGCACTGGGAGGGAAATTTACGACATTATTGTCATAAATGTACTACTTTTTGCTCTCGTAAATGTATGCCATTAGTTTGCTAAATGACTTTTTTTTTGTAATTTTACCATCTTATTCTCGTAAATTTACAGCATTAAATTTAAGCTATGTTTTGTTATTTTTTTTTTACTTTTTATTTACTACAACAATAATTGACTACTTTATTCTCGTAAATGTACAACTTTATTCAGACTTTTTTTTCTTGTACATTGACTTTGTTTTATTCTCGAAAACTACATTTTCTTTCCATGTGGATTCTTTGACGACTTTTTCTCGTAAATGTTGATCTTTACTCTTGTAAATTTACGTTTTTCTGGTTAATTTATTTTTCCTGGCTATTTACCTTATTTCCATTTTTTTCTCACTAATTTATGACTTTATTCATGTAAATGAATTACTTTTTTCTTGCAAAATTAAATTAAATTAAATTAAATTACATTTTTCTCATAAATTTACAACTACAAAATAAACATTTATGAGAATTTTTTTACAAAAATAAGGTTATAGAAAATGTACACAAAGTGTAAAAGTACATTTACAAGAATAAGGTTATAAATGTACAACTTTTTTAGTTTAGTAGACGTTGTCTTGTAAGTCCTCTCTGCTTTATTGGTCCTTTTCATAACTTGGAAAATAAAAAAATTAAAAATAAATAAATAAATAAATAAAAATAAAATAGACGAAAGACAAGTTGGTTTGTGTCGACAGGGTTTGTTGGTGGAAAATCTTCCTGGTGTTCCAAGTTGGGTCAATCGGCCTTGGGTCGGGGGTCACAGGGAGGTCGTTGGGATGTATCTTGATCCTATTAGGCCGGAAGCAGACAACATAGCAGACATATGGCAAAGTGCTCACGCACTCCGTTTGGGTCTTCTTCAGCGCGTTTGATGGATTTTGGATGCTTGCATCCCTAAGTTCCACACAGTTCCCAGGCGTCTCTTTCACTTTTTGTCTTCTACAGCGTTGACCATTTGATAGCATCCCAACCATTTGATAGCATCCCAACCATAAAGCTACTTCCAAAAACACAACATGAGCCAGATATGATTCTTTGGTTTGTGTCAGGATGCCGGGATGTCCCGAGGCGCTGTTAAATCTTCTGCATGTGAAAGGTGAGCGTGTCGAAGGCACCTGTTTCATGCAGCGCTACGACAAGTGTGAAAGACTCTCATCTCCGGGTCCAAACCCGAGCACCACTCGCCCCATCATTGCCCTTAAATTGAGTGTGTGACAAAACGTGCGCCGTCAAAAGCAGGTCAAGATCGCGACCCTAATCTCCTAGGCTTGATGGTGAGGATTAAGGAGACCGTTTGATCTGGCAGGTGGTCTACGGGGGGAACCACGGAGCAAGGAGGCAGGTGGATGGGGGGGTGCCGAGGGCGAGAAGATTCATGGTCTGCCTCCGAGGAAAAGCTTTCATCTATCAATTCCACAGAAGCAGACGCTCATGTCGGATTCCACTGATGATTTTGGGGCGAAATTGTCTGTTTTTGGAATGAATGACCTTGAGAAAGGTTGGGAGTCGTTGGGGTCTCCCTTCTGAGGAATGAATGCATCACTGCAGCTTTTTGAAGATACAGTATTCACACCGATGCAGCTTACTTCAAAAATCTTTGTAAGTTTTCGTCTCATAATATTTTGACTTTCTCGTAAAAAATTTCTCGTAAAATTTCTCGTAAAATTTCTTTTATTTTGCAACTATTTCAATGTTCTTCTTGGAAATATTGTAAATACTGTAACTTGTCCCCACCCTAATTTTCCCCAAAAGTCGCCATAAAGTCTCTGTACAGCACATCAGTTGCATTTATTGTTGGGAAAAATGTTAAACTCTATCTGCCTATTTAAATCCAGACAGGGAATCCACTCGCCCAGACCTGAACTTGCTGATAAAGTGTTGCCCGAGCTCTGGGGGATGCTGCACGACACCTTGGCATGTCATGGAAGCAACAAAATTAGGGTCAGGTGACCCATAGGTGCGTAACATTCAAACAAAGACAAACAGCAAGGGGCCTAAGATTGATCCTTGCTGCACACCTTTTTTCAGGAAACTGATGTATGGAATAAAACATCACAATCAGTCGATACTTTTGCTGACCAGATGATGACTTTAGCGACAGGCTGATGGATTCAGGCTAATCCATGTGGTTCTGGTCCGATTAGGAGTAGAGGGGCCCTGCCAAATTAATCACTGAGATTACCAACGGCCTACACACACACACAGTTGAAGGAGTTCAAGTCCCAAGATCTATTTATTGTCAATTATCAATACTAAAGAGTGTTTACCCAAATCAGGGGTCCGACATCAAACCCAAAGACTCGGCTGCCGTTGCCGTTCCCCCCTCCGTGTCCCACTGACCCCGTAACTCGGAGCGTAATAGCAGGAGCTGCTGCAACAGCGCCGCAGGAATGATAAATGAAGCTGACAGCTAACCTGCTTGAAAAGGGCTCCGTGGCCCTCGCCGCTCTGCCAGTCATGGCGTATGCGTAATGTGTATCATATGAGCAGAAAACATCTTTGATCCCTGGCGGGGATTCAGGAGACGGGCCGGCCGCGTCCGTGTCTGCCCGGCTGTTAAGTAAGCGCCAATGAGCCCAGTGGAGTGAACAGTCCAAATATTTAAACTGACCCCTTTGTGTGTTTGTAGGGGGTTGGAGGAGGATACAACTTCTCCACTTTTTACACGTCGGGTGTTAGTTTGTGAAGAAAACCTTTCAAGAGTAGTCGCACTGAACCGAGAAATGCAGGAAAAAGACGTCTGTTGGTACTTGACATTGAACGACGGGCAACAAAGAATGTCTTGAATGAATTTACAAACTGTAGAAAAGACTTGAAGACGTGTACTTCGATGCCGCTTATCCTGACTGGGGTGGTAGAGCTATGCTGGAGCCTATCCCAGCTGACTTCGTACACCCTGGACAGGTCGCCAGCCAATCACAGGGCACATAAAGTGTCGATAAACAACCATTCGCACTCATATTTGCATCTATGGACAGTTTAAAGTTGCCGGCTAAGCTCACGGCTCGGATCAGCTAAACACCCTGCCAATCCATCGTAGGACAAACGTACCACGTAGACCAGGGGTGCTCACACTTTTTCAGCATGCGAGCTACTGAACATCTATTTATTTTCAAATGTATTGAGGATTATTTGTACGTACAATGTATGTTGATGTACCTTACATAACCAAATGAGCCAATATTGCAAAACACACATAATTAACTATTAACATTTTTTGTAATTACCTGAGTTTACTTTGATGACTTGCACTGAATTGAACCAGCCAGGGATGCATAGTCCGGACAGTAGCTGCTGATAGCCAGCCTCAAGCACACTTCCAAATGTTTATCAGTCATGGATAATATCCGTATCATAATATCCGTATAATATTCCATATCCGTATGGAAGTGATATGTTTTTTGCCTTTTTACTTGGTCCAGTTTTTGCCTTTTTACTTGGTCCAGCTCCTTCACTCATTTTAGTGACCATAAACTTTAGCGAGGGCTTAAAATCTCGCAATTCGCCGACTAGCTTAGCACTTTGCATTGTTGTTTACGCATGAGCGGTGACCTAAAGGTCAAAATTCAGTTGTCATCTGATTGGTTGTCCTGTATGTCAATCAAGTAACGGGGATGGATGATAGGCTGACATCGTAAGTTCTGCTGCACTTAGAGACGTTGTTTGATTTGATTGGTCGCCCGAAGGGCAACATTCAGTTGTCATCTGAATGGCTGCCCTGTATGTCAATCAAGTGACGGCATTGATGCTGGGATGATATTTTTTTAATGTCACGCCGCGATCGACCAGTACCACCTCCGCGATCGACCGGTAGCTCGCGATCGACTTAATGAGCACCCCTGACGTAGACAAACAACCAGGAAATTGTAATAATTCGACACAGGATTTTACTTCACTTTGTCTCTTCTACTTGCCCCATCCTCGTTATGGAGGGTCAGGGACCATAAGTTCCTTCACCGGTCTTCTCCATCCACATCCATCCCAAGCAGTTCTTTGTCAATGGAGAGGTTTTAGTGGGGTTTCTTAACAAGTTAGACTCTTGATTATATTGATTATTTTGCCTTTTGTAATGAATGGAATATTTTCCATTCCAATGTCAACAAAGCAGAGGAAAAATGTTCCATTCCTACATTCCTAACCAGTCTTGCCCTATAGCAGGTGTTACGATGATGCAAAAACGAGTAGACCAATGTTGAAGGGGGATGAAGAACGCGTTGAAGATGCCATTTTTGAGTTCCAAGGGTCACATGTCCACTCGTACTTATGACTCGTACTTACGTCTAATGTCATGGAAAGTAATTAATATCGGTTACGGTGTACAAAAAACAGCGTGTTGCACTGTGGGATGTGCAGCATTACGTCTGAGTGGGCGAGCAGCAATGCGGGACGTCTTGGCAGCCTTCGGGCCCACAGAGCCCGCTATTAGGAGGCCCCCCCCCCCCACACCCGGTCCGTCTGGAGCATGGGGAGAGATTGCCTTCTGTCAGTCTGGACGGTCAGCTGACTTTGCGTGCACGCGCTGACAGCTACCTGGCAAACGGTGCGTTCAGGAGCTCCAAGAGTGTCGTATAAAAAACCTGTTGCATGTTTTGATGTCGTGGAAGCGGCCGTACGTTTCCAATGAATGCCATTTATGGATGTTTATGTTTTACCTGGGACTGGTGCACGAGCGCTCTCGGTACATGACCCCGCCTCCGCAGGTTCTGGAGCATTCCGACCACTGGGACCAGGCCGACCACTGGCCGTGGATGGCTTTGGGGCCGTGCTCCCCATATTTGACACACTGACCGCGCCAACACCACTGAGCAAAGACAGAGAAGAGCACAGGATGAACAATAACGAGCTTGTGCCGGCGGTTTCTAGGAAAAGCCGACAAATGGAGGTCGAGCGGGTCTTGGACTGGACGGTGTGTGTCCCAATCCCCACAAACACTCCTCACCATGTCTGGCCCGCAGCTTGTGCCCTCTGCGGCGGGCATGAACTTGGTCTCACATCGGTGGCCCGTGTGGTGACACCACAGCGACTTGCAGATGTCCTGCCCAAAAAGAACCACAAAAGGAGGTCAGGACAGGACGGCCAGCAGACGTTGTCTACCGTGACCGCCGCTGAGTGGGCATCAGCTGCTCCCTGCCGGCGCCAGAACCACCCCGCACGATAAGCCCTGCAACGAGCTCCCCTAAAAAAAGCCTCCCCGTCAAATCCAATCACTGCGCTTCTTTAATGAAACAGGCCGTAATTGTGTGTGTCATCTGACCCAACAATGCGGAGACAGAGCGAGTGAGTGAGCACAGAGGGAGAGCCCGGACCGGGAGACGGGCTGCCGATCCTGGCAGCTGGCAGCCAGCCCGGCTGCAGCGGGCAAGAGCGGAAGAGGGAGAGCGGGGAGATGTTTGAGGGTTTTCCTCCCCAGGTTTCCTCTGACAGCCTCGGCAGCAGCGGAGGATTCGATGTAGACGAGGCGAGACCATGTGAAGTTTGATCCACGGCAAGGATTTAAGGAACGTTGACACAAAAATGTTGCAATTTTGAAACCATAACAATGTCACGCCCAACTCACACAGACTTGCATAAACCACAGAAAACATTTATGAGCGTATATGTGGTAAGTAATACAAACGGATGCAGTAGTCGTGCAGAAAATAACATTTTTGCAGAAACACAACCCTTAACATAAGCATGCCGTACTTTTCATAGACAACTATTTTATGTTATTTTGTTTGTACTTTCTACAACTGCTTGTATTGTTTCTTGAATTCGCTCAACAATGCACAACAATGAGCCAATTCAAGAAACACATATACAGTAAACCTCGGATATATCGGACTCGGATATATCGGAAATTCGCTCACAACGGACAGATAAAAAAGAACCGATTTTTCTGTGATGCATTTCCAATAAAAATTCTTTGCATATATCGGATTTTTTACAACGGATTTTGCCTATTTCGGACAAAATCTCCAGTCCCGTTCCAATGCATTTCCATTAAATTTCCCTGGCATATATCGGATGGCCGCATCGTGGGCGCTCCGATTCGCCGACTCGTGACAGGCCGCTATACGACATAATTTGCAGCGTTTGCAGCGTTGCCTGCACGTCCGGGTACATTGGAAACATAGTCAAGGAAGTGCCTTTTTATAACGGATAAAATCCAATTTACGCATATACCGGATATAAATCCCATATATGCGTAAAACAGACATTTTCCGGTATACGCATATAACGGATTTCGCTTATATTGGACAAAACCAGTGGGAACAATTGAATCCGATATATCCGAGGTTTACTGTATAATACAAGCAGTTGATGTTTGCTAAATACAAGGATGAAGAGTCTTCAACCAATCATGATGTGCTATATATATCACTATATTGACACTTACTATGGCACCCATTATGGTCATATCACGTCGTACTTCGGTACGTGACAAAAAAATAAAATAAAATAAAATAAAATAAAATAAAATAAAATAAAATAAAATAAAATAAAATAAAATAAAATAAAATAAAATAAAATAAAATAAAATAAAATAAAATAGAATAGAATAGAATAGAATAGAATAGAATAGAATTGAATTGAATTGAATTGAATTGAATTGAATTGAATTGAATTGAATTGAATTGAATTGAATTGAATTGAATTGAATTGAATTGAATTGAATTGAATTGAATTGAATTGAATTGAATTAAATTGAATTAAATTGAATTAAATTAAATTAAATTAGGAAAGCAGGAAGTGAACAAATGTAACAGTTACTGATTGTAAAAGTACTAGATGGAGGGGTAGGATTTAATAAGCTTTGCTTCTTCCTACTCCTTTTGGACATGTGGAACTGGGAACTGATTATGGGATGCACTCAATTGTAATCTGATGCATGTTCAAATGAAATAAAACCATTACCATTACCATTACTTTCAAATGCTGCAGTTTGAAAAAAGCTCTAAAAAAACGACAAAGTGCCAAAACAACAGTTTTGAAACTCCTTGAAGCCCCCAGTCCCTGAGGGTGTGCATTTATTGACACAACACGGTGGTCGAGTGGTTAGCACGCAGACCTCACAGCTAGGAGACCAGAGTTCCATCCCACCCTCGGCTATCTCTGTGTGGAGTTTGCATGTTCTCCCCGTGCATGCGTGGGTTTTCTCCGGGTACTCCGGTTTCCTCCCACATTCCAAAAACATGCTAGGTTAATTAGCCACTCCAAATTGTCCATAGGTATGAATGTGAGTGTGAATGGTTGTTTGTCTATATGTGCCCTGGGATTGACTGGCCACCAGTCCAGTGTGGACCCCACCTCTCGCCCAAAGACAGCTGGGATAGGCTCCAGCACCCCTCGTGAGGATAAGCGGTAGAAAATGAATGAATGAATGTTTCTGGAGGAGTCTTAAAACACAAACAAAACAAAAGTGGCGTGGTTTTCCGTTCTTGTTTTGTCGTACATTCTGAGCGGGAACACCCCCTTACACGGACCCGCAGGTCGTATGTTTTTACCGAGCGCATTTCCCAGCGTCTATAGCTCCCGAAAGGAGAGGTTGTCGCCTTTCAAACATTATTTCCATTTGAATTGGCACCAATGAATACCAGCTAACATAAAGACCTCATCCAGCCCGCAGGGCTTGACCGGGGTGGGGGCGGGTGGCACAGGGATCTTTCCATTGAAGGAATTCAATAAAATGGGGGGGTCGGAAGGTGTTTGCCAAAGATGATGCCAATTAATAAAGCCATGTCTTTTTAGCAGGACATCATTGATGCTGCAAAGACGGAATATCCTCGTGTGATGGAGCCGCTTCTTACGACGGAAGCTCCTTAGCGGGATTGTTCTGGAAGACTCTTCTGTAGATTGTGTTTCCCATACAGGCGAGTGTGGGAAAGACTTGAAGTTTGAATAAGAGTTCCGAAGAGGACAGAATCAGTCTGCGAATACTCGGTTTTAAGAACAGGTTTAAGGAAAGCCTTCAAAGTCTGCAGTTTTGAGAACATCAAGGTCATCGCTTTATGATCGTTCCCTAGATGCATTTCCGAGATCAGGGATGTCCAAATGTTTTCCAGAGAAAAACTGAAGGAATGCGAGGGATAGGAAGAAGGTGAGAAACATTAAGTAGGACTGTAATGTAAAGGTTCTTGTTCACAGAGGTTGGTAGAGATGGCGGACCAGGTCAGATGATTGAACCTACTGTTGAAGATGACAATGAAGTTCAAGTCCATCCATCCATCCATTTTCCTACGTTTATCCGGGTCCGGGTCGCGGGGGCAGCAGTCTTAGAAGGGAAGCCCAGACTTCCCGGTCCCCGGCCACCTCCTCCAGCTCCACCGGGAGGACACCAAGGCGTTCCCAGGCCAACTGTGAGACATAGTCCCTCCAGCGTGTCCTAGGTCTGCCCCGGGGCCTTTTCCCGGCTGGGCATGCCCGGAACACCTCACCAGGGACTAGATGCCCAAGCCACCTCAACTGACTCCTCTCGATGTGAAGGAGAAGCGGCTCTACTCTGAGCCCCTCCCGGATGGCTGAGCTCCTCACCCTATCTCTTAGGGTGAGTCCAGCTACCCTACGGAGGAAACTCATTTCAGCCGCCTGTATCCATGATCTCATTCTTTCGGTCATGACCCAAAGCTCATGACCATAGGTGAGGGTGGGAACATAGATCCACCGGTCCGCTGTACCGGTCCACGACGGTCCGGTACAGCGACCGCATTACTGCCGAGGCTTCACCGATCCGTCTGTCGACCTCACGCTCCCACTTTCCCTCACTCGTGAACAAGACCCCGAGATACTTAAACTCCTCCACCTGGGGCAGGACCTCATTCCCAACCCGGAGAGAGCACTCCACCCTTTTCCGACTGAGAACCATGGCCTCTGATTTGGAGGTACTGAGAAGTTCAAGTGAGGACCTGTATTGTATTCTACTACAGAGGTAAAGTAATGAAGGAGTAAATAAACAAACGTCTCACCTTCACAAAGTCCAGGCTGCACAACTTGGCTTTGGCGCCAAACTGCCACTTGCACTGCGTGTCGGCGTCATAGAGCTGCCCGGGAAGCTTCTCGGGATATTTGTACTGGCCGATCTGCTTGGGCTCGTCCACCAGACAGGACGCCTGAGTGGTTCTGGTGAACACAGCCAGGCGTGAACATCACACAGAATACCCAGGGATGATGATGATGATGATGATGATGATGATGATGATGATGATGATGAGGATGATGAGGCTCACCCCAGGAAGCGGCTGAGGTACTGCCGGCTGCAGGTGGACCAGGAGAACACCCCGTTGTTTCCCGCAAGAGTCGGGGACATGATGTTGCCCTCGGTTTTACGACAGGGGTTCCCCTCGCCGTCGTGGATCATCCCGAAACTGGAGCGAGACATACAAGAAGATAACCGCAGCTTTTGACACCGCTGACAATTAAAGGAATGAACCGCAGCTCCTCAAGTGCACTCATACCGCACTACACTGCATGATATGCTGCATGCAGCTTTGCCTCATTAAACTCAAGAAAAAAAAGGGAGGGGTCATGTTCTGCCTCACAATGTCACAGTACATGTTGAAATTCATCTGTGACCTCAATGAACCGCAGCTCCTCGAGTGCACTCATGCCACACTACACTGCATGCAGCTTTGCCCCATTAAACTCAAGGAAAAAAAGGGAGGGGTCATGCTGTGCTTCACAATGTTATATTACGTGTTGGAATTCATCTTTGACCTTAATAAACCGCAGCTCCTTGAGTGCACTCATACCGCACTACACTGCATGATATGCTGCATGCAGCTTTGCCTCATTAAACTCAAGAAAAAAAAGGGAGGGGTCATGTTCTGCCTCACAATGTCACAGTACATGTTGAAATTCATCTGTGACCTCAATGAACCGCAGCTCCTCGAGTGCACTCATGCCACACTACACTGCATGCAGCTTTGCCCCATTAAACTCAAGAAAAAAAAGGGAGGGGGTCATGCTGTGCTTCCCAATGTCACAGTACGAGTTGGAATTCATTTTTGACCTTAATAAACCGCAGCTCCTTGAGGGCACTCATGCCGCACTACACTGCATGATATGCTGCATGCAGCTTTGCCTCATTAAACTCAAGAAAAAAAAGGGAGGGGTCATGTTCTGCCTCACAATGTCACAGTACATGTTGAAATTCATCTGTGACCTCAATGAACCGCAGCTCCTCGAGTGCACTCATGCCGCACTACACTGCATGATATGCTGCATGCAGCTTTGCCCCATTAAACTCAAGAAACAAAAGGGAGGGGGTCATGCTGTGCTTCACAATGTTATATTACGTGTTGGAATTCATCTTTGACCTTAATAAACCGCAGCTCCTTGAGTGCACTCATACCGCACTACACTGCATGATATGCTGCAAGCAGCTTTGCCTCATTAAACTCAAGAAAAAAAGGGAGGGGGTCATGTTCTGCCTCACTATGTCACAGTGCATGTTGGAATTCATCTTTGACCTCAATGAACCGCAGCTCCTCGAGTGCACTCATGCCGCACTACACTGCATGATATGCTGCATGCATCTTTGCCTCATTAAACTCAGGAAAAAAAAGGGAGGGGGTCATGCTGTGCTTCATAATGTTACAGTATGTTTTAGAATTCATCTTTGACCTCAATGAACCGCAGCTCCTCGAATGCACTCATACCGTACTACACTGCATGAAATGCTGCATGCAGCTTTGCCTCATTAAACTCAAGAAAAAAAAGGGAGGGGTCATGTTCTGCCTCACAATGTCACAGTACATGTTGAAATTCATCTGTGACCTCAATGAACCGCAGCTCCTCGAGTGCACTCATGCCACACTACACTGCATGCAGCTTTGCCCCATTAAACTCAAGAAACAAAAGGGATGGGGTCATGCTGTGCTTCCCAATGTTACAGTACGAGTTGGAATTCATTTTTGACCTTAATAAACCGCAGCTCCTTGAGTGCACTCATGCCGCACTACACTGCATATGCTGCATGCAGCTTTGCCTCATTAAACTCAAGAAAAAAAAGGGAGGGGTCATGTTCTGCCTCATAATGTCACAGTACATGTTGGAATTCATCTTTGACCTCAATGAACCGCAGCTCCTCGAGTGCACTCATGCCGCACTACACTGCATGATATGCTGCATGCAGCTTTGCCTCATTAAACTCAGGAAAAAAAGGGAGGGGGTCATGCTGTGCTTCACAATGTTATATTACGTGTTGGAATTCATCTTTGACCTTAATAAACCGCAGCTCCTTGAGTGCACTCATACCGCACTACACTGCATGATATGCTGCAAGCAGCTTTGCCTCATTAAACTCAGGAAAAAAAGGGAGGGGGTCATGCTGTGCTTCATAATGTTACAGTATGTTTTAGAATTCATCTTTGACCTCAATGAACCGCAGCTCCTCGAGTGCACTCATGCCGCACTACACTGCATGATATGCTGCATGCATCTTTGCCTCATTAAACTCAAGAAAAAAAAGGGAGGGGTCATGTTCTGCCTCACAATGTCACAGTACATGTTGAAATTCATCTGTGACCTCAATGAACCGCAGCTCCTCGAGTGCACTCATGCCACACTACACTGCATGCAGCTTTGCCCCATTAAACTCAAGAAACAAAAGGGAGGGGGTCATGCTGTGCTTCCCAATGTTACAGTACCAGTTGGAATTCATTTTTGACCTTAATAAACCGCAGCTCCTTGAGTGCACTCATGCCGCACTACACTGCATGATATGCTGCATGCAGCGTTGCCTCATTAAACTCAAGAAAAAAAGGTTGGGGTCATGCTGTGCTTCATAATGTCACAGTACATGTTGGAATTCATCTTTCACCTCAGTGAACCGCAGCTTCCCGAGTGCCGGCTGCACTCGTGCAGCCCCAGACCGTGACACTACCACCATCATGTTTGCTCGAGACAGGACACAATTATCCCATCAAAGGACAAAAAAATGTGTTAGATTTGTTGCAATGAGCTATGAAAAAAATAATGCATTAATGCATATAATAATGCATATAATAATGCATATAATAATGCATATAATAATGCATGATATGCTGCATGCCATTATGTGCCTTTCAGGAAGATAAGGCATTATATGCTGCATGCTGTTTTATCTCATTAAACTTCATAAGAACGAGGCAGGGCGTAATGCTCGTCTTTGTCGGAACAATCTTTCTCCCCAATGAACCACAGCTCCCCAGTGCCAGCAGCACTCGCGCGCACTACCACTTCCCGTTTGACTGTACAGGCAAGACACAATTATGTCGCCGCTCACGTGTGTTATCTTATCTTGACAAGATAGAATAACGTACTTGCTGAAACGTGGGAGCTCACGTACTAAGTCACGTTTCCGTCCTCGTTTGTCAGTTTGACTCAGCATGCTCCCGCTATCAAAACTTCTTGACATATTAGCATGTGGGCAAAAAGAAAAAAAAACATCTCCAAGGTTTGTGTTGGGAGCGTGCCAGGCAGATGGAAGAGTTTAACCGTGAAAACCCCCCCAACAAATGTCAATCAAACAAATCAACCTTCTATCTCAATGGAAACGCAAACACAAACAGAGAGCTTCGTCTCCTCGGGCCATCCTCCCGAACAGTCACGGGCGATGTTGACGAAACGCTGGCAGGTCGAAGCGCGTTTGTGTCTTTGCACGTGACGTTTGAGACCCCCTCTCGGCCCGACGCCGTGGAACGTGACTTGCAAACGTGTGATTGCCGTTGACCCAACGCGGCGGTCTACTACACGGACGTACGTACTTGTGTCCGGACTCGTGGGCGATGGTGAAGGCCAAGCCCAGTCCCGTGTCCTCGTTGATGGTGCAGCTTCTGTATTTGCTGCACATGCCGCTGATGGGAGCAAAACCTGCAGACCACAACAAACGTACACATGTGAACTTTTAAAAGGTGGAAGTCTTCTAGCCCCAAACGCTGCACACAAGAGAGTCAACATTTGACAAAACGTGCCTCACTACTGCGTTGTTCATTCATTCATTCATTTTCGACCGCTTATCCTCACGAGGGTAGCGGGGGTGCCGGAGCCTATCCCAGTTGTCTTGTGGCAAGAGGCGGGGTACACCCTGGACTGGTCGCGAGCCAATTTCACTGTGAAATGTTTCGGTATCTTGAGAGGCACTAAATCGAATCCATTACTGTCATTGTTATTGTTTTGTTTTATCCACACAACATTAATGCATCATAATTATAGGAGTAAACCATTTGAGTATCTTATTGGCGTGGTTTTTGTTCATCAAAATGGTCACCCTAAATTATGATGCTAATTGTAAGGTAATAATATTCAATGCTATGCAATCTACCAGTTGGTATTTTACTGACACTGGAAATATGAGTCAATATTCGTTCTTTTTAGTGTTTGGGGGCTTGAAAATTAGGTGTCTTATATTTGGTTCAATATGTCGATCCATATTCATTCATTCATTCATTTTCTACCGCTTATCCTCACGAGTGTCGCGGGGGGCGGGGTACACCCTGGACTGGTCGCCAGCCAATCACAGGGCACATATAGACAAACAACCATTCACACTCACATTCATACCTATGGACAATTTGGAGTGGCCAATTAACCTTAGCATGTTTTTGGAATGTGGTAAGAAAACCGGAGTACCCGGAGAAAACCCACGCATGCACGGGGAAACATGCAAACTCCACACAGAGATGGCCGAGGGTGGAATCGAACTTGTGTCTCCTAGCTGTGTGGCCTGCGCGCTAACCACTTATAGAAAACCTGTGAGACTTAATAATGATGAAGAATGTTTCTGTTATGTTAAATAAAGGTTGATTTAAAGGTTATTAAAAGGATTTAAAGGAGGTCTGCGCGCTAACCACTCGACCACCGTGCAGCCCCCTACTGTGTTGTCTGTGTTATTATTTTATTGGCACTTTAAACCTCACGTGTTTGACCCGGTATGTCTGGATGACTGATGGAAATTCATCACACAGGTCTAAAAAACACAGAGTGTAACTTTTGGGCACAAAATTTGGTCCACACCTTTCGGGGACTAACATGCGCATGCGTGTAAAATTGGAGGTTTTCCAAAGATTGCTGGAAAAATATGGCCGCCATGGCAGTCTGTGCATAAACCAGGCTTTTGCGTACATCTACATGTTTCGCTTTACTAAATATCAAACTGGCAAAGGTGCATCCATTCACTTTTCACCACCAAACGTTTGGAACGTTAGCACATGTGAGACGCACTAGAAATTGGTGAAAAAGATTACAATAAGGACTCGTTCATGCCATTTTTCCAACGAACAAAGCATTGAGTCAAGTTAAGCATTACTTGCTTTTTGGGCCACTTTAAAGCCACTCATCAACAATTGAAGCCCTCTTCAAACACGGCCAAGAATGCGAAGCACCCATGAGAACCATCCCGTTACGGACGGACCAGCTTGGACACGGACGCTAAAAGCAACCGCCTTGCGTGCACACAGCAACACAAATACACATTTTGGTGGAGCCTTTCAGGTGTCCAAACAAGCCAAACCAAAATGTGCGGCGGCGGCCGGCCTTACCCAGGGTGTCGCAGGGCTCGTTCTTCCAGGAGCAGATGTCCAGCCCGGTGAGGAGGACGGCGTGGTCGTGCCGCTTCCCGCTTTTGCCCACCAAGCCCGACTGCCACTGACAGAAGCTGTTGAGCGACTGGTCGGCGTGGTGATTTATGGTCAGGCCCAGCTGCGAGACGAGGGCACAGAGTTGCTGAGCAGAAGTGAAAACCCCCAGAACCTTGTAAAAAGCATATTTGAGGAGTTCTAGCCAGAATGGACTCACAGGGTCTTGTTCCAGTAGCAACAAGCTAACTACCACAATGTTGATGTCTGTACCGATGGTGCCGTCTTTGAAAAGACTGGAAACCTGCAAGAAAATGCTTTTAATGCAACACAGGAGCCAAGTCCAACATCCATTAGCACCATGTTGTGTGTCATCACGGCTAAACGCGCACCTACCGTCGCCAGGACGACCAAAGAGGCTGTTTTTTGGATGAATGTGGGAAGACTTTGTCACGGATGCACGTTTGTGGCGTGAACACAAGTGCCGTATTTAGGAGAATGGGAAGACGCCACCGCAGTTTCCCTTAAAGACAGCTCTACTGTAGTCCCACCCGCAAGAGGTAATGACTGGTTTTCACTGGTTTTCACTGGTCTGGTACCAGAGACGAAATACAACGAAGAATACCTCCACGACCCAAACGTATACAGCCAAACCTCTGTTTTCGAACGTCCCAGTTTCCGTATGATAGCTTTTTCATTGAACATGTTGCCTTGGTTTTTGTACAATATTACGCATAAAAAAACTTATTAACATTATGTATAACCTATTAACATATTCTGGAAAATGGAGGGCCCAAACAAATCTGGCTAAGGATGTACGGGAAGTGTGCATCAAGTTCCATTCCTCATTTAGAAAGATTTTTTATTGTTTTCTGCATGTAAAACCATCATTATTCTCGATAAAAATAAAATTTTTGTTCATATTTTTGGTGAGTGGAAGATATGAATTGGATTTAAATATTTTTTGATGGGGAAAAATGTCCACGGTTGTCGTACATTTTGGTTTTTGTGTAACATGTCGGAGTGAATAAACCAAAAAAAAAAACAGTACTTATTATTAAAACAGTGCTTATTTTGCGTACTTTTCACAGCTAGCCTGTCACTGAACGTGTCGGACAAGGGAAGGGGAACGTACTCTAGAACCACAGCTCCCCAGTGCCTGTAGCACTGATAGCACTCATGCACACTTCCACTATCATGTTTGACTGGAGGCAAGACAGCATTATCACGTCAAAACACCGTACAAAGTGGCTAGTTATGTTGCTAATGACAATTTACGTTGCCAAAAAATATTTTTGCATGTGCGGCTACTTTGATGTCCCAATCATGAAGACAATGCATGATATGCTGCATGTGCTGTTGCCTCGTTAGAAAAGAAAAGTGATATATTGCATAATATTGCAGGAAGAAAATTTAAAGAAGAAGGCTGAAATATTTGGAAACTTATATTTAAAAACAATAGCAGAGATGGAAAAAAAACTGTATAATTCTATGAGCATAAAGTCAAAATATTAAGAGAAAACATCAAATTTGACAAGAATTCACTCCTAATATTTTGAGGACAAATAATATAGTGGGAATATTAAACAATAAAAAAATGTATAATATGAGAAACACAACAGAACAAAGTTATATTTTTTAAATGAGGTTGGGGAAAGTAATAACATTAAAGGAATACGTTAAAAATATTCTGGAAATGAAGCCATAATTAAATTAATGGGACAAAAAGCTGAAATTTACAAGAACAATTACAAGTAAAATTGTTAAAAGAAAAAAGCCACATCCTAATGAGAAACATTTTTTTCAATAAATGTAATATTTTTGTAGCATTTCATCAATACTACAAAGCTGAAATGCAGTACTGTATTCCAAAATATCATCTTGGATCCTTTCATTTTTTAGTGTGAACACCCTGATTTACAACCCGGAGCCGGATCAACAGCAAAAATGTTAAATCAATGAGTCTATTTTCATTGTATCCAGATTTGCACCAAAAATGTATGCCAACTATGGAGATGGAGAACGGTCTTGCTAACAAGTTAAATTTAGATATGCTGCATGTGCTGTTGCCTCGTTAGAAAAGAAAAGGGAAGTGGAACGTACTCTTCTTCGCAATGTCACAGCTCGTGTTGGATGATTTTTGAAATGAGTTTTTTTTTTAATTCTGCATGTAAAACCATCATTATTCTCGATAAAAATCTAATTTTTGTTCATATTTTTGGTGAGCGGAAGATATGAATTGGATTTTTTGGATTTTTTGATGGGAAAAATGTCCACCGTTGTCGTACATTTTGTTTTTTGTCTAACTTGTCGGAGTGAATAAACGAAAAAAAAAAACACGGTACTTTGTTTACTTTGCGTACTTTTCACAGCTAGCCTGTAACTGAACGCAACGGACACGCCGGATGGAAACACGACCGCCGTCTCGTCTTCCGGAGCGGACACTCACCATGTTCATGACAGTGAGGACGTAGGTGGTGACGTTTTCTCGGCCGTGTTTCTCCAGCATCTTCTTGTCCGCCACCACTAGGGTCTCCACGTTGAGGCCCCCGACCCTGTTGGAGTCGATGGGCGACCTCCTCGGCCTGCCGGGACCCTCGGCGTCCGGTTCGGCGAACTCATCCGGCATTAGGAAACGGTCGTCGGCAGGAGGCTTTGGGGCGTCTGTGGGGGCCCAAAGTGTCACCACAAAGGTGAAATGTCTTTCAAGCATGAGATAATTTCACCTGGCGATGGACGGACGGACGGACGGATGGATGGCTAGGTTAGCTAGTCAAAACAACATGGTGGTTCATTAGCACGTCTAAGCAGTATGAGGAAAAGGAAGTTCCCTTACATACATTGCTTGCGGCGCCCGCAGAAGTGTTGCCTGTGTGGGTCTTCCTGTGGGTCGTCGTGGTGCCGCCCGGACGAGCCGTCCGTCGGGTTGTGGACGACGTGTTCGGCGGAGCGTTTGTAGACAACGTGCGGTCGGTGACCGTCGGGAGCGGTGTAGTTGTGACGTTGGGCCAGATGCCGAGGCAGAGGCGAGATCAGGTACTCGTGCTCGGACACGCGGATCAGACCTGACTGGGAGACACACACGAATAACACGCCATCATTTTGTGTCACAATCGGCAACGTTAGCATAGCACAGACCTCCATCAAGGTTGGGGGTAAACAAAAGTGAAAACATCTTGTAGGGTATATTTAGGTTTCTTTGTTCATCAGTATGCTAGCGGGTCACTTACTCGGATGAGAGGGAGCGTCACACCATTTTAGATCGGATGGGGGTGGTTCCTTACAAAAACAGCAACCGGGGGGGCACTGCTGTTTATTAACTATAATTTTACAAGCAAACTTTTTTTTTTAAAAAGCAAAAGTGAAAAAATGCACAGTAATTTTACAAGAATAAAATTTTAAAAAGAAAAAAATATGGTCATATTTGTAGCGTAAAGGTGGACCTTTAAAGAAAAAACTGTTTTTAACTTTATCATTATGAGAAAACATTTGGGAAATTGGCTTGGGAAAAAAGTTATAATATTATCAGAATAAAGTCAAAATATTATGTTAATAAAGTCATAATATTGCAGGAAGAAAATTTAAAGAAAAAGGCTGAAATATTTGGAAACTTATATTTAAAAACAATAGCAGAGATGGAAAAAAAATGTATAATTCTATGAGCATAAAGTCAAAATATTAAGAGAAAACATCAAATTTGACAAGAATTCACTCCTAATATTTTGAGGACAAATAATGTAGTGGAAATATTAAACAATAAAAAAAATTAATAATATGAGAAACACAACAGAACAAAGTTATATTTTTAAATGAGGTTGGGGAAAGTAATAACATTAAAGGAATACATTAAAAATATTCTGGAAATGAAGCCATAATTAAATTAATGACAAAAAGCTGAAATTTACAAGAACAATTACAAGTAAAATTGTTAAAAGAAAAAAGCCACATCCTAATGAGAAACATTTTTTTCAATAAATGTAATATTTTTGTAGCATTTCACCAATACTACAAAGCTGAAATGCAGTACTGTATTCCAAAATATCATCTTGGATCCTTTCATTTTTTAGTGTGAACACCCTGATTTACGACCCGGAGCCGGATCAACAGCAAAAATGTTAAATCAATGAGTCTATTTTCATTGTATCCAGATTTGCACCATAAAGTGTAATCCAAGTATGGAGATGGAGAACGGTCTTGCTAACAAGTTAAATTTAGATGCTAGTACCATCATCTTCCATCGCCGCTAATTCGTATCAAATTCTTAACCAGCCCACTGGAAGACGAAACAATAATAAACACACAAATCAACCCACTGACCCACTGACCCTTGACCCGAGTGTGCATGCGTGTTTGGGTGTCAGCATGTGTGTGTGCCACTGAACTGACACCCCCATTTTCTCCCATCCAGACTAGCAGGTGGCAAAATAAACACAGAACGAACAAAAGAGAAGCCGCCATGTTGTCAAAACACTGCAGGCCACCGTCATCAGACAGTTTGAGTTGAGTGTTTCTAATTCCTGGAACGTAAACTTCCTGTAGCCTACATTTCACATGGAAACACAAGCGCATGCAAAGCTAAAGGCTGAACTGGAATTCATTTTTCCCCTAAATGAACCGCAGCTCACCAGTGGCGGTAGCATTCGTGCATCGGTAGCACAATCACCACCATGTTTGACTGTTGGCAAGAGATCATTATTTTGCCAAAATACCACAAAAAGTTCCTTGTTTTGTCGCTACTGGCAGCTTACGTCACCCAAAAATAGTTTCCCATATTCAGATAGGTTGATGTCCCAATTGTGAAGACAATGCATGATATGCTGCATGTGGTTTTGCCTCATCGCACTCAGGCGATTATTTATAGTATTACTTATTATTACTGACGGAATACGGAGAGCTCCTACTTGAAAACTAGCAACACGGAAAAAACGAGAAAGGAGGGCAAGACAGGGAAATACAATAACATGATAGCAAATTAGATACGAAGATAATGTTTTATTTTGTATATTTCCTGAAGAAACATTCATTCATTCATTCATTCATTTTCTACCGCTTTTTCCTCACGAGGGTCGCGGGGGATGCTGGAGCCTATCCCAGCTGTCTTTGGGCGAGAGGCGGGGTACACCCTGGACTGGTCGCCAGCCAATCACAGGGCACATATAGACAAACAACCATTCACACTCACATTCATAAAAAAGTAAAAGAGAGTGGGTCATGCTGTGCTTAACAAAGTCCCAGGGCATGTAGGACATGACATGAACCGTAGCTCCTCAGTGCCTGTAGCGCTCGTGCACTCTAGCATCCACCACCACGTTTGACTGTAGGCAAGGCACTATTATAATTTTCTCACAAAAACACCACAAAAACTTGACACTTTTGTCGCTACAGCTCCCTGTCGTTGATTGGCAAGAGTGCGTTGGCAGCACTCGTGCACTATCAGCATTATGTTTGACTGGAGGCAAGGTCCAACTATCCTACCAAAACACCATAAAACCACCACACCAACAATTGTTTTTGACGTACGGGGTTTTTGGTGTCCCGACCAAGAAGACATGATGATGCATGATATGCTGCGTCCGTGTGAACATGCTCTGCTTCACCGTGGCACAGTACATGTTGGAATTTGTCTTTGCCCAAAAGGAACCACAGCTCCCCAGTTCCCATAGCACTCATGCACACTTCCACTACCATGTTTGACTGTAGGCAAGACAGCATTATCACGTCAAAACACCGTACAAAGTGGCTAGTTATGTTGCTAATGACAATTTACGTCGCCAAAAAATAGTTTTGCATGTGCGGCTACTTTGATGTCCCAATCAGGAAGACAATGCATGATATGCTGCATGTGCTGTTGGAATTCGTCTTTGCCCAAAAGGAACCACAGCTCCCCGGTGCCCGTACCACTGATAGCACTCATGCACACTTCCACTACCATGTTTGACTGTAGGCAAGTCACTTCAATCACTTCAAAACACTGTAGAAAGTGGCTAGTTTTGTTGCTAATGACAATTTACGGCGCCGAAAAATTTTTGCGGCTACTTTGTCCCAATCAGGAAGACAATGCATGATATGCTGCATGTGCTGTTGCCTCGTTAGAAAAGAAAAGGGAAGGGGAACGTGCTCTGCTTAGCAGTGTCACAGCTCGTGTCGGAATTCATCTTTCATCTCAATGACCAGCAGCAGCCCCCCCCCCCCCCCCCCCCCCCCGTTCCAGCAGCACTCATGCACAATAACGCCACGTTTGACGGTAAGCGAGACACAATCATGGCACTAATTTGTGTCAACGACTGTTTCGGCAATAATGGCTGTGTATTGACTCATGTTCATGGATAGTAAAGTACTGCTATGTAAGTTGTACACTGACTACTACTACACTACTACTGCACTACTACTACATTGTCGCCCCTTGACAAGACAACAGTCATAAAAACAGCGGCTGCCTTTGCTTATCTTTTCATCTTTTCCTCCGCGTCTATAGTTTTACAACATCCACTTATTGCATATTCCTCGGCTAAAAGATGAAACCGAACCCAGCGTCATTCCTTGGGAACTTTTCCTCCCCTGGAGCAGGAACCGTAGAACTTTAGAAGTCAAGAAGGTTGTGAAGGACATCACCTTGTATCAGTCGTCCTTCCCGTTTCATCTCATTGAGCTGCTGAAGGTACAATTAGTCACTTTTCAACTGTAAAAGCGCCAGATAAAATGTCAAAAGACTCAAGTTTCGCCTTTTAACTCCGTCTTTGACACATGAAAGCGTCTTAAGTGAGTCTAGACTAAAGTACTTAAGCTCCATAATGACGAGTGTTCGCCACAATAGCCCACGTTTTTGCCCGAAGTGTGTTTTGACTTCCCCATGATGGCTACAAATTCAATAGAATTGAACCTTCCGCTCTTTCCGAGCCTGCAAAATAAATATATAAACAATGCTTATTTGATTGACAGCTGATCTTTATCAAGTAAATCCTTTGGGTATGTTGCTGCCCGCATCATTCGCCAAACATTATGTGCATAACGATGTGCTAAGCGGATGATTAGCTGCACCACTGAATGTTTAAAACGTCATTTTAATGACCTGACACGTAAAAATATGACCTACTAGTGTCGCCTCTCTGCAGCCTGTTGGCCACAGCACAAGTTAGCCGCCATCTTGTTCAACTGCTAGTACTTTTTTCCTCTCTTCTGATGCTTTTTAGGAACTCACTATATTCTCTACTTCATGCACTCAAACCTTGATTTTTGGTATCCTTCCGTTTTTGTATGTCTTTGGTAATGGTAATGGTTTAATTTCATTTGAACATGCATCAGATTCCAATTGAGTGCATCCCATAATCAGTTCCCAGTTCCACATGTCCAAAAGGAGTAGGAAGAAGCAAAGCTTATTAAATCCTACCCCTCCATTTTACTTTTACAATCAGTAACTGTTACATTTGTTCACTTCCTGCTTTCCAAATATAGTTTAATAATTTTTTTGTATTTATTTATGTATTTTTTAAACACGTACTGAAGTACGAAGTGATATGACCATACAATGCCATAATGGGTACCATAGTAAAATTTTTATTTTTATTTTTATTTTTATTTTTATTTTTATTTTTATTTTTATTTTTATTTTTATTTTTATTTTTATTTTTATTTTTATTTTTATTTTTATTTTTATTTTTATTTTTATTTTTATTTTTATTTTTATTTTTATTTTTAGTCCTAGCATAGTTCCAAAGTTTCTACCATCCCATAACAGGACGCACATGACGAAGCGCTTACATGCACTTAAAGGCCGGCGCCCCAAAGTGGTGATTACTGCGGCCACACATCTGTACGCCAGCAGCACAGTCATGTGATCCTTTGGGCGGAGCCCACAAGGGGGAGGTGGCTTATTTTAGAAGTACAGTAAATCATCGCCACTGCGACCTATCGACGGGGGTGCCGGCCCCCTGTCTTTGAAGGAGGCGAGCAGGTTGATGTTAACACACATGCTGACAAGCGACGTCAAAGTGTCTTTGTCTCCGGACACGAGTCCCCGTCCCCCCTTGTTATCCCGTGCGGACCCAGCAGGGGACGCGTGGACCACTCCCTCAGCAGCCCATACAAATGGAAATACGAGCGTGACGCTTGACCGTGCTCCATCAGTCTGGAAACAAGGCTTCAGCTGTGATGCTAATGACGGCAGAGTGTGATGCTAATGGCGTTTAGCTTCTTAACGAGCGGAGTTGCTAAAGCGAGGTCATCCAGTGTAGAATTGCAGAAAAAACAAGACAATGTATGACGTCCAAAAATGTTGGCAAATATTTTAACTATATCTTGTCGAGCGCAATACTCTCAGTGTACCAAAATGGTGGAGCGTATGAAAACTGATGTTTGACCGTAATTAGTTACACGCAATATTGTCAAAAAACAAAGACGATGTACGAGGACCCATACAAAAAAAGAAATGACGTAAAAACCCTTTAGGTAATAACCAATTAGCTAAAAATGTCATCCAATACTTCTCTACAAGAGAGAAGACTAAAAAATAAATAAAAATAAAAATAAAAATAAAAATAAAAATAAAAATAAAAATAAAAATAAAAATAAAAATAAAAATAAAAATAAAAATAAAAATAAAAATAAAAATAAAAATAAAAATAAAAATAAAAATAAAAATAAAAATAAAAATAAAAATAAAAATAAAAATAAAAATAAAAATAAAAATAAAAATAAAAATAAAAATAAAAATAAAAATAAAATTGTATTGCATTGTATGGTCATATCACTTCGTACTTCAGTACGTGTTTAAAAAATACATAAATAAATACAAAAAAATTATTAAACTATATTTGGAAAGCAGGAAGTGAACAAATGTAACAGTTACTGATTGTAAAAGTAAAAGGGAGGGGTAGGATTTGATAAGCTTTGCTTCTTCCTACTCCTTTTGGACATGTTGAACTGGGAACTGATTATGGGATGCACTCAATTGGAATCTGATGCATGTTCAAATGAAATGAAACCATTACCATTACCAAAGATATACAAAAACTGAAGAATACCAAAAATCAAGGTTTGAGTGCATAAAGTACAGAATATAGTGAGTTCCTAAAAGCATCAGAAGAGAGGAAAAAAGTAAAGAAGAAAAATAAAAATATTAAAAGAAAAATAAAAAAACTTAATATATATTAGAAAGGCAGGAAGTGAACAAATGTAACAGTTACTGATTGTAAAAGTACCAGATGGAGGGGAAGGATTTAATTCCTACTCCTTTTGGACATGTGGAACTGGGAACTGATTATGGGATGCACTCAATTGTAATCTGATGCATGTTCAAATGAAATAAAACCATTACCATTACCTAAAACATACAAAAACTGGAGGATACAAAAATCAAGAATTGCGTTCCTAAAACACATCAGAAGAGAGGAAAGAAGTACTAGCAGTTGAACAAGATGGCGGCTAACTTGTGCTGTGGCCAACAGGCTGCAGAGAGGCGACACTAGTAGGTCATATTTGATGTATGGGCTCACTTTGCACACTTTCAGTGTCCACTTCAGGTCCTCCACAAAGCCCATTAGTCTTGTGTGAGAAAGACCTCGCATCAAAAACAAAGGACACACACACACACACACGGCATCCCACGGCCACCCCCTCCTCTCAAGTTGGCATCTAACAGTGGGCACTACATCACTGTCACCCTGCAGACCACCAGGGAGCGGCTCGGCCCAATTTGTTGAACCCGTACACAAAGTAGACAGGTACAAATGGACCGAGGACTGGCTGCAGATCAGTCACTGGAGTGTCACCTCAACGGGGGCGGCCATGCCTGTGCCCGCCCCCGCCCCCATCCCCGTGCAAACACCGCACCAATTTTCTGCAGATCACCTCTAAATCACATTTAAAGTGTCGTTTATAAAAGTACACAATTGTGGTTGCAATTGAACAGAAACCAGACCAAAAGGATCTGATGCGGTCTAGCTTGGGGTCAAGCGGTTCAAAGGAGACAACCTCTTCTGAGGCACTGTTGATGAAACATCTTCATTCTTTGAAAGGGACTCTTGACTGGAGCACCGAGCCATTAAGGACGCGGGGAAAGTAATTAAAACGTGTGTACAATTAACAAGGCTTTGCCGGAGCAAATCCCTGATCGGTGCTGCTCTTAATTCCATGGGAATAGCAACACTTCCATCTGTTGGAGGCCTCCGAGTCCAGAAGCCCGGTTGACTCCCCCCCTCCTTGGCGGCGTCTCCTTCGAAGAGGCTCCTCTTCACTCGCTCTCGCTCCATTTTGTTCCCTTTGACACGAACGGTCCGTCTCTCTGAAGAGACGAGCCGGCCTCCCTGGGAGATTCCGAGCGGGACAATAGCCCCCCCACTTTATCCTCACACAACACTTTCTCTCTCCGGCCCGGCACTCACTTGCCATTCATGATGTCACCCTCCTTTCTTCCTGCCCGCCATTGTTTGTAATCCCACCTTAATCTCCTCCAGCGGCCCTGAATGGACTCCTCTCTTTATTCCACTTCATCCACAAACCCAAGCAGGGCTCGTCTTTTATTCCACAACTCACAACACCGCAGTAGTCGGGTAAATAGAGAGAGTGGGATGTCATTCATTCACCTTTTAGCTTTGGAACGACACCCGAGACAAGAGAGGCACGGTGTCGTTTTTTTCCAAACCAATACCAACTTCCGGCTTCTGAAGACCAAAGTGATGCTAATAATCAAACTAGCATTCGACCAACTGATTTATTCGAATTGAATATCATGACATTCCTACCACCAGGAGAACCAGAGCAGAGAGGGGAGGCAGACAGCTGCTGTGGCCCAGCTAGGTGCACTGTATTTGGGCACACGCCCCGAGCACCGGAGTTCCAGGTGGTTGCTAAGGTACAATGGGTTTTTTTTCTTACCCGCTGTTTGGTACAACTAGCATGCCAAATGTCCTCTTCAGAAAGTCAAGTGTTTGTTTACAAGTTAGCTTGGCGGAGGTTAAGACGGGTCCTTAATGCCACAGGAGCCAAAAAATGAAGGCCAACCATTGGAGAACATTTCCAATATTACTGCAGTGCCCATACCGGGCCACTAGGTGGCAGTGAGTGTACACGCTGAGGTGATGGCTGACAATAACAAAGATGACTTACCAGTCCCGAGCACGTGGATATGGCCGCCGAGGACGACGACAGGTTCCGGATCAATCCCTGATAGAGGCAGCCCTGAACCTCTTGGCCCCCCGTTAGCGTGGCGATGCCGTCCGAGCCCAGCGTCTGCACGGTGAAGCCCGGCCCGACCACCGGGGACGGCTCCAGGTCCAGGTGCACGTCCTGGCCGAAGACTGAGAGGCGGTAGTGCAGGGACGACGAGGCGGACCGCTTTCGGCGGGATCCTCGCCAGCTCAAGTCGTGGCTCAGGTAGCGTCCCTGGGCGTCCACCTCCACCGGGGTGGCGAAGGCGTAGTCTGGGGAGGACAGGAAGTTGGAGGGAATCACTAGCATACAAAGACCCATTGGAAGACTAGACTTTGGACTCCAAGGTAACAGCACATATCTTCCTGAGTCTGGTAACAAAAATACACAGGTTGACGGTTCCACACCTGTAGACGTCCAGTCCCAGAACCAGGGGGTACCCCACCCCAACCTCCTGCCTCGTCAAATCAAATGATACAAAACACTTAAGACATGTCAGATATGCGTCCCGACCTGAGAATGCAGCGTGTAAATATTTAATAGCTTCATTTCCCGCGACTACGACTCTTTCACTTTCACTCTTTCTTCTCCTTAAAGCCCCAAAGCATCAGCAGGCGGTCCAACGCTGGGAGAAGTCCAGCGTCTTTTCCCCCCGCAGTAAATCAAAGCGTATAAATGAATGCAAGTCGCTACAGCGCACGGCAACTCGGCCAAGAGGGAATCCCAGAGTGTGGAGCACATTTTGGACCCGGACCCGCTCGACCCCGACATTGTCACACTGCTAATTTGCTCCTGGGGGACTCCATCCTGGAGGATGAGCCTCAGGCTAGCCCACCCGTTTTCTATACCGATTGGGGTATGCTGGAGGCGGGGTACACCCTGGACTGGTGGTGCTGTCAAAAAGCCAAAGAAAAAGCAAAGCCGCATGTGACTTTGAGAGTATTTAATGTGGAAATGTTGACTGGTTCTGAATGGTACCGCTCTATTTCCATCATTTCCACTCAACATGAAGTACCGCTGCCGCACAACAACAACAACAACAACAAGAAGAAGAACACAAAGGAGCACTCACCATGATTTAAACCCTGGCTGGAGCTGGCTGACACTGAGTGGGCGGAGCAAATGTGCAGAGTCTGCCAGGAATGAAGAAGAAAGAGGAAATAAGCAGGTAGCAACAGGTTGCTAACACAGTAGTACACACCGTGTATGTATATTGATGTTTAACATGCACAGTAAATAACCGGAAGTGTCAATCACAATCCGCAATGTTGAAGTGCAGCCTACCCTGATGAAGCTCCAGGTGAGCAGCAGCCTGGCCGGAGCACAGCCCACCGGCGGGGTGAGTAGAGCCCAAATGAGGAGCAGCAAGCAGTCCATGGTGGTGGTGGTGGTGGTCGTGGTGGTGGTGGTGGTGGGCGCAGGCGAGCTCACACCTCCCTGTGGCTTCGAAAAGTGCGCACAAGCCCTAAAAGAGCGCCACTTCCCCTTATCATCATCATCATCATCCTCGTGGACCCCCTCCCCACGCGGCTCCTCGCGTGCTCAGGTGAGGTCCGCAGGTGGTGGCCCAGGGCCCGGTCATGAGTTGAAGGTGTAGTCCGCCGAAGCCGACTGACTCGCTGCCTGAGCGTTGGCGCTGGATCCGGGAGCGCAAGTCATGTGCCGGCAGCCAATCAGCGTGCGGCATCACGGGACCACGCGTGGACACGCGCATGCAAGGCACTGTGCGCGTACACGTGTGATGGAGCGCAATAGGGTGCTAATGGACGCGTCTGCGCATCAAGCGTACCGACGCACGCGCAGTCAACGCCGTTCTACGACTTTTATGGCGTCAGAGTTGATTCTTGTTTGCGTTCACAATAAAGTTGGTGATGACAACCATGAAAGTTATGAAAAGAAAATAAATATTTAGCCTATTTTAGCGGGATAAAAAAACCCTAAAATGTTCTTAAGCCCCCTTAAATAATTTGATATTTTTATTGATTTTTTTTGTACAAAAAAAATCTCTGACAAATTTAATATAATAGGACAAAAGCAGGTTATTAAGCAAGTCAATAAGCAGGCTAATAATAGCCTACTACTACTACAACTTGTAGTAGTAGTAATAATCAGAAAAATAATTATTTATATAGCGGTTCTTGTTCGTTATTTGTTTTTTTTTTTTATTTTTTTTATTTTTTTTTAATGTCTACTACATTCATCCATATCCTGTGCATCTCCAGGGGGCTAAGACCCCCCTTGTCTTAAGAACCTAGTGACGCCCCTGCCTGCAAATAAGTCAATAAAACAGTACATTATACAACATCAATTTAAATAGCAACACACTTGCAAGCAAAAACTAATATAAGTATATATAAAACTAAATATAATCCATTAACATGACACAGTAACTTTATACAAAGACTATACAGTAATACATCCTTTATCGCAGTTCATTGGTTC
The DNA here is from genome assembly GCF_030265055.1 of Doryrhamphus excisus. NCBI lineage: Eukaryota > Metazoa > Chordata > Actinopteri > Syngnathiformes > Syngnathidae > Doryrhamphus > Doryrhamphus excisus. Next base: position 3,366,919 of record NC_080477.1, read on the forward strand.
CTGACCCGTCATGTGAATTTCTATAAATTAGCCCAAACTGCTAACCACCTTCGAAATGAGATTTCACATTGTTAGAGCCCTCCAGACACATAATAACACCCCTATGTTCACCATCACACGTGTATTATCCATGAGTGGATGAGTGGAGGGGGCAGACAGGAAGTGCCGTCAAGGGTTCAGATTTGGGTTTTAGCTTGACGTGGGTTACAGACGCAACAGTAGCCCGAGTTGGGGATTACCGTTCCTTCAAACCTGCAACAAAAGCCTGATGTTGCGGGAATCAATTCTGGTGCTTGTGTGTCTCAGCCAACATTACAGTAACATTGCTGACACCGAGTGATCCGTGTAGAATACCGCTGAATAAAGTACATATCTAACTACAAAAATATATGACATTTACTTAATTGTGCAAACTTAAAAAAAAAATTATAGGCCAAATTTAACCACAAAACAACATGATTTATTGATATATTTTTAATTCCAAAGTGGCAAAATTTGAAGCGAAGAAACATTGATACATTACCTTGCATTACATTACCTTAACACTGAGTGAGTAATTAAGTCAGCCATGGCATGTCCGACATGATAGAGTGAAAAAATGTTAACCTCCCATTGTGTGGAAGTGGTAGGTTTTGGGCTTGTTAAGGTTACAAGTAAATTCAAGGCTAACTGGTTAGCTTCTGCAGCATAACGGTTGGACAATGTGATGTAAATAATGAGTAAAGGTCACTATAGGGGTGCTATTTCATGTCTACAGGGCTTTAATAAGGTTGAAAACAGTACTTTGAAAGTCATAAACAGCTTTTCTCTGCTCTAACTCCAAATATATTCCATTATATCCAATATGAGGTTAATCCAATGATAAAATCAAATACTTCCAAAATAATGCATTGGTATATAACGCAAGAAGATGAGCCGCTCCGTGGGTCAAAAAGGTTGGGGACCGCTGGTATAAAAAGTGCGTTCATCTGAGACCCTATCATTCCCGTGAAGATGCGCTTCTGTCGCTTATGCCAGAAACTATTTTCTGCACCGGAAGACATCTGTTTGCCCGCCACTCATCTTTCCCTTCCCCCGCCCCGCTCGCACTGTATCAAAATTCACCCGATCTGGCAGCCGTGCTGCTGTCAAATACCAGCGTGCCGCCATTGCTGACGCTAGCATCGCGGGGCATGGCTCAAAAATGGGTTCTGCTGTGGGGATGCTAGTGTCGCGCTTTCAAAGTCAAGACAGTGCATGATATGCTGCTAATACCTTGCTGAAATTTGCACAAACCTGTGGATAAACAGGTGGTACCTAGCTTGGCGCATCAGGCTTATTTTGGTCCAAATCAGGACGCGGCAACATGAGCGGTGGCAAATATAAAAACAACGCAAGCCCTCGTCCGTCTTTTCCCGACTCATGCATTGTGGCGCGGCTCCAGCTCCCGATCCTGCGAAAGGCAATCGTACTCCAGTTCCGGGCCAACATCTGTGATAGCGCTTATGTTTGGGCCAGCGGGGAGAAGCGGAGGGGAGGTTATACGATTCTACCGAGAGACATCCGCACCAAAATGAAGAGGATTGTGGATTTGTCCTACAAAGTATCGTCTTTTACGGGTAAAGCGAACGGTTCTGTGAACCAAAGAGTCATTGTCTCAGTATAAATCACTGGACAAGACAACAATGAATGGACATGTCCGTCGTCAACAAACCTCATTATTGGCCTAGAATTATGAGTTGTCCTAATTATGACAATATAATAACATTAAATTAAAATTAGTTCAATTTCAGGTCATATTAAGTTGTATAAATGCAAAATAAATACAGCAATAAAGAGCAAAGAAAAATATAATTTTTTAAACAAAAAAGACAAACATTGAGACTTTTCAGTGCTCCTAGAGCTATTCTTTTGATATTATAATTTTAGTCCTGTAATATGACTTTATGTTTGCAATGTTACAAATTTATTCCTTAGGGTAAAACTTAGTCTAAAAATTTTTTAAAAAAATAAATAAAATAAAAAATAAAAAATAAAAAATAAAAAATAAAAAATAAAAAATAAAAAATAAAAAATAAAAAATACAAAATACAAAATACAAAATAAAAAATAAAAAATAAAAAATAAAAAATAAAAAATAAAAAATAAAAAATAAAAAATAAAAAATAAAAAATAAAAAATAAAAAATAAAAAATACAAAATACAAAATAAAAAATAAAAATAAAAAATACAAAATACAAAATACAAAAAAAATTAAAAATTAAAAATTAAAAATTAAAAATTAAAAATTAAAAATTAAAAATTAAAGCATGAAAACAATTAATTTATCAGAATAGAGTCAAAATATGAAATGTATATTCTATATATTCTAAAAAATAAAAGCATGAAAACAATTAATTTATCAGAATAGAGTCAAAATATGAAATGTATATTCTGGAGAAGAAATAGCCACAATTTAAAGAAAAAATGTTTAAAAAAAAAACGATTTTGGGGAAAATTTGGTTGGGGAGTAAGTCAGAATATTCCGAGCAGGAAATGTTATTTAAGGCCACCTTGAGATCCATATTTCAAGGAAGCAAACACCCCAGTGGGCAACAGCCGAGTGGGCAACACCCGAGTGGGCAACATCCGAGTGGGCAACATCCGAGTGGGCAACATCCGAGTGGGCAACATCCGAGTGGGCAACATCCGAGTGGGCAACACCCGAGTGGGCCCTGGTGCAACTGGGTGACCATATAAGGTTTGTCAGAAAACTTCTAGGACTGGCGTCATAAACGATAGAGTCCATTCCACATCCAAACTACCAACGACTGCAAAGTCATCTCGCTGGAGTCTAACGCACATTCCCAGCCTCCTCTGCTAAGGAATCTTCAAAACGGGCCTGGGAATGTCTGCGACCCGGCCTTCCTTTTATGTTTTTTTTTTTTTCCCGGACACCTCAAGACCTTTTTTACTGCAAGGAAATGGCCGCCCTAATCAGACGACACCTCGACACGATGATTAGTTGGGATTCCCCGCTTTCACTTTGAAGTGAGAGGGGGGTTATTAGGTGAAAGGGGGGGGTGTCATCACTTTGTCATCTAGGTGGTAGGAGACGAGGGGAGGGGCCAAGGAGGCATTCCCTGTCCCATCAACAAGTCAACAACTGTCTTTGATGTGCTTGTTGCCGGGTAGATTAAAGCCCAGGCACCTGCAGCTAACATATCAGGAATATTAATAGTCAATCATTTTAAGATTCGCAGTACTTTTTTCTAGCGTGCGACAACATATTTATGTTGTTGGTGTCTTGAGGGGGTCGAAGATGCATTTCATGACAGCGGTTTGTTTGGAGTAAGCAAACAAAACAACAAGTGAGCAATTGTGTTGTCGCAATGACATGTTATGGCTGCCAAATGAATTCCTCCAGATTGAGAAAAGACAGGATTTGATTGACAGGAGGTTTAGTGTGTAAAAATAGAAGTAGCAGGAAGGAATCTCAGCTATTTTTTCCAAACAAAAAAGTCAATAGCAAGAATTGCTATACTGTAAACATGTCCATGATAAGTAAAATTAAAATACTGTATTGAATAAAATGTGAGAAAAAATAATTATTTAATATAATTTAATTTCATAAAAATATTCAAAATTAATTTACTTCATGAATGTATTTATTGTCATTTAAATGTATTGTCATTTAAATATATTGTTATAAAATACAACAATTATATATATATATACATTTACTTCCATTCATCCTCACGAAGGTGGAGGGTATGCTGGAGCCTATCCCAGCTGTCGTTTCTCAAGAGGCGGGTTTCAATAGCATCTACCTTTACCTGTGAGTGAGCCCGTGCCATTTATTCTCCATACTGTTCTCCATACGGTATCGTCACGTTCGGCGAGCCGCATTACCTCACCAAGGGAAAGAATAACAGGGGTGCGTTTGTTTTGCGTCAGGGGGCGCCCTGGCAGCTTGATGGCTCCGGTCACAGAGCTGCAGGCGTCAGGCGTCGAGCGATGAAACACTAACGAGACTCTAACGTCTCATTCAGCGCTTTGCCGTTCATTACCTGTGGAGCCGGCACAGGTTCTACCGTTAAGGGGCGGGGCCACCGGCTGACGGCTCAATTCTTCAAGCTGCAGCATAAAGAGCAAAAAAAGATGGCGTGTTAACTGGAAGTCAACGGAGTCTTAAAAGTCTTAGGATTTGGGGTACAGAACACAGCAGCAACAGAACCAATGTCGTCATAGTGGTAAGGAGGTTGCCTACAGCCACAGCGGTTAATGCCAATGTTTCATGACCTGGTCTTAATTAGAGAGTAACTGGAGAGGTAGGGACGCTTATCTCTAATCTCCCTTAGAGATAAGGTGGGAAGTGTTGTCATCTGGGAGAAAGCGGGAGTAAACCCAGGAAGACGCTAGCGCAGGGGTGGGCAAACTACGGCCCGGGGGCCAAATACGGCCCACCAAGTGTTTGAATCCGGCCCGCCAGTTGTTTTTTAAGTATTTCAACTTTTAACATACAAACTGGCAACATGACTTGCAAGACGGATGTCTTATTTAGTAAAAAAAATAAAATAAAATAATTAAATTAAATTAAATGACATAGTTTGATGTGTTCTGATATTTAAAATATGTCATTTTACAGATAAAATTAGACAAATAATTCAAGGAAAATTATAAGCATGAAATAGCGTGTGTGTGTTAAATATATGTTCTGGCCCCCCTGACAATTTTGTTAACTCAATGCTGCCCACCAGTCAAAATATTTGCCCACCCCTAAACTACGGTGTGGGTCGAGGGTCAAACAGGACGTGCAGACGTTCATCACACTTCTGAAAAAAATTGGAAAGGAAATTCCCGCTGACAGCCCTAATTATTGAATTATATAAGAATTATGTAAAAGTACCTTTACCCAAACTAATTGCTCTAGCACAGGGGTGGGCAAACTACAGCCCGGGGGCCAAATACGGCCCACCAAGTGTTTGAATCCGGTCCGCCAGTTGCTTTTTAAGTATTTCAACTTTTAACATACAAACTGGCAACATGACTTGCAAGTCGGATTTCTTATTTAGTAAAAATAAATAAATTAAATTAAATTAAATTAAATTAAATTAAATTAAATTAAATTAAATTAAATTAAATTAAATTAAATTAAATTAAATTAAATTAAATTAAATTAAATTAAATGACATAGTTTGATGTGGTCTGATATTTAAAATATGCCATTTTACAGATAAAATTAGACAAATAATTCAAGGAAAATTATAAGCATGAAATAGTGTGTGTGTGTTAAATATATGTTGTGGCCCCCCTGACAATTTTGTTAACTCAATGCGGCCCACCAGTCAAAATATTTGCCCACCCCTGCGCTAGCGAGTCTCTCAAGTCCTGGAAATCCTCAGGATCCGTTGGGAGAAGTTGGACAAAATATCCAAGGAGCGGGAAGTCTAAACTTCCACTGACTCCTGTTGACTGTATTTTGTATACAAACTCGTGTTTTTATGTTTTGTGACATTTTGTCTGAGAAAAGTTGACTTCCTTCCTTGCTTGCCTAGGCCACCCAACCTCGGATTAAGACGACGGATGGACAGAATTTGGCATTGGTGGATTAGCACATACATTAGACCAGGGGTGCTCATTAAGTCGATCGCGAGATACCGGTCGATCGCGGAGGTGGTACTGGTCGATCGCTGGTCGATCGCGGCGTGACATTAAAAAAATATCATCCCAGCATCAATGCCGTCACTTGATTGATATACAGGGCAGCCATTCAGATGACAACTGAATGTTGCCCTTCGGGCGACCAATCAAATCAAACAACGTCTCTAAGTGCAGCAGAACTTACGATGTCAGCCTATCATCCATCCCCGTTACTTGATTGACATACAGGACAACCAGTCAGATGACACCTGAATTTTGACCTTTAGGTCACCGCTCATGCGTAAACAACGATGCAAAGTGCTAAGCTAGTCGGCGAATTGCGAGATTTTAAAGCCCTCGCTAAAGTTTATGGTCACTAAAATGAGTGAAGGAGCTGGACCAAGTAAAAAGGCAAAAACTGGACCAAGTAAAAAGGCAAAAAACATATCACTTCCATACGGATATGGAATATTATACGGATATTATGATACGGATATTATCCATGAGTGATAAACATTTGGAAGTGTGCTTGAGGCTGGCTATCAGCAGCTACTGTCCGGACTATGCATCCCTGGCTGGTTCAATTCAGTGCAAGTCATCAAAGTAAACTCAGGTAATTACAAAAAATGTTAATAGTTAATTATGTGTGTTTTGCAATATTGGCTCATTTGGTTATGTAAGGTACATCAACATACATTGTACGTACAAATAATCCTCAATACATTTGAAAATAAATAGATGTTTTGCATTTTTGTAGTGGGTAGATCATTTTGACTCGGTCATTTTAAAAGTAGCTCGCATGCTGAAAAAGTGTGAGCACCCCTGCATTAGAGACTCCAATAAACCCAGCGGATAACCGAAAGAACGGATCAGAGATTTGAACCCTGAGTCTTCTGGCTGTGAGGCATCAAAGCTAACCACTTCTGTACTGTGTTGTCAGCACATCATGGCGCTTAGCGCCTAATCCGTCTGGCCAGTCCGAGTGCTTACATTTGGGTCTGCTGAGCGCAAACTCGCCCGTTTAGTCGCAGTCGTCGGACTGGTGGAGAATCAGAACGTCAACGTTAGGAAGTCAAAGCGGCGAAGACCCCGAAACGGCAAAGCGAACCGTCCCGTGCGTTCTTGTTCTTTGTTCCTTCCCAGCACGGCTACCATCTGATTGGTTTGATTTCCCTCCTGGGGTGTCCCAACGTGTCAAAGATGTCAAAATATTGCGTGTCCCTTTCAGTAAAATCCGCCGCCTCACTCGTTCGGTCTCTCGTGTGCCGATTCGCTCCATCGGATCAGATTCACGATTTTTCTCACCGGCGGCACCGTCGCCGATTCAGTGCGCCTAATCGGCCGTGAAAAGTTGTCGACAAAGGCCAACGAGGTCCAACGGGACACGCCGCAAACGCCGACGCCGACCGACCAACCGACTGCCGCAGCGTCGGAACGCCAGATCAAAAGGCTTCGCCAAAGAGGCAGGACGCACGCGAGCGAGGCCTCAGTGAGTCGCTTCAGAGGTGATGAGATAATGAGGTCCCGTCAGGAGATGATGGCTTTTTCCGCCGCGCCACAAACGCGACGTGACAACCGACAGTACTCGCCGCCTGTACCCAAACGCCCCCTCGCCGGTTTTCACCTCGCAGCCTCATGTCTGCCTGGCTCGGAGCGACGGAGGGGGATTTCCCATCGTCCCACACGGTGTCCCCCCTTTATCCCACCCACCGCCATCATCACTCACTCGCATCCTATCGGGGGGGACGTGACAGAGAGCAGGTCCTGTCATGGCACCGCTTAATTGATGCTTGACCTGCCGCCTTTGTCTCACGCTGCACAGTCTAATTGAGATGATTGGCTCGGCCAAAACCAGATCTGGGTTGGGACACTTCATTAGGCACCCCTGGCAATAAGCTTCTCAGTCAATCGATAGGCTTCTCAATCAATCAATAGGCTTCTCAATCAGAAAAACAGCCCACACTTGAAAAGACGTGGATGGAAACGCACAGACGAGGCCGCATCCCCGTCGCGGCGGTCAGCGGCCACAGGCTCTCCTTCCCCGAAAGGCGGACAGACAGACGGACGGACGAGGCTAAATTACAGGATGGAGGATAAACATGTCGTGTAAAAATACACGCGGCAGCCAGCAGGTTCATCAGGCCGCGACGAGGGGAGGCTGTTTTTAGAACGTATCTTCTCCGGGATAATGTCAACCTCGGCGACGCCGCATGGATCTTCATTTGTGGCTCCTCTGGAAGGGCAGGGCCATACTTTGATGCTTATATTTAAAAGAGCGTTGCTTCTTTGGGAAACGCAGCGTGAAGTGGGGGGGGGGGGGGTTCTCTTCATGGTGAACGGCCCGGCTCCACGGCGGAAGCCTCGGCGAACAATGCGGCCTCGTGCGCTGATAAGAGAAGAAAAGTCACCATACTCCAAGACTGCTTTCATACGTTTTGTTAATATTCATAATAATATTCATAACACTCATAATAGTCACACACTCGGCCCCATTTGGCCGATTATGACTATGACAGAAATGTGTCAAGGGCCTGAGAAGCAAGTTTAAAAGATGCAATAAAGTGAAGAAGAAAATGGGGATAATGAATATTTTTTAGGGCTAAAATGGCATTAGTAGTATTATCATCAGTACTGAAGTAATCCCTCGCCACTTTGAATTGGGCAGCTTTACTTTATCATGTTTGTAAAAAAAAAAAAAAAGAATTAATTATATAAAAAAATTAAGAGAAAACAACAAAATGTCATCATTTTACCAGAAGAATGTGGTTATATCAGAAAAAAAAGTTCACAATTTTTTACACAAATTTGGTTGCAGAAAACGTTTTGTTACAATAAGAGAAAATACGTGAAAAAACGTGAAAAAAGGGAATTTACAAGACAAAAGTTTAAATACTGTAGTTGGAACACAACAGCAGAAATGGAAAAAAACAGCAGTAATTTTACAAGATTAATGTCAAAATATTACGTGAAAAAAGTTGTAATCTAGCGAGAAAAGGTCATAATTTTATTTTCTAAAAATACAAAGAAAAATAGCAAAAAAGTAGAAAAAATTTAGTAGCATTAAGTTGAAAAAATAATATATTTTTTTTATTTATCGAGAAAAACAAAACAATTAATGAAGTTCAAATTTGGGGACAAAATTTGCAGAAAAAGTAGTTTTGGAAGAATAAAGTGAAAATATTATGGGGTAAAGTCATAATTTTGAGAAGAAAATATAGATATAGAAAGTTAAAAAAAAATTTAATTGGCAAAAATTGAAAAACAATGCTGTCATTCTATGTGCATGAAGATGATTTTACAAAAATAAATATAAAAATATTATAAAGCAGCATCAAGTTAAAATATTAAAGACAAAATATGTATTTGTTTCTTTCTTTTTTTTCATTGATTCATCTTTTGTGATGCTAAACTAATCCAAAGCAGTTTGCTCTACAGTACAAATCAAAAGTTTAGATACATCTTGTCATTCAAAAGAATGACAAAATGTCCCCAAACTTTTGACTGGTATTGTATGCTAAGCTATTTGAAGAAATCTCAGCTGTGTGTTTTTTTTGCCACAGCAAATAGTGACTTGTATAATTATTCATATGCTACTGGCCAAAAATGGACACTTCAGACACCCCAGGTCTAAAGTTTTTGTTTTGAAAGCGATATCACGCAAACGCCCCCCCCCCCCCCAAGCGTTGGCTTTCAAGTCAAATGTTTGCGTTGATGCTTAACTCCAAAGAAAGGCGATATTGCCTTCGGTCACCCGGAGACAGAAGCTGGCTACCCGACCCTACCTCCGTGCATGAGTGGACATCGAGCGAGGACAACCCCTGGACGCCCCCCCCCCCCCCCCCCCCACCCTCCCAAGGTCGGGTTATTGTGTCCAGTGTTGACTTTTGCACCCTTTCTTTTCCTTTCACCTCAAAGACAAAACACAACGGAAAGCACAAAGTCCAATGAGAGTCTCTCTCCTACGGAGCAGGATATTGCTTTTCACCGTTCCCGCCACTCAAAAGTGCTGACTCAACAAACGCGGACGCTCAAGGCCACCACAGAAGGTTCCGTCCGAGTTTGTATTGACGCAAAGTCAAACACTAGCGGGACAGACAGAAGGCAGAAAAATCATAAATGGAGGTTTCAGACTCTCCGGGGAGGACAAAAACTCGACATGCTGCGTTCCTGTTTGTTCACCTGTTGACTTCCTGGTTCATGGAGGGTAGACCTACCATGGCAGGCGCATACCGTTTTTCCACTTTGGCAGTGGCCTTCCTTTGTGACTCAAATATCGGAAAGCAGGAGTGTCCAAACTTTTCCATCGAGGGCCACATGGTGAAAAATGAAAGGATGCAACTTTGCCTCTTTGGTATTTTGGTAACGTTTGGTATTTAGCACTATTTTGTAAAGCGACACATCCTTGGGTATGCTAACCCACTGGTACCGCCTCCCCCCAACCTTAAATCATAACCTTGCTGGGGTTTATCACACCTCAGCTTAAGTGGAAAAGGTGATAAGGCCATTTCTAAAGGTTTGGGACTCCAGCAAACCACAGTGAGAGCCGCAAATGGCTAAAACATGGCACAGTGGTGAGCCTTCCCAACCAAAATGACCTTGAGAGAGCAGCGACGACTCACCCAAAAGGTCACAAAACACCCGGCAACAACATCCAAAGATCAGGGGGGGGGGGGTCTGCCCTTTCCACTTTTTGGAAAGGGCAATTACAATGTTGTATTCTCGTGTTAAACCATTCAAAGTTTCCAATAATGGGGTCAACAGACCATTTTCACGGGATTGAGCTGGAATAAGTGCAGATTCTGGAAGATCTAGAAAGCTTTCTGTCCTGATTATGATGTGTAGCTTCTATAAAGGAGTCAACAACGCAATACAAAGGGCTAAATAATGAGCATAATGTGTCCGCTTTAAGGTCAGTGTACACAGGGCCCACATGGTCTTGGAGTTCCAAGACCCAAACCACTGCAGAACCAAAAGACCATCTTGATAAGCCCCGAGACCTTTGGGAAAATACTCGGTGGTCTGACCAGACTAACGTTGGTGTGTGTCCCGTTACATGTGGGATAAAAGTAACGCTACATTTCAGAAAAAGAACATCATACCAAGGGTAAAATATGGTGGTGGTAGTGTGATGGACCGGGTCACCTTTTAGCACCACTGTATATTTCCAGGAAAAATGGCGTCTGAGCTTTGTCATTTAGGTGAAAAGGCCTCTTCTTATTGAACAGTTGGTGTAATTAGGTACTCGATGGGGACGATGGCGGGCGTGTAGAAGCCAGAGGTGGTCTTGACGGGAATGGCGTGCGATGGCGAGAGTTCCATTGCAGGCTCCTTTTTGCGCTTCCTCGTGGCAACAAAGGAGCCGCATGTCGGAGCGACCAAACACCGGCGGCGCTAAATAATCACAACGGAAGAGCGTGCACATGGACTCATCAAAGTCCCGCCCCCACGGCGCTCCCCGCGGCGGCTTCAAAGAGCTGCCGTGGCTTCTCGTAGTCCAAAGCGACAATGGAGGCCCAACTTGCCGCCGAGCGCTTTTTGAAGGCGCCGCCGGGTCCACGGAAGGCCGGTCATCAGAAAGCAAGGGAGCGCATGAGGGGGGGTGGAGGGTGGGGGCTCTCGGGTGTACGCGAGGTGGGGGGTTGGGGGGGGGGGGGTGTCTCTTGTCTCTCAATTTTCCGCCCTGATTGGACTGAATGAGCCAGCATTCTGTAGCTCAGCTGAGTCGGTGGCGAGAAGACCCTCTCACAGCCAGAGACGTGACATCACCGCAGGCCTGCTGCTTGTTTACATTGTTGCTATGGCGACGCCATAATTCCATTTGCTATGTTGCAGGTACGCATGTCACCCAGTCTGACCAACATCCACCACTCTGGATTCCATAACCAATCAGGTCCTAAGTAGACCTTCACCAAAACGATTCTTTGATGTTTACAAAAAAACCTTTTGGGACTTCACGGACGCCTCGAAATTGTCGGAAATTGTGTTTCCGAAAACTTTAAATTGTCTTCCATGTTTACGAAAACACTTGTTTGGTTCACTGAAGATGCTAAGAAGGTTTTTTTGAGGACTCTAAATTGTCTTTGATGTCTACCAGTATGGATTCTGGGTTTGTTGAAGACTCGAAATTATTTACAAAAAACCTTGCTAGCGTCACGGAAGACTAAATTCTCTTCGACGTTTACAGAAATGGTTTAAAACGCATGTGATTTTTACGCAAACATCACAGAAGCCTCTAAATTGTGGTTTTATGCTAGGCTACTTGAAGACTTGAAATGGTCTTTTGTTGGATTCAGATGCTAAGATGCTAAATCACCGATGCTTCCAAAAACACATACAGATGCTTCCAAAAACACGTACAGATGCTAAGATGCTAAATCACCGATGCTTCCAAAAACACGTACAGATGCTAAGATGCTAAATCACCGATGCTTCCAAAAACACGTACAGATGCTAAGATGCTAAATCACCGATGCTTCCAAAAACACGTACAGATGCTAAGATGCTAAATCACCGATGCTTCCAAAAACACGTACATTAGCTTTGTTGGAGACTACATTGTCTTTGACATCTACAAAGATCTAGGCTAGGTCCGTTGAGTAAGTCATGGATTTTCGATGAAGACGCATGCCCCGCTCGCAAGGTTCCTCTTAGGCGAGCTCATATCCTCCCCACGCGCCACCGCCAAAAACATCAAACCATGCAATTTTCATCACGGCCGCCGCATCGCCGTACCGCCAAGTCTGGTGCGGCTGACAAAGCTTTTAAGCAAAGGTTTAGGACAGATTTCCATACCCAGGAAGCTAGCTTTCTTCTGGGAATGCGGTCCGTGATTCAGACCCCCCCCCCCCACACACTCAATGCTAACGCGTGCGTGGCTACAGTGGAAGCAGATGTGACTTTTACAGTCAGAAGTTGCTGGTTTTGGTACTAAATGTACCACTTTAATCCACCATTAGTGAGAAGTAGAAAGCAGGGCTTTAATGACAAATAATGTTCATTCATTCAATAATGTTTATGATAAAAAAAAAAACATAAATGACTTTGGTAGGCCAAATACTAGCTAGAGTAGTAACTCGTGTACCTACCATCTGATGGTAGTGTTATAGAAAAATGCAGCAGATTTGTTTGTTTCGGCTTTTTCCTGATTATTTTCATAGCCAGGCTATATTGGTTGTTGCTAGGCAGAGTTGGTCGGGCTACATCACAACTGCCCCGTACGACAATGAAAAGATGCACACGCAAAGAAAATGGCACCAAAAACAACACCAAGGAGGATTAGGACATTAAAGTACAACAAAAAAAGAAAGAAAGAAATAGTAGGAAAATATTATTACCATATTTAAATATTTTAATATTTGTAAAAGGCACTACATAAAATGTTGAATATCTATATCCATTGCATAGAGTTTTCCAATATATCAATCTATGCACTCATTGCCAATAAAACATAATATCTTGGTTGTGAGTTTGTTATTTTATATATATTTTTTTTAAAATATGTATATATATTTTTAAATATATATATATATATACACACATATATAAACTAGTTATTTAATGACCTTGCTGCGAATAGTGGATGAATGACAAAATAAAATCGCCCACACTATGAATAAGTTGCTATCTGTCACCACCCAGTGGCTTGATTTGGTAGTGCAGCCAACAAGTAAAATTGAGCTGCACGGTAGACTGAATGCCTCATACACATTTTTTATAGTTTAATTAATGTGTTTTTTTAAATGTTTTTTTACATTGGCAATTATGTTTACATTTGTTACATTTTCATTTTATTTGGTTTACTTATATTGTTTAAAATTTCATTGTCTTGTATCTTTTCAAAGAGTTTAATATAGTTTATTAGCTACAAAACATATGACGGCGGTTGCTTGCAGTTCTAAACCTTACCACGAAATGGCGCTAGAGACTTATTGTGCGTCACAAAAACTTTATTTAAAACAGTGTCCAATGAATTCAGCGTTTGAATCGCTGATGCAAAGTGAAAAGTGACCGCTACCCTCAAGGTTGCCATGACAACTTACGGCGGAGTTACGGCGGGGGACAACGTGACACTTTCTTAATTGAGAGCAGTTTCAGCAGCTGTGGTCCCCTTTTATTGTCTGCAGGCTGGACTGTGATTCATGACATCGCCAAATGTGTCCCCCGTCCATCCCAATCAGGACATGGTGATCAGTGTGTGTGTCACCTTGGAGCAGCTGCTGCCTGATGTGGAGTTACGACGCCAAGTGTCGTGAAACGCAAGGGCAGCATCGTTCATTGGATCCATCCGTGCTGGTTACTTCTTCGGTGTCCTCAATGGCGTTCGCTTGTATGGATCCCCGCTGCTTTGCCGGGAGGCGTCTTCACCCTAAAATAACATTATCTTTGCTTTCAAGGTGCGCAGACAATTAGAGAGAAATGAAAAGTCAATTAAAGCGTTGATGAAAAATTCCCTCCAGTCCAGGCGAAGTCTTATCGAGCTTCGTCTCAGCCTTCGATTACCATCTTTAAAAAAAAGTTTGTCAGAGCTCATTTATCTTGACGACAGTTGCTCGGTGTAACGAGCTAGCAAGGGCATACGATGCGGATTGTTAACAGACATCACTCTAACACACTTTTAAATAAGTTTTTAATCATTTCTATGTCATCTCGACACCGGTTTTACTTCAGTTTCCACCATTCAGCAAAATAACTCCCGACTGGACACAAAACCAGTTTGTTCTACTGGCAAACGGCACCATAATGTGCATGCAAACAACATTCAGCAGGAACGCAGACACAGAAACGTCTCTAAATGGATAATTATGCTGTTTTGTCCACCATAAGTGCAGCTGAAGCATGAGGAAACAAGAAGCAGTCAAATGCTGGGTGGGAGAAGCTAATTTAGGTCAACAATTATAGTAGAAAAGGCAATTAAACATTATTTTTAAGCCATAGTCGACTCATCTTTAGATGCTCGTCCACCTTTCCAAGATGGCTGCCGAGTGGTAACAGAATACGGTGTATTCTGTAAGTATTCAATTAAGTGCTGAAAGATAGATTCCTTTATTTATGCTAAGCTAGGCTAATTAGCGTCATCAACGACTACAGGCAAGGAATAAAGTGCTGTTAACGACTGCTAGCATTTAGCTTGTTGTTGCTAATGTTAAATCCTGACAGGATTAGCGCAATCGCAGAAAGCGGCGCCAAAGGTACCACTATGAGTCGGTCATGATGTTAGCATACCACAGGCTAACAGCTAGCGTGACAAAATGGGGCTCATAACAAGTCTCATATGCTATAGTAGCTCGCTGAAACAAAAAAATTGGAAAAGATACGCTGATTGTATAAACGGTGGGTAAAATTGCAGAGTGGAGGAGCTAATTCAGAGTGTTATTATGGGCCATAATCAACAAACCTTTACAAGATGGCTGCCGCACAGCAAGATGATAAATTATAACCAAAAAAAAAAAAAAACGGAAAATCTGCTAGCAGTCTTCATGTTCAGAGATAGATTGTTTCTTTTCTTAATAATAAGGCAAAATAACTAGCGTCATCAGCTACATGCATGACGACAGACAAACAAAATGGCTTCACTACTGCTAGCATTTAGCTTCTGTTTCCACCAAAAATTATTTTGTCTCACCGTTCTTTGAAAAACAGTAGCAGCAAAAAACAGAAA
Organism: Doryrhamphus excisus; assembly: GCF_030265055.1. NCBI lineage: Eukaryota > Metazoa > Chordata > Actinopteri > Syngnathiformes > Syngnathidae > Doryrhamphus > Doryrhamphus excisus. The sequence goes on from NC_080477.1 coordinate 3,382,178, forward strand.
AAAATGGTTAGTTGGGAGAAGCTAATTCACAAAAAAAATGTCCACAAGTGTGGCACAAAAAGAATTTTAACATTATTTTGAGCCATAATCAAATCTTAAGAAGCTCGACCAAAATCTTTCCAATATGGCCGCCGAGTGGCAAGAGAATAAAGAACTCCAAATAAAACCACCGACTAGCTGCTAGCAGCTTGAATATCATTGAAAACTTATTTTAAAGAGGTAAGAGTTTTTCTTCTTTATGCTATGCTAGGCTAACCAGCTCCATTTTTTGCCACAAACAACAGAGAAGAAACAAAATGGCGGACTCATCAATATGGCTGTTAGCATTTAGCAACAGGCTAGCTTCTACGTAGCTTTCCATCAACCATGGGTTGCTAACAGTTTTGCTTTAAATCTTGGGCCGGATTAGCGCTATCGTGCTAATCTAGAGGACAATGAGTGTTAACGGCGTGGGTGGCGGACGGACGGAGGTGATGTCCTCCTAGCTGACGGAACACGGGTCGTCCTTGCAGGGCTTGACGTCCCCCTGCAGCAGCTGGATCATGACGGCCTTGGTCAGGTAGCTGGAGGTGCCCCTCTGCCCCACAGGGGCGGTGTTGTAGAAGGCCTGCGGAGAAGTCTAGATGTATTTTTTTGGGTGACTCTAAAGTTGGGTTGAAAAAGGAAGACTTTGGCGCACCTGCTTGTCCTGGCTTTCCAAGCGGTTGCCGTCTCTCTGGAAGTCGGCAAAGGCTTCCTTCACCAGGCCGTCCAGGTCCACCTTGTTGCTGAACTCCAGTTCTGGGTTCCTCTCCAGCACGATGGAGACCACCATCAGCAGCTGCTCACAGCAGGAGGGAGGACAGCGACACCTTAGTACACCTCAGTACACCTCAGTACACCTCAGTACACCTCAGTACACCTTAGTACACCTTAGTACACCGCTTGACCAAAATGTAGTAAAGTCAAGGAGATATTGCTATTAATTGCTATTAATGAATATTCAATTGTCCTTTCATTTCACTGCGAAATATAATTTTTATGAAGTCTACTTATTTATCTGCCACACTCAGCGTAGGAATAAAAGACCTCAAACAAAATAGGTAAATATGAAGATAATTAATATTATGATTAATAATACAATTTCCCATTTGTTTATTTGAAATACCTTATTTTTATTTTAGTTATGTAGCTGTTTCAGTGATTATTTTTAATTATTTATTTTAAATTATTTTTATCTTTTTTTAAATTAATTGTTTAATGGCATTGATTTTTTTAAATTATTGAACCAAAATGAAGTTAATATAAAGTAAATGAAATGTTTTTCAGAAACTAAATTGACTGAAATCTAAATTGAAATATGGAAATTTCATATATTTTATTTCGTATATTTTATATATTTTATTATATGACTGCTGCACCGCACTAAAATTATGGACTAAAAAAAACAACCACAATTAAATAAATATGAAGCCAATTAAAGAAATTATAATACAATTTTACAGGTATTTATTTCAAACCTGAAATATATATTTTAAAATGTTTTGTTATTTTATTAGCTAGTATTTGTAATGTCAGTAATATATAAATTTAGTAGTAATTTAAATACTACTACTACTAATAAATCATTTAATAACTATGTATTATTCAAAATACTTAATGCTTTCTACTTAATAGTTTCAGCACTTAAATAAATAATGCAAAGTAATGAATTAATTAACTTAGTATGGTTCATTCTTTATGTAGAGTAGAGTACATGGAGTACATGGAGTACACGGAGTACACGGAGTACACGGAGTACATTGATTTGAGCTGTGACAGCAGTATGTTTACCTCCACAATGACCTGTCTGTACTCAGGTAGGACGATGCTCTTCAGCGTGTCCTCCACCAGCAGGGAGAAGTTCATCTCGTACATGGTCATGTCGGACAGCGTAGGTTGCTACCAAAAGACGGCAAGTATGAGGAGACGTCTTCGTGGAGATGGAATTCCTCGCGGCAGGTACCTGTGGAAGGTGCGTCCCGGCCACTAGAATCCCGTCAGGTGTCCTCTCCAGGATCTGCCAGACCCGGTCGTAAAAGCCCAGCGGGGTTCTGTTCAGGGAGCCGTCAATCTGGCGGCGGTGGAGCCAGGACCTGCGGGAGGAGCCAAGGAGGACAAGCGTGGAAAATCTGTCTCTCCAAGAGCTGACTTGATAAGATGCGATGAGATAAAAAGTGCAATCAAATCCTGAGGGCTCCAGAAGGCGGTACGAGATGGACGGAGACGTAATTAAAACTTCAACAACTCCCTCTTGTGATGAGGATGTCCTCACAGGAGGATGATGATGTCGGGTACCTGCCGGTGTGCTCAGGTTGCAGGACGTCCAGCAGGAGCTGCTTGATGTCGCTGGGGGACAGCTGGTAGATGTCCTGGGGGGGCATGTCTCCCGCTCGGATCTTCAGCTCCTGCTTCATGGCCTGCACGATCCACCTGCGGACACGCCAACCAAAAAGGAGGGACACTGAAGACCACGACTCTAACGTCAACGTCCGTGACCGAAACGAAGACACCCACCCCACTCTGATCTTGAGCATGCCGCTGAAGAGCTCGGGGCTGTTGGAGATGATCCACCCGATGTGGATGACCAGCTCCTGCTGCAGGACGGCCTCGCGCTCGCCCCCCGGTGGGCAGCACTTGCTGTAGATGATGCCCTGGATGACGCCCGGTGACAGCGGGTTGGAGATGACTTCCTCCTCGTGGCCGAACACGCCCAGCGTCACCTTTGCAAGAAGAAGTAGAGAGCTGCTGACGATCAGCTTCGTACGTGACGCAGGGCAGTGTTGGCGAGGTGTTAGCATCACGCCATGCGTCCTCGCCATGCTTTGTGCACGGGCCGCAAGCCGAACCTTAAATCTCACACGAGGAGAACATCTCAAATGGAAGCTCCAAACTCTTGTTTGTATCGAGAATTCCGAAAGAAAACCGACTGCAAAAAAGCTAGTAAATCTTTTAAAATTTCTTACAATAATACTAATAATAAATACTAATAATAAATAATAAATAATAAATAAAAATAAAATAATAAATAAACAATACTAATAATAATACATTCTTCTGTTGACCTGACGTCAAACCAGGACTGACCGTGCCGTCAGTCCAACACACAGCTGCAGATATCTGCTGGAGAAGATCCCAGTAAAGTCAATGTTTAATGGGTCTTTATTGTTTGTAGGCCAAATAAGTTAATAATTCAACATAAAAATGGAAAAAATATATACTAATAAACATTATATTATATATATAAGAATATAGAAATATTTTTACTATCATAATAAATTTATATTTATAATATAAATAATATAATATATAAATAAAATAAATGTTATTTATATTATATATATATTTTTTTTATTTAATATTTTTTATGAGCTATACAAAATACAATTTTTATTTAATACAATTAATGCAGAGCATCTGCTGGAGAAGATTGCCGTAAAGTCAATGTGTAATGGGTCTTTATTGTTTGTAGGCCAAATAAGTTAATAATTCAACATAAAAATGGAAAAAATATATTAATAAACATTATATTATATATATAAGAATATATAAATATTTTTACTATCATAATCATTTATATTCATAATATAAATAATATAATATATAAATAAAATAAATGTTATATATATATATATTTAATTAATTTATTTAATTTTTTTATGAGCTATACAAAATACAATTTTTATTTAATACAATTAATGCAGAGCAACAAATCACATGCAAATTTGTCTCATTGGACTCTGGGGTGACCAATGAAGTCTGCCTAGCAACAGGCCTGTTCCTGGACTAAATCCTGCACGTGAGGCTTATTTTCTCGATGGGAAAACACGACAGTGGCAGGTGACAGAGCATCTTCAGTACAAGCATGCCGCATGTTGAGATGAAAATGAACAGGACGGGGGTGGCCGACGGGGGCTGCCATTGCACGCCGAAAGCGGCTTGTGCACACGTTTGGAGGCAATCTATATGCAGATGCACACCTTCAGCTACTTGGGCGTAATGAAACAACTAAAAGTGCTCGCGGGGGTAAAAACTCACTAAAGAAATAAATAAAATAAGAAAAATGAGGTGAGATAAGCGAGGCTGGAGAGGGGAGGCTAATCTCGGAGAAACACTCCACACCAGAGGACCGGGTGCACGAAACCTTGGCGGGTCACGGCAGGATCAGCGAGCACGTGCGCGGCGTCTAGACGCGGTGGAGAGTGTGAGCATGCGGCGTTCGAGAAATCGGTCGACATTAAAACGACTGAAAGAAAACAGACAAGGAATATTAGGGCCACACTGGAAAGTCATTCCAAAAAGTAAAATGGAGAATAAATCCCAGTCTGATTAATAAGAGGACTGAGATATTACCGGAATGAAGTTCAAATGAAGCAACTCCGATCAAATAATAAACGGAATGAATAAACTCAGCCTGCAACACCCACCTCCAGAAAAAAAAGGCTTCGCTACACGGCTTAAAACGAGCTCAGCCAACTAAGCTGTCAGCTGCAGACGTGGGTGCTAGTAGCTAGCATGACGTTGCTGGAAAATGTGAGTGTATTATTAGCGTCGCTAATGTTGCTAATTGTTGTACGTGATGTATGGCTAAGATAACAGCGGTGCCCAAAGTGCTGCCCTGGGGCCAGTTGTGCTCCATAGCTCATTTTCTGTCGGCCCTCGTCACATTCTAAAAAGCAATTAAGCAAGAAGATAATAACAAAATGGAGCGTCACGACTTTATTCCTTTCCCGGGATGAATGTCCATCATGATCCCCAAGAACTTAGTCCATGAACTCCGTTTAAGAAACGACCAAGTTGAACTGATTCAGGGACACGGATAGAAACAAGAGATAGTTCTGTTTGTTTTGGGGGTTTCGTGACCCCCCAAAGGTGGGAGTTACTGTATATTTGTTGTATATATTCTATATTTCCATGAACTCCAATTGCACTAAAGAATAGGTCAACTCTTGCATAACGTGTTTTGGTAAATTCCTCGAGTGTCTCCATCGGACAAATTCTCATACATTTTTTACAGTGTGGTCTTAATAAAGGGGCGCACTTACCTGCTTGCCATGCACTAAAACACTAGTAATACTGGGGGCAAGGCTGTCCACTAGCTTAGTTAACAGACTGGCAGCAAGACGGACAACGGACCTAGTGGGTGACAGAGACATCACAAGGCGTCAGGACAACAGCGAGGTGGCGTTAGAGGAGCCTGCTGCTACACGGGCTGCTTGTGAGGCGCCTCTAGCACAACAACAAAACAGCAGGTTTGCTAACCAACATGTGTATCCACTCCACGCCAGCAGGGGGCAGCATTAGCATTAGCGGCCTGCTGTGCTGGAAATAAACATTTCAATTTAATTTAAATTGAATTAAAATTAATTCTTTAAGTAAACTATTTCAATTACATTTGACTTATTTTGATCATTTGGTTTAATTTAATTCAGTTTAATTACATCTACTTTTTAAATTTAAAAATAATTAAAAAACTATTAAATTAGATAATTCAATTAAATTCATTTTAATTGAATTAACTCTAATATATTAATTAAAACATTTTAATAAATGTATAATTACTTGGCTAATTAAATTAAATTTAATTCAGTTAAATTACATCTACTTTTTAAATTTAAAAATAATTAAAAAACTATTAAATTAGATAATTCAATTAAATTCATTTTAATTGAATTAACTCTAATATATTAATTAAAACATTTTAATAAATGTATAATTACTTGGCTAATTAAATTAAATTTAGTTGAATTGAACTACATCTAAATTTATTTGTAAAAAGTCATGCATTTGAATGAGCATTAAATTTGATTATTATTTAATTAGCTCGAAATGGTATTTCTAGGGACACGTTTTAACTAAAAGAACAACGACTAACATGACTGACTTTTTATTTGATATCGAGTGTTTACAAACAAAAACTACAACAAAAAATCAGGCCTATTTTTAGCTTATTTTGAAGATCTTTAAATAAACAAAAAGAAAGAAAAAACGGGTTTTTAAGCTGGAAAAAAGGATGTAGCATGAAGTCAATCAAGTTGGTTAGCAAAATGTTAGCATCTTGCATCGCTTGGCCCAAAAACAAACCCAAAAAAAGACAATTGCTTTTCCTCTTTGCCTTCCTGCAAATGAATAAACCAAGCATGAGACAAATGGAGAAGGATCATTTTCAGCCTGACTGCAAAGATGAATACATAAAACAAAGCAGATTTCACCCTTCCTATTTGAATGTTTGCTGTTTGTGTTTATTATTATTATTGTGTTGGTTTTAAACGTGTTGCCGCTGCAGGAATCCAAGGAGGGTCAAAAAGCAGCAGGCGTTGCTATCGGCAACCGCGGCGCTGAAGCCTCACAGCTCTCAGACGCAGTGAAGAAATGAAATCATGTCATTAATAGGAATGGCTGAATGACTGAATGAGTGTGTGTGTGTGTGTGTGTGTGTGTGTTCTGCAGTGGAACACGAACGCGCACGTGGAGCTGGAGTTGAATAAAAAGCAACAAAGCCTCGGCGTTTATGAGGCATGATGCGGTGTCAATCCGCCGCTGCTTTGTCGGCCAGCCTATTTCAAGCTTCACTAGCTGGCCAATGTTAGGGAAATGAGAAAGTAAATTGAAGCCGGCGCTGATAGCGTTTCCACGCGGGGCCCTCGGGATGGAAAAAAAACAAAAAAACAGCCTCTCGGCTTTCTGCCGCCCTCTCTTTGCCGTAATCTCATGTCTGTGCAAATACGCCCGGCTCTAATTAATAATAACACCACACGGGGGGAAGTTGTCGCTGTCAGTCAAACGACACACACACTCAGGAATACACACTTCTACGAGCTTTCATGTTCGGTTAGCGTTCAGTCGGATCGGTGGGAGTAGGAGTCATAGTCAGTTACAGGGTCAAACTGTCACCATCATAAACCTCCATTAATGTACAAGTAACGGCGTCAACTGTAACAAAAAGTTATAAGTAAAGTTATAAGCAAACAAGCTTTAAAACATGTTTTAATATTCATTTTTAATGAATGGATTTAATAGCGAAGGCACAATGTCCATTTTTTAACATGTCTATTTATCACACAAGTGTAAAAGTAAGTTAGACACTTTTAATACGGAACCAAACATTTGTTTTTTTTTCATTAATTTATACATTCTACTATTTTTTTCATCTGTTGTTTATGATTAAATGTCTATTTGGCTTTTTTTTAATTATTTAGAATTGAATTTTGAACAAATTGTTATTAACTATACAAATATATATTTTAATTAAATTGAAGCATTTTAATGTATGTAAATATTGCGTGTATTATTTATTTGTAAATGTATTTATAAATTCAAATAATTTCTATACACTCCCAGCTAATCCTTTTAGAATCGAGGTCCCACCGTGTAAAAGTAAGTTAGACACTTTTAATAAACCAAACATTTCTGGTTTTTGTTTATTTATTTTTCATTAATTTATACATTCTACTACTTTTTTCCATCTTTTATTTATGATTAAATGTCTATTTGGCTCTTTTTTAATAATTTAGCATTGCATTTTGAATAAATTGTTGTTAACCATACAAATATTAAAGCATTTTATTATTATATTTAAATACTATATTACATAAGGCAAAGTTTTTAAATGTGTAGAAATACGTTATAGAAATACATGTTAACATAAGTGCTTTCACTTTATTTACATGTATTTATTTATTTATCATTAATTATGTATTGTATTATTTTCATCACATTTTATTTACAATATCTTTTATTAGTTTTTTTTCTACTTATTTATTATGTATGTAAATATTGTGTGTATTATTTATTTGGAAATTTATATATAAATTGAAACAATTTATATACACTCCCAGCTAATCCTTTTGGATTTGAGGTAAATTAGACACTTTTAATATGGAATCAAACATTTCTAGTTTTTCTTTATTTATTTTGCATTAATTTATACATTCTACTGCTTTTTTTCATCTGTTATTTATGATTACATGTCTATTTGGCTCTTTTTTTTAATTATTTAGCATTGCATTTTGAATAAATTGCAAATAATTATACAAATATTAAATAATAAAAGCATTTTATTAATATATTTAAATACTATATTGCACAATGCAAGGTTTTTAAATGTGTATAAATACATTATAGAAATACATGTTAACATAAGTGCCTTCAATTTATTTATTTATCATTAATTATGTACGTATTGTATTATTTTCATTTCTTTTTATTTAGATTTTTTTCTACTTATTTATTATGTACATATATAAATGTTATGTGCATTATTTATTTGTAAATGTATTTATAAATATAAATAATGTCTATACACTCCCAGCTAATCCTTTTGGATTGGAGGTTCCACCGTACGCTGTGTGACATCTTCTGGGTCTGCAAAGCCGCCCGAGCGCTCAGCCAGCAGGGGGCGACGCTACGGCGGCCGTGTAACGAGCCTCAACTGACGAACGTGTGTTCGTTAGCCATCTCCCGCAATGTCGCGCGTTGATGCGGAATGACTGGGAAAAAGGAAGTGGCGAGCCAGCCAGGTGCATGCAGAGGCGGCCCGTCCGTCGCCAGCATGATTACCTGCTTCCCATGCACCAGAATCGAGGTGATGTGAGGCGCGATAGAGCTGGCAAACTTCCTGATAACGACGGCGGCGTGGCGCACGGCCAGCCTGCACGTTAGGTCACATGGGATTCAAGTTATTTACAGGAAGGAAGACATCCAGTTTTTTATGTGTTGGTCTGTGTGCGTGTGTGTGCGTGTGTGTGCATGCGTATGTGTGTGTGTGTGTGCGAGACCGTCAGACCAAAGCTTCCTGCTGCCAGCTCTCCTGTAGATCCTCTCCAGCTCGTCCGTCAGGCTCTCTGCAAGTCAACACAACGAGGTAACGCATGGCACCCACTTGAGGTCATTTTACTATTTCAACACCAAAGACGTGTTTATTGGTCGTTTTTGTGCTGGACGCTAAAAGAGGTCATGATGTCACTGCTGGAGAAGTTTTAAGCCATAAAGAGGGCCACGAGGTGGCATCGGATAAGAACTCGGCGTGGGAGTCTCATCTTTCTTTTGCTAGCTTCCATGTTTACGTGGAAGCTAGCATAGCCAGCGAACACAACATTCTGTGTGCCTTGGAAGTCCAAATCATCTAAAACAGGGGTGCTCACACTTTTTCAGCATGCGAGCTACTTTTAAAATGACCGAGTCAAAATGATCTACCCACTACAAAAATGCAAAACATCTATTTATTTTCAAATGTATTGAGGATTATTTGTACGTACAATGTATGTTGATGTACCTTACATAACCAAATGAGCCAATATTGCAAAACACACATAATTAACTATTAACATTTTTTGTAATTACCTGAGTTTACTTTGATGACTTGCACTGAATTGAACCAGCCAGGGATGCATAGTCCGGACAGTAGCTGCTGATAGCCAGCCTCAAGCACACTTCCAAATGTTTATCAGTCATGGATAATATCCGTATCATAATATCCGTATAATATTCCATATCCGTATGGAAGTCATATGTTTTTGCCTTTTTACTTGGTCCAGCTCCTTCACTCATTTTAGTGACCATAAACTTTAGCGAGGGCTTAAAATCTCGCAATTCGCCGACTAGCTTAGCACTTTGCATCGTTGTTTACGCATGAGCGGTGACCTAAAGGTCAAAATTCAGTTGTCATCTGACTGGTTGTCCTGTATGTCAATCAAGTAACGGGGATGGATGATAGGCTGACATCGTAAGTTCTGCTGCACTTAGAGACGTTGTTTGATTTGATTGGTCGCCCGAAGGGCAACATTCAGTTGTCATCTGAATGGCTGCCCTGTATATCAATCAAGTGACGGCGTTGATGCTGGGATGATATTTTTTTAATGTCACGCCGCGATCGACCAGCGATCGACCAGTACCACATCCGCGATCGACCGGTAGATCGCGATCGACTTAATGAGCACCCCTGATCTAAAATGTCCACTGCTGAAGGGGTTGTCTTTTGAAAAATGGCTAGGATCAAATAAGTTGATAATGATTTGGAGTGCATGAGAAAATGAGACGGGCATTAACATGTGTATTGTCCAACACCGCAGAAAGCGCATGCAGAGGTAGATGAAGCCACATGGACACTTGAAACGCAGCTACCGCCATCTTGTGGAGGTAGTGAGTGTACTACATCAGGGGGTTGCCTACAGCCACACCACTGTGTTTTGTTGTAACAATGAAATGGTCTCACCGTCTTTGTTCAGGAAGTGCGCTCCTTCCCTCCTGAGCAGGATTCCGGCGAGCTGAGCCTGGCTGGCTAAGCAGTCGCAGTCCTGGATGATCACACACACAAACACACACACAAACACACACACAAACACACACACACGCACACACGCACACACACACACACGGATGCAGTTAATCCACACGTCGTGTACAATTCTACTAATACAAAACTTGCACATTTTACTTCCGCTGACGAGCCGCTGTGAAATTCTAATTAGACGTCTCACAGAGCTGCCATTGTGATGATAATGGATAATCGTTCCCGTATCGCCTCATTTACATTGGAATTAAACGAGGAATATGCGTGGAATGGGGGGGAAAAACAAGGTGTTTTCATGCATGGCGTTTGGAAAGAAGCCCTCCAGTTGTTTTCTTGTTTTGTTTTTCTTACCGGAGAGCCACGCAGCGGCCACTTCTTTAGGTACGCCCTGATGAAGTGGCTGTTTTAACAATGCAATGGGGGGGGGGGGACTCACATGGAACTTCTGGAGGATCTCATCGGTGGGCTTGTGCAGCCACTCGTCCAGGCTGATCTCGGGCTGCTGCTCCAGGTCGGAGGCGTTGGGCGTGCTCGTCTGTCTCTTGACTTTGGAGTGTTTGGGCATCTCCAGTTCCTCGAAGCTCTTGAACTCCGGGATCCTTCATGAAACAAACATGGAGTAAGACGGCAAAGTCGGGCCAGCATGTGTGTTGCTTATTGATCAACCATTTTACTTTTCACTTTCTCATGCACTTTCTTTTTTACACGTAGGAAATAACATCCTCTCTGTAATCGGATTCCATGGTGTCCATCTTTAGCTCATGATGATCATGGAAAGTCAAGTAAGAAGATCTTACTCGGCCTCGTTGACGCGCAGGAAATCCAACTGCTCCACCACGGCTCCAGATATCAGCGTCTGGGAAAGGCCACGCACCAAAATCAGCACCAGAGAATCGCCGGGATGACGGCGGCCCACACGCACCCACCTGAAGTCTGTCCACATGAACTTTCACCCCCCCGATGTGGCCCTTTTTGAAGGATGCCAGCATGTCCAGGACTGGATTGAAGCGGCTTCCCCTGGACAGACGCAAAGACGTTAAGACCGGAGGAATGCTCCAGGATGGACGACCGCAGCGTCTTCTTCCACTTCCTGTTAGCTATTAGTACATCGGAATGACTGAGCCCTCCCCTTCTCTCTTCAATTGCCATTGTTCACTTGCGATTTAAGCCCTAAATGTGCCTCATATATTTAATAAACACATTCCATGTGTAAAACGTGTCATCGCTGACTGGTGACGCTTAGCTGCTTAGCTTAGCTGATTAGCTTAGCTGATTAGCTTAGCTGCTTTAGCATCTCGGCTCCGTGATAACTCTCACTACTACTATGGTGGGACATTTCAAGGCTTGCCAAAAACACTCTCAACGTAAACATGCTAACGTTGGACCAGTATTATCACGTATTTATGAAGTATTCATTTATTTAGAAAATAATGATAATATTCATTCATTCATTTTCTACCGCTTATCCTCACGAGGGTTGCGGAGATGCTGGAGCCTATCCCTATTTTCGGGCGAGAGGCGGGGTACACCCTGGACTGGTGGCCAGCCAATCACAGGGCACATATAGACAAACAACCATTCACACTCACATTCATACCTATGGACAATTTGGAGTGGCTAATTAACCTAGCATGTTTTTGGAATGTGGGAGGAAACCGGAGTACCCGGAGAAAACCCACGCATGCACGGGGAGAACATGCAAACTCCACACAGAGATGGCCGAGGGTGGGATTGAACTCGGGTCTCCCAGCTGTGAGGTTTGCGCGCTAAACCCTCGACCACCGTGCAGCCCAATGATAATATTATAATAATAATATTTATAAAATGTATAATAATGTTCATTAAAACATATTTTTTTCACCAACCAAAAAATTAAAAAATTGTTTTCAGCATCTTTAATGTACAAAGTGCCCCCCCCTGTCATTCCGGACTTACTTGATGTTGTCCTCGTGGATGAGGACCAGGAAGAGGGGGCGTCCCTGCATCTTCCAGCACTGCTTGATGAACTGCAGGGCGTTCTACAAACACACGGAATACAATCCCATCCACGCCATTTGCAAGATTACAATTTTCATTTGTGCGAAGGAAGTTTGCTAATCAATTCCAATCCGGCCCGTGGGACAATTTGCTAAACGGAATTGACGTCGCCCGCATCGCCGAACTCGAAAATAAAGCAAGTGCCTGCCATAATCTGCATAAACGCGTCATTCTTCCAGTAGGAACTGGTGCCATGTGAGACGGTGCCGTATTCAAACCACAAGTAAAATGGCGTCGAGTCACCGGGGGCACATTTGACACAATTTTGAAAAGGGTGATTAATCACGATTAACTGATTCGATCCCAGCCATCCCTCTCAGTAATGGCCCTTTTGGACTAATTCTTCAAGGCACATTTGGAACGGATTGTGGCCGCGCACGAGCATGCGTTACGATCTCCCTTCAATGTGGAACCTCCTGAACCCCCCCACACACACACACACACCTTCTGGCATAAAACTGCACAGTAAATTAGTTGGATACCATTTTTTGCTGTGAACATTTGCCAGCCGTAATGTAAACACATTCAGCAGCCGCTTTATGTATTTTAATAACACAGCCGCAGGGGTGCATTATATTGGTATGCTCCAATCCCGACACTGCAAGATAAAAGGTAGGCTAGCTGTTTATGCTAGCTGCTAACTTATATGTTTACCAGTGCTAATGGGACATTTTCTCAAGACGGGACCATGCTAATATTTTCTGAGCCTGGATTATTGGGGCTTTATGTCCCGTCCTGTTCGGCTTTGAGTTTGTGAGTTTGACGCCCCTGACATAAGCGGGGTGCCATTGATGTTGATTTACAACAGACACAAAAGCAGAATGTGCAATAATAAATAAACACTTTATACTTCATTTTCCTCGCATATTATTTACATTCTTGTGTTTTCCACATATTTGATACTTTCTGATTAACATGAACGCACCATGATGTGTTTGTCATGGAAATAAGATTGTTTGCACGCTGCGGTGGAATGGCTTTTACGATATCATTTGTGCGCACTATAGTTTTTTATTTGCTGCTATAACAGCTTTAGCACCCAGACGTGGCATTAAACTCACCATGAGTGATCGTCAGTAAACCCAAAAGACTTTTAGCATTTTGACCTTCCATTAGAGCCGGCGGAAGGCCATCCTGGCAGTACCCCCCCCTCCACCCCCCCCCCCCCCCCCCACCCCACTTCCAAATGTCAGCTTGTCTTGTTAGACAAAACCAATAGAATATATTCCCCTTAAAAGTCTGCTCCATAAATAAAACATGGCCGACACGACTTACCTTGATGTCATCAATCAGCAGCATCACATCCTGGGACAGGTAAAAGTCGCTGAGATCAAAGACGATCGGGTAGCACACCACCGTCTTGCCGAGGATGCGATAAATCTACACACACACACACACACACACACATGTATGTATAGGGACACACGGTGACGCTGATGATGATGATGATGATGATGATGATAACGGCCTCTGGCAGCCAGCCACCCTGGCCATAAGCGTTCCATTATAATATTGTCTTTGTCATCATTCATGTGTTTGGCAGGAAGCCGCTTCAACTCAATTTATTTGCTTGACCTTCAACATCTTGGGGGCAAAAAAAACGTGTGCAAAACATGCAACGGACACCCCAGGGGGCCGGGGGGAGCATTCGTCAGGGATCTTTGCGCTCGTCCTAAAACCCGATCCCGAATCAGCAGTGGCAATAAAAAGTGTTACCTCTCTACAGGTGCTCACCAAACACAACGACATACTTGCTCCCGGTGCAACAAAAGGGAAACACAACAACACAACACATCCACAGCACGTCAACGCATCACATAAATCAACTCCGACTTCCTGGGTGATAGACAACTCTAAGCGCTAATAGCCCCTAACTGTTATTTCCAGATGCCCACAAGCTACCCAGCATGCCTTGCGGCTTATTTGAGCTGCTTTGCATTGCTAAGCTCCTCAGGAATGAAACGTAATACGCCGGCGACAACATTTCCAAAAGTACGCCAACTAACGCCATGGACCGGCCCGCTGATGTCACATTATGGGCGGTGCTAAAATAAGCCTCCGTATTCCAAGATGGTGCATGATATGCTGCGTGATGCTAATACATTGGAGCTAACGTTTACTGCAGTCGTGTACTAGAAGCGCTATTCAGATGTTTGATATCGAAAGTTTCGATCTCAGTGGAAAAAAAAATGTTTTTTAGTATTTGACCGTCACAAGTCCCGAAGGTGCATGATATGCTGCTATTAGCTATTAGCATGTGGCGTTCCCGCTTTTCCTGACTGCACCTGAATGCAGCATGAGGTGAATTTGTGTGTCCAAACGCGTGGGAGGTTTTACCCGAGGGGCTCACCCGTGACCCGCGTCGTACGTGAGGTGCCGCATACGCGTGTTCGCCTGCGTACCTTGGAGGTCCCGATGCAGCCCACGGGTCGATCCGGACGCCCACTCAGGCCCAGCTTCTTATTGACGGCCAGGAAGCGGTACGCCTGCGGGGAAGACGCATCGACATGATGGACAGCACACAATCATCCTCGGATCGTTATAAGACACTCGGACAAATGATTTTCTGTGGGGGGGCCAAAGCAGTGACAGGGTACCTAAAAGGGGCGGAGCTTGAGGGATGGCCCCTCCTCACATGTCATGCTATTCACGTAAGCGCAGGTACGCATCTTTAAAGAGTCAGGACACGTTTGAGACAAGCCGGACTCTTTCACGGTGGTAATTACCAAGCCGTTATAGCAAAGGGCAAAGCCGGGGGGGGGGGGGGGGGGGGGGGGGGGGGGGGTTAAGGTCGCGGCCTTCCCCCTTAATCGTCGCCGAAAAGCATCTGAAGACGGCATCAAGGAGAAGTGCAAAGCTGGGCTAAAAGCCTCCGAAGGCTGCTGCTGTCCAAACGATCCAAAGATGCAAAGCGAGGCGAGGGGATGGACATCGATTTCAACGCCGGTTGCCAGATCTGCTGCTGTGAAATCCTCCACGGCCACGTGCGCGGAATACATCAGCACAGCACCTCGTTAGCCTTGGAACATCAGAATGATCAGAATGCTACATTTAAAACAAAAAAACAAAAACGTGCTTTCTGAATCTGAGCTGCAGTTCAGCAGCCGGACAGAAGGTGGCACTGTGCCCCTCCTGCTTGTCTGCAGGCTGGGGGCTGAGGACTCCAGGAGGGGCTGCTAAAAGGTTGATCCAATTAAAATAAAAGTCAATAGTAAGTAAAGAGCAGGATGTAGTGTTATTTTTTTTTTTTAAAGGCAACTGTCCATTGAGGATGAAGTGGAATTGCAAATGAACAGCCAAGGAAAGAGGAGACGAGGAGAGAGGAGAGAGGAGATAGGAGGGAGGCTGCTCCTGTGTGGAGAATAGCAATGAGGCAAAGGGTCACGGCGCGACACGCATCGTCTGACGCATTCCGCTACGTCACCAGCGACTGGTTCCCGTTCTGTTATTGAAAAGTGACTTTTTCACGATGTTTAACGGCAATGCGTCCCGAGAGCCGGAATGTGATGACGCCATGAAGGAAAAACCTCTAAGGGGGAGAGGAGAGCTTCATAAAAGCTTCTAAAAGGCTTCACTACACATTTACTTTTCACGCTCTTGCACTTTTTATCCGGGTTGTTCCCATCGATTCCCATTGGCAGCATCCTTTTCACATACGAGATCCCTGCTATTCCCTGCCATTCCCAGGCCCATAAAAGTGTCTATCTGACGCTAAAATGAACCAACATCAAACCAAACCCCCCCCCTCGCTCACGGTGCAACCAAAATACGGCATAAAAGGCTTCCCGGCATGCCTTGCGGGTTCTAAACGCGCATGAAATAGCATTGTTTGGTGTGTGTTATTTTTGGCTGCACCGTGAGTGAGGCGGCTCCAGTGGGTTGGCGATGATGAGTCAGGGCGGAGCTACCAAGCGGCTTCAGCGCACGTGAAGAACGCGGCCTCAAGCGAGGTGAACACTGACTCCGCGCCCGTTCTACCAAACGCTCTTCCACGATGGAGATTAGCAACCCAAGTGCTGGGCATGCCCACGATAACATTGGATGAAAAATATGGCAAATACGAAGGGATCCACTTTACCATAATCCTGAATATAAACGGAGGAAGCTTCACTACACATCTTAAAATGTCTGACCCCAGTCATCTGAATACGTAGGAGATGCAAGGTTTGTTTTTCTTCGGCTGCTGTTAAAAGGCGAGTGCACCGCTAGCACTTTAGCTCACATATCGGGAGGCTCCTCAGTCTCCTCTTGGATAAAATGCTAATTAAATGGTCGTATGCTAAGTATTATCACTTTGATGACTTCTATCGCAGTATCGAGTTCCAGGGTTCCCTAATGGCAACAAATAAGGGGGGCTGTACGGCAGTCTAGTGGTTAGCACGCAGACCTAACAGCTAGGAGACCTGAGTTCAATCCCACCCTCAGCCATCTCTGCGTCGGATTGCTCCGGGTTTTGTCCTCCCACATTCCAAAAACATGCTAGATTAGGGGCCATCCATAATTTTCAACATTTTCACAAGAGTACAAAGAGTACTATTTTGAGCAACCCCCCCCCTTAAAAGAGTACAATCCCAAATGAAAAATGTTGATAGGTCCATGACCAACTGACCCAATACAGCCAGGAAATTCGAGCATTTCCAATAGTTTTCTCTGGCTGTATTTTGGGACTCTGGTCAATCAGTCACTGCCCATCAACATTGTATTGAACACGAACAAGATAAAAAATTATATCAAATGCCTTTTTTGTATTTTTCTTTCAAGAAAATACAAATGTATTACAAATTTTGTCTTTTTGTATTGTTCTTTCTATCAAATGATACATGTAGAAAAGTCCTGATGCAACAACTGTTTTCCACAGGATTTTTTAAACAAGGGAATACTTCTTGTATACACACATGATTACTCAAGGAGCAGAAGAGTTGCCCCTGGTTTTCAAAAGCCTGAGGAGATAAAATCTTCTTTGAAATGATGGACACAACCCTTGAACTCAACTCTATGCGAAGTACGCAATAAAGATGCCACAACTGTTTTGAAAAGGCTTAACAATGACACCTATAGTCTAGTCAGTGTATCACAGGAAGTGAAAATCACATTGATTGTTACTGCACTGTCCACAAAGTCAAATTCACCACCACAGAGTCATTCAGAAAATGGCAATCACAGCCAGGTCCATGCCCAAATATAGAAAATAAACACAGAGCTGGCCAATAGATTCAGGATGGTCGCTTTAGTTTTGATCTTCTCCATTTTCGCAACGGCACTTCGGAACAAATCCGCCCTGCTCGAGTCGTTCGATTTGGAACCTTTCCGAGCCGCCTGGCCAGTCGCTACAGCGTCCTTCCGCTTTCTTTCCGAACGCACAAAGCAGTAAACATTGATGTATTGTTCGTATGCATTGCTCGGTGAGCGATGAATGGCAGTAATTCTCTTTTTGATGAACGAAAATAGGTAATCGAAATCACCGGGGTCGGCCATTGTCTGATTGTTGTGTTGGAATGCAAAGCACGCAGAGCCACGTGAAGTATCGCGTGGACTGGTACACTCTCGCGCTAGCATACGACGACAGGGGACCAGTCTACTCGCGCTAAAATTTGACTGCGTCCCGCGGTTCGAACATACAGACATCGACATTTTCTGGTTTTCAAAAAAGCGTACGTTGATGTCTTAACCCCCTCCCACCCTCGTACGGTTTGTACGCTCGTGAAAATGTTGAAAATTATGGATGGCCCCTTAATTGTCCATATGAATGTGAGTGTGAATGGTCGTTTGTCTATATGCGCCCTGTGATTGGCTGGCCAGTCACCAGTCCGGGATGTACCCCGACTCTCGCCCGAAGACAGCTGGGATAGGCTCCAGCACCCCGCGACGCTCGTGAGGGTAAGGGGTAGAAAATGAATGAATGAACGAACAAATAGGGGCGGGGCCAGTCTCTGGCATAGAGCGTAGCAACATGCTAGCGACTTCATCTGGAAGAGGGACGAAGCGGACTACATGGAGGGGGCGAAGCGGAGGGAAAAGTACATCGGTGGGGAGGCAGAAATTGGAACAAACTGTCTTTACAGTTATCCACTCTAAAAACGCTTAGACCAACGTGGGGGGGGGGGGGGGGGGGGGGGGGGGGGACTTTTAGCACTTTGATGATGGAGATGAAACAGTGTAGAGTAGATATTAATATATATATAAATATATATATATATGACCATGTAAAGCACAATGACAGCTTGCTTTTGGACCGTGCAACTCGCTCGTCATCTGCTCTTCTTTTTCCTCCACCGTCATCACCAGATCGTCTCCGAAGCTCCAAACGAGCGCTGGGGAGGGACTACGTATTTATCAGGCGGCAGAAGGAGTATGGATGCAGACGAGGAAACGCCCACCACCGCGCCTGATGCATCCTTGCATCTCGGATAGACCATCTACAACGACGGCAAGATGGCCGACTAATTCCTCCGGCTCCTTGCTCTCTCGGGAAGATGGATGGAAATATGACACAATATGATTCATATGAAATATGAAGCGTACCGTACGCCAACAACAAATACATTATTTTAGTTTGCTGACAAGAGATTTTAAACACAGGACGCCATTAAAGACGTGAACTAAAACATTGAGGGTCTGTGTTGCACGTATGCTAGCATGCTAGGGATAAAAAGTCCGTATCGTGTATCAAAACCGCGAGATGGCAGCGGGCGAGGAGCGACCACTGTGGCTTAGACGGGGACACGCCGAGGGCGACGGCGTGTAATTGCCACTCCGCCGTCGTCAGGCGGCCGCCGTCGACACGCAATCACAGGGCTGAGAGGGACGAGGCGAGACCCGCGGCGCCCTGGCGTTGGCGGTAAAGCCGAGATAAACACATTCCGTGAGTACGTTTGGGCTTTCCAATTTAATATTCAGCACCGCGGCCCCTCGGCCCCCCGCCCCATCGCAATCCATCTGAGTGAGGCGGCCGGCAGCTCCAACCCTGATGATGGGCCTGGAGGTGTTATGGGGGGGCGGGGCGTATGAGGCCCCGAGGGTGGGACGGCAGGGAGAACGAGGGAAGGACAGCAGGTCGGGGAGAGGATTTTAGTGGCGTCCCGAGACAGGAAGTGTTCATGGTATCGATTTCATAAGCAA
This sequence comes from Doryrhamphus excisus, assembly GCF_030265055.1. Lineage (NCBI taxonomy): Eukaryota > Metazoa > Chordata > Actinopteri > Syngnathiformes > Syngnathidae > Doryrhamphus > Doryrhamphus excisus. Next base: position 3,401,643 of record NC_080477.1, read on the forward strand.
TGCAGCCCATTTTGGGATTTTTTATTATCTAATTTTCCATCAATTTCAATTTTCTACTCAGAATATTACAATTTGACAAATTATGACTTCTTTTGTTTCTCCTAATATTACAAATCATATTTTTTTCACTTTTTTTCCGGTGAAATTTAGACTTTTTCAACCTCAACATTTGAACTTTATTCTCGTCCAATTAGAACTCTTTTTTCCCATTTCTGCTGTTGTTTTTTTTTGTTATTATTTTCCAACTCTTTCAAGTCTCTTCTTTATTCCCATAATATTTAGACTTAACCACAATATTGTAATTCTATTTTAATTAATTATATTTAAATTATATTTATTAATTTATTTTAATTCTATGACGTAAAAAAATATTTTCCATAAAATATTTCAAGTGTGTGCGACTAAAATGATTTTATTTTTCCCTAAAATATTGCAGCAATATTCTCATCAAATCGCAGCCTTTTCTTTTGGTAATATTAAAGATTTATTCCCATAATATTTTGACTTTATTCTCACAACGTTTTCCAATGTCATTTTCCCAAAATGCCGACATTATTTTGTTTTGTTTCCTATAATATTCCAAATTCTTCTCTATCATATCAACTTTATGCTTCTGAAATGGAATGAAATCATTTTATGATTTATTTTGGCCCATAATTATTATTTCCCCCTCTATTCTTTTAAAAACAGCATTTTCTAATTGGAATACAACTTTTTTCTCGTACTATTTAACATTTATTTTTAATTTGTATTTTTAGAATATTAATCCAAAAACAACAGTAGGTCGCAAAAGGCCCCACAAAGTAGAAATCAGAGCAGGGAGGTGTGGGGGGGGGGGAGGGGTAGGATGAGCCAAACTTCTATCGATGATCTCTTCCCTTTCCGTCTTTGCCCACGTCTGTTCGCTGACTAACAGCTATGGAAGGTTCCATCGTGAGGAAATGACAGCCACGTGTCGGCCATTACGCCAATCAATGGCGGTTAACAATCCGCACTCAGGTGATCAATCACAGGCAAGCCTTTGATTAATGGCGGCGTCCGAGCGGAAAAGCTCACGCGGCTGAGGTCTGGAGAACCCGGCTGCTCACGTGCAATCCGACCGATCGGCGGATTGATTAGCCGAGCGGGGCGGCCGAGGGAAGTCTTCTCTCCGCAGACATGAGACATAACTCTGACGCCAACGAGCAGCAGAAGTCATCATTCATGTCAGAGAAGCTGGTTATGATACAGTATATGTCATAATTAGGGAGAATGACTTTTCACATGCTGCTTCCAATTAACGCCGGTCCTCTTTGCGCCTCGGATAAATAAACGGATTTTTCTGGAAACATTTTTGTTGGATCTAATTTGACTCGTTTGAAGGCAAAAAACATCAATAAGAAACAACTTGTCATCATAAAAATGACCTGATTCCTCAAAACAGGAACAAAGCCATTGTTGAGACTTTTGGGTTTTTAGGTTTTAAGCATAAAAATACTTCCAGACGTCATTATTACGTATTTGGGGGTCCTGACGTCTGCGGGGGCCTTTTTGCGTCAGTAAAGACGACGAGGTCCTTATTTGGCATCTATGGGATGGAAATTCAGCAAATCCATTTTCTATACGTATGCTGGAGCCTACCCCAGCTGACTGTGGGCGAGAGGCGGGGTACACCCAGGACCGGTGGCCAGCCAATGGCAGGGCCCACATATAGACAAGCAGCCATTTTGGAATGTGGGAGGAAAGCGGACACTTCGGGAAAAGCAACACACGCGTGGGATGGGGGGGGGGGAGGGCATGCAAACTCCACAAAGCAGAGATTCGAACCCACGTCTTCCCCTGCTAACCACTCGGCCACCGTCAACAAGGTTCCAGGTGAGCGTGTGTTACCGACCTTCACGAGTTCCTTCTGAGGCCAGATCTGAATGGGCTCCACCTGCTGGGGCGTTTGGGTCTGAATGCCGTACGTGTTCAGAAACACCTGTAATCTACACACACACACACACACACACATACACACACACACACACACACACACACAGAATGATAAAACTCAGTACGGTCCAACAAAAGCAGAACATGATTGTTATTCGTTTAGAAAGGAGTGGCGTCGTATGGACGAACTTGCCTTAAAGGGCTGAAAGTGGCAAAATATAACGTAAATGTAAATACAATGTACCCATAAAAAGGTCATGTGAATAATAGGACTATATGTATATATATAGGACTATATGTATATATATATATACATGGACCCAAATATTCCAATTGCATTCGGTTTATTTCCTCAAACGGAAAGAATGTAACCTTTGTATACGCCTCATTCCCAAAGAAAAGTGCCAATCCGAATAAATATATAATCGGATTCCCGGGGGTGGAATATTCATTTCCCCAATCCGATTGAGGTATCTTGTACCCGCTCAAATGGAAAGTTCTTCTTTGTGGTGTTTTTCTTCTTCTGTTGTTTATTGGCGGTTGGCAAGCAGCTTTTGTGTGCATTAGCGCCATCTGTGGAACAGAATCTAAACCCTTCTATACGCCATTCACAAGTCCAGTATTATTAAAAAAAATATATATATCTATATAAAACATGTCCCGAGTTTAATGATAAAATATTAGCAAGATTGAATGTGATCTTTTCCTGTTTAAATTGATCCCGGGTGCGTTCTTTCAGCACATGCTCAGATATGACGTAACACGCAGCTCCAGACGTTCTTCACTTTTAAAAATGGAGGCCAGCAATCGGCACTGGACTGCTAAGCAAACTTTGTTTTTGATCCAAACTAAATTCCAAGACTGGACAAAGGAAAAACTGTTGAATGTTGATGTTTACGTTTTACTGGGCATGCCCCATCGATTATTCTGTTGGATTATAGCGCCGCATGTAGACTAGAGATTGGAATATTCCTTTCCATGGATACCATTGTTTTCGGAAAGGTCATTCGGAAAGAATGACAGAATTATTCCCCAAATAGTTGGCTTCCCCGATCAAAATTTCCAAAAATGACAACCTTGTTTTAAGACGACTGATTGATTAAAGTGCAACATCGACGGATACGCCGTACCTCTGGCTCTCGGCGATCAGCGCTACGTGGACCACCACATCGTTCTCGATGGGCCCCTGAAAGACAGAAAAGGTGTTCAACGTGGTTCGGGTCCGTGTGGGATTTAGACCATGTCCACACCAATAAGGAGATTTCTGAAATGCTATTTTTAATGAAACTAAACGTAGCACAGTGGAACCCGTGGGATCCAATACCAGCAGGACAGGATGCCGTATCATTCCACCACTGAGCTGCGGTGTCCATCGGGTTCCCCGCCAATACCGTGAAGCAACATGGAGTTGATTGGATGTGAACCGACTTTGACGCCGTAGCAGACAACATGCAAAGGAAGACAAAGGCAGCTAAAGTAACTTGTAGTACTGCCATGCGCCTCTAGAGGCAACAGTGAGGCACTCGGGGCCAAAGCAGAGGTTCCCATGCCATCTGGGAAAGTCGGAGGTTCCATGAGCACCTGAATGCACCAACACATAACCAATCCAGGCTCCATAATCCCCTTCCACGGGCACTACCGGCTGCTATCGCTTGGTAACAGGCTTCCCGTTCACGTTGTCACTTGGCCTCCACAATGGAGCACACAATCCTCCTTAGGTTGCTCCTTCCATCATGGAAGCATTCCATCATGCATGCAGGAATGGTGTTTCTGATGGCTGGGGGCTGTGGGGGGGGGGGGGGGGGGTGTTACATTACAGCAGCCTAGACTGCAAAGAGGCAAAGACACGGATGACGAAAACACGTGACGCGGTCGGCAAAGTGAGATGAGCTGTACGACTCCACACAAGCGTTTACAGCAGGAAGACCAAACGAAAGACGGCTCATTGACGATACTGATGATACTGACGATTCTGACGATTCTGACGATACTGACGATACTGACGATACTGACGATTCTGACGATACTGACAATTCTGACGATGCTGACGATGCTGGTGATACTGACGATGCTGACGATACTGATGATGCTGACGATACTGATGATTCTGACGATACTGACGATGCTGACAATGCTGACGATACTGACGATACTGACGATGCTGACGATGCTGATGATACTGACGATGCTGACGATACTGATGATGCTGACAATACTGATGATTCTGACGATGCTGACGATACTGACGATTCTGACGATACTGATGATGCTGACGATACTGATGATTCTGACGATTCTGACGATGCTGACGATGCTGACGATTCTGACGATACTGACGATGCTGACGATACTGACGATGCTGACGATACTGACGATACTGATGATTCTGACGATGCTGACAATGCTGACGATACTGACGATACTGACGATACTGACGATGCTGACGATACTGATGATGCTGACGATACTGATGATTCTGACGATGCTGACAATGCTGACGATTCTGACGATTCTGACGATACTGACGATTCTGACGATACTGATGATGCTGACGATACTGATGATTCTGACGATACTGATGATTCTGACGATACTGACGATACTGACAATGCTGATGATACTGACGATACTGACGATTCTGACGATACTGACAATGCTGACGATTCTGAAGATGTTGGGGTGTTACATTACAGCAGCCTAGACTGCAAAGAGGCAAAGACACGGATGACGCGGTCGGCAAAGTGAGATGAGCTGTACGACTCAACACAAGCGTTTACAGCAGGAAGACCAAACGAAAGACGGCTCATTCAGAAATAATGCAGCGGGACACCAACGTCATGTGTTGGACAGTCCCTCGGGGGGGCTTTTGGAACAAATGACAACAGTGGTACTGCTACTTCATAAGATGCTCTAAAAAAAAGTTCTGAGCACATCGACTGGAGATGGTGAAACAGCCTTCAATAGGAATGTTAGGAATGTTACATTTTAGCTCCTGAGAGAAGTTTTCTGGCTCTCGACTTCTATCCGCCCTTGTCTTTTCTTCCCCTCCTCACTTGGATTTTGTCCTAATTATCTGGTCTTCTCTGCACTTCTACCTTTATTCTTCCCTTCTTACCCCTCCCTTCCTTTATGATGGTACCTCCGCCCCACCCTCGCCATTCTTCATTTGAGCCTTAATCTTTCTGTCCTTCCCTATTTTCTTTGCGTCCGTCCTCCGGGAAAAGAAAGGAAAGACCAATTCCCTCTCTCCTTTGTCTCGGCGTGGCGAGGGCCAGCCACCAATCAGGCGTCTGCCGGGTGGCGAGAAGTAAATCTGTTAAGCAGCAATTTGGCGTGAGCCGAGCCTAAGCTGCCGGCGTGGGACGCACCTGAGCCCCGAGAGCGACATCCAAAACCATCAAAGCCAAGTAGCGAGGACGCTCACGATGCAAGAAGGAGATCATGGCGGCGTTAATGATGCGTGCCGCTCGTTTGGCGAAGGAAGCCGCTACGGTGGTTTTTATTTAAGCGTCAACAAGTACATACACGCTGACAGTACGTAAGTACTTGTTAGTACAACGCAGCAACTTATACACGATGTCGTGATGCTAGTGGTACGCTGTCGTCGCAGTCAGGGGATGGAGTTACTACGATTGTGCGTCCCTGTCATTCTGTTTCCTGTCAGGGTTCATGTCTTCATGACTAGCATGACCACTGATACGGTTCATTTCAGTGATATCATTGTGGCTGATGATACTGATGATACTGATGATGCTGATGATACTGACGATACTGACAATGCTGACGATGCTGATGATACTGACGATACTGACGATGCTGACGATACTGACGATACAGACGATTCTGATGATACTGACGATACTGATGATTCTGACAATACTGACGATGCTGACAATACTGACGATGCTGACAATGCTGACAATGCTGACGATACTGACGATACTGACGATGCTGATGATGCTGATGATACTGACGATGCTGATGATACTGACGATGCTGACGATTCTGACGATACTGACGATACAGACGATGCTGATGATACTGACGATGCTGACGATGCTGACGATGCTGATGATTCTGACAATACTGACGATGCTGACGATGCTGACGATACTGACGATACAGACGATGCTGACGATACTGACGATGCTGACGATACTGACGATTCTGACGATACTGACGATACAGACGATGCTGACGATACTGACGATGCTGACGATTCTGACGATACTGATGATTCTGACGATGCTGACGATGCTGACGATACTGATGATTCTGACAATACTGACGATGCTGACAATGCTGAGGATGCTGACGATGCTGACGATACTGACGATTCTGACGATACAGACGATGCTGACGATGCTGACGATGCTGACGATTCTGACGATACTGATGATTCTGACAATGCTGACGATGCTGACGATACTGACGATGCTGACGATACTGACGATGCTGACGATACTGACGATACTGACAATGCTGACGATACTGACAATGCTGATGATTCTGACAATACTGACGATGCTGACGATGCTGACGATACTGACGATACAGACGATGCTGATGATACTGACGATGCTGACGATTCTGACGATGCTGACGATTCTGACGATGCTGACAATACTGACAATGCTGACGATGCTGATGATACTGACGATGCTGACGATACTGACGATACTGACGATACAGACGATGCTGACGATACTGACGATGCTGACGATGCTGACGATACTGACGATTCTGATGATTCTGACAATGCTGACGATGCTGACGATACTGACGATACTGATGATTCTGACAATACTGACGATGCTGACAATGCTGACGATGCTGATGATACCGACGATGCTGACGATACCGACGATTCTGACGATGCTGACGATACTGACGATACAGACGATGCTGACGATTCTGACGATACTGATGATTCTGACAATGCTGACGATGCTGACGATACTGACGATGCTGATGATACTGACGATGCTGACGATACTGACGACTCTGACGATGCTGACGATACTGACGATACAGACGATGCTGATGATACTGACGATGCTGACGATTCTGACGATGCTGACGATTCTGACGATGCTGACGATTCTGACGATGCTGACAATGCTGACAATGCTGACGATGCTGACGATGCTGATGATACTGACGATACTGACGATACTGACGATTCTGACGATACTGACGGTACAGACGATGCTGACGATACTGACGATGCTGACGATGCTGACGATACTGACGATGCTGACGATACTGACGATTCTGACGATGCTGACGATACTGACGATACAGACGATGCTGACGATTCTGACGATACTGATGATTCTGACAATGCTGACGATGCTGACGATACTGACGATACTGACGATTCTGACGATACTGACGATACTGACGATGCTGACGATGCTGACAATGCTGACGATGCTGACGATGCTGACGATTCTGACGATACTGATGATTCTGACAATGCTGACGATGCTGACGATACTGACGATGCTGATGATACTGACGATGCTGACGATACTGACGATTCTGACGATGCTGACGATACTGACGATACAGACGATGCTGATGATACTGACGATGCTGACGATTCTGACGATGCTGACAATGCTGACAATGCTGACAATGCTGACGATACTGACGATACTGACGATTCTGACGATACTGACGATACTGACGATGCTGATGATGCTGATACTTGGTCCTCTCCATTGGGACCCTTTCCAGGCATCCTTGGCATTTGATGATGGAGTCCTGTTTGTTTCTCTTGTTCTGTTGTTGTTGCAATTGTTGTTTTTGTCTCTCTTTGTATCGTCCCCCTTTTGTCCCCGCACTTTTCTTTTTTCTTCTTTTCTATTTATATAAAAAAAATTGCATAACAAAAACACATCAGCCAAATTCTACTCCACAGAACAGGAAGGTGAAGTTTACACTTTTTCCCTGGCAGAGCAAATCAGGCATGTAAGGGCATTTAGATGGATAATATTATCGAACTGAAAAACCAAACCAAAATGTGAACAAGCAGAGCGCTACTTAGCTCATTCAACCCCTTTAGCGCCGACCTTTGGGCTGATCTTTCAAGGACACAGAATATCGTGTTCTACGGTTATATAAAACATGGAAGCTAACAAAGGAGAGATTAGACTCCCGCCTTTCATCAGGAAAAAATAGTTTGTTTCTATCTTTTCCCGTTGTCTAGTAACCAGCAGGGAAACGTTGGTAAGTTTCAGGAAAATATCAGTTTCCGACTAAAAAGCGAGGAGAAACACCATCAACTATTTCCACTTTTCACATTTGGAATTAATTGTGTGCGTGTGATTTCCCTAAAATGTCATTTTTGTTGAGAGCTATCTCTCCGTCTGGTCTGGTCCAGTCTGGTCTGGTCTGGTCCGATCTGGTCCTGGGTTCAGTGGATGAGCAAACGGACAGAAACGAGCCACTCAGGTTGTTCCAGACAAGAGACAATCTTGTCGCCTGACGCTGCCGTTTCTCCCCGAGTGAGACATCCATTAATTTAAACATCCAAACGAAAGTTGGAGATGGAAAAGGGGGGGGGGTAGGTGGCACCGAACAAGATCTGTTTCAAGGTCGCCCCCCCCCCCCCCCCCCCCCGCCCCCCCCAGTGTGCTGCGGGGCCTGAAGCGAGCGTCGCATCACAAAAGGAATGAAACATTCCAAAGACTTTCAGAAAGTTGAAGAGGAAGCGGGAAGATTGTTACACCCCCCCCCCCCCTCCCCACCTATGCCCCACCCCCCCTTGTGAAATGAAATATAATCCCTTCCTTTCATGCACCTACACCCACTCAGATAACTCACAGCTCCGTACCATGCAGAGATCCGTATTATGATGAGGGCATTTGAACGTGTCAGAGGGTTCGCGTCAGCGGCGGGGGCTGGAGATATGGGGGGGGGGGGGGGGCAGAGAAAATAAAAAAATTGCACCCCTCGGCCAGGGACAACCAAAGGTGTGGGTTTTTAAGGGCGGATGTTCGCGTAAGGTCGTTTGGTGGGAATGAAGTCGGGTGAGGATGCGATTGATATTAAAATATTGTCCCCCCACCCCTGAGAAAACATCAGACGTGGGGGGAGGATGATACAAAACACGCCAATTGTCCTCGAGGAGATGCCGGGATCAGCGAAATAGCCGGCAATGCGAGTCAGCAGCAGCGAGATACTCGTCTCCACGGTGTCCACGAGTGCCGCCGGCACTGGGGAGCTGCGGCTCATTGAGAATTTCAATACGCTAGCTCCCCTCTCTCAGCCCCCGTGGAGGTGTTTGGGCCACATGCATCACGGCAGATCGTTTTTCTTTCGACCCGCTGAGATGTTTGGGCTGTAACCATGACGATGCCGCACACACACACACACACACACACAGATCCATATACAGAGAGACAAATGCAGCGTGGACGCCAAACGACACGCTGCGTTCAAGTACATGTCATGTGTTAATGCACACACGGTGTCCTCACAGGTGAAGATGTCCCTGAGGCGTTTACTGTCACAGATGACTGGATGTCACATTTACTCACTGCTACTTGGCAAACTACACACTCAGTGCTCTTTTCACTCGTGTGTGTGTGGGTGGGGGGGGGGGGGGGGGGGCGAGACGACAGAGAAAATATGTACATAAGTCATAAATAAATAAGACACTACATATTGTATCATGCTTGTTTTCCCCCTCAACATGTTGCTAAGACGTGCCAACATGTCAGTGTTGCATGGGGGGGGGGGGGGGGCGTACAGTACGGACAGTATTACAACTATTAAGTATACAAGTATTAGTACGGACAGTATTACAGCTATTAAGTATACAAGTATTAGTACAGACAGTATTACAACTATTAAGTATATAAGTATTAGTACGGACAGTATTACAACTATTAAGTATATAAGTATTAGTACAGACAGTATTACAACTATTAAGTATATAAGTATTAGTACAGACAGTATTACAACTATTAAGTATATAAGTATTAGTACGGACGGTATTACAACTATTAAGTATATAAGTATTAGTACGGACGGTATTACAACTATTAAGTATATAAGTATTAGTACGAACAGTATTGGAACTATTAAGTATGTAAGTATTAGTACGGACAGTATTACAACTATTAAGTATGTAAGTATTAGTACAAACAGTATTACAACTATTAAGTATATAAGTATTAGTACGGACAGTATTTCAACTATTAAGTATAGTATAAGTATTAGTACGGACCGTATTACAACTATTAAGTATAGTATAAGTATTAGTACGGACCGTATTACAACTATTAAGTATAGTATAAGTATTAGTACGGACAGTATTACAACTATTAAGTATACAAGAATTAGTACGGACAGTATTACAACTATTAAGTATATAAGTATTAGTACGGACAGTATTACAACTATTAAGTATATAAGTATTAGAACGAACAGTATTACAACTATTAAGTATATAAGTATTAGTAGAGACAGTATTACAACTATTAAGTATATAAGTATTAGTAGAGACAGTATTACAACTATTAAGTATATAAGTATTAGTAGAGACAGTATTACAACTATTAAGTATATAAGTATTAGTAGAGACAGTATTACAACTATTAAGTATATAAGTATTAGTAGAGACAGTATTACAACTATTAAGTATATAAGTATTAGTAGAGACAGTATTACAACTATTAAGTATATAAGTATTAGTAGAGACAGTATTACAACTATTAAGTATATAAGTATTAGTAGAGACAGTATTACAACTATTAAGTATATAAGTATTAGTACGAACAGTATTGGAACTATTAAGTATATAAGTATTAGTACGGACGGTATTACAACTATTAAGTATATAAGCATTAGTACGGACGGTATTAGAACTATTAAGTATATAAGTATTAGTACGGACAGTATTACAACTATTAAGTATATAAGTATTAGTAGGGACAGTATTACAACTATTAAGTAAATAAGTATTAGTACGGACCGTATTACAACTATTAAGTATAGTATAAGTATTAGTACGGACAGTATTACAACTATTAAGTATAGTATAAGTATTAGTACGGACAGTATTACAACTATTAAGTATATAAGTATTAGTACGTAGTTTCGTAGTTCTAGGAATACTCTCTGACGGTTTAAGTGAGAAAAGATAGGATTGATTCAGATGCAATGATTAACAGAATGTAGAATAGCCTAGCCTAGCCTAGCCTAGCCTCGCGTAGCGCAGGGTAGCATAACATAAACGTAACCTAACGTAAGGTCACATAATGCGAGGTAATGTAACGGAATTTGTCGTAATATAGCCTGGCATACTATAACCTAGCATAACACAACATAGGCTAGCTTTATGTAACATAACAAAACATCATTAACTGGTGGCAGCATCCATTTTTCCATTTGGCATTCCTGGTATTTCTCTGATCCCGTCACTTTAAAAGCGGACCTCCCAACAGGACACGCTATCGCCATCACCACTGTGTCGTTATGATCATAGCGCCATCACGCCGGAACGTTGTGAGCCAATGTTCTGCTCCAGGACCTCGTCCTGCGTCACTGTCGAGATCACAGCTGCCTTATTTATTTTCTAAACGCCATTTATGTGGCTTGAAATAGAAAAAGGAGGCGGCCCAACACGCATCACACGTGTCCTTTACATGCCGTTTACCATCTGCCGTCATGGATGGCTTCAACATGGCCGCCCAAGCCGTCTCAGCAGGACGGCGAGGATAAACGATGATGCCGGTGTCGCTTGCGATCGCACATCCACGCCCCCCCCCCCCCACCCCCTTCAGCTAAATGGACCGGAACGCATTGCCCGCCCCCGTCCTCCTCATCTCACGCTCTACTCCATTGATGACGATGCATTCAGGGTCTTACGTAACAATACAGCCACACGGTTTGTGGTGGACAACGAAAATGAATAAAATACGTAAAACCCCAATAAACCTCCAAGTCATAATTATGCTCATCACATGGACCCCCCCCCCCCCCACACACACGCATCCTGCTTCAGCCTCGCCCAATAAGTGTCAGTCCCTGCCAAGTGGATGACCAGCACGCCGCCTTTCCATGAACCTCCACTGCGGTTGGGTCTTACGCTACGCTGTATTCGTATTCGTAGCGTCTAGGATTGTTTTTAGTCGTACATGCGCGTGGGCGTCTGCGTGGGAGGGAAAAGCTCATCCAAAAAATGAATAAAAGGAGAAAATTCAAAGCGACAGATGGAGAGAAAGAGGGAGTGAGTAAGTGAGGAGGCGTCGGCAGCGGCGGCGGCGGCGGCGTTGCTTCATCATGCGGAGGAATTTAACGCTGACCCTTGTCGGCCACAGGAGGATCAAGCTTTGCAAAACAATATTAGTGCAAAATACGTTTCACTAAAGTGCTTTAAAAAAACGTAGTGTAGTGCACATTAATATTGCATGAGCGCCCCCACTGGCCAACTGAACGAATAACACCTGAATGTGGGAAGACGTAAGCAAAAAAAAAAAAAAACAGAAATATAAAATGCTGGACTTCCCACTGAATAATGCAAAGGTCATGCATGGGTCCTACCTACAGGATGCACATTAAGGCCACGTGTGCTACGCCATCACATAGAATATTTATATTATTATTTATTATTTATATTATAAATGTATTCTAATGATTGGCTATTTTTTTTTATTCAATTGAGAAAATTATATTCATGACAATAATTAATGTTCATATTTGATAATTACCTTAATTTCAAAATATATTTATTTATTTATATTTTTATTTATATGTATTTATATTTAATTTATTAAATATTTATACTTTTTACAAAATTTTATTGCAAATTTCTTAAATTTTTATATTTTTTAAAAATTTAATAATAAGCATGATTTTTTGTTTTTATTATCAACCTGCTTTAATAATGATTTGGAGTGCATGAGAAATTGGGAAAAAAATAGCTCCATCTGACCACATGGTCGTGCAGCAGCAGAACCAACGTTGTAATAGCTAACGCAGCCAACTGCTAAGCTAGCATTGCTACAACTGATGAGCTCAGTGGCAGGCATGGCACAGCGAAAGCTGAGTCACAACATTTTAAAGCGCATGCAGAGGCACATAAAAGGCTAACAGCCATGTTATCGCAGATTTCTGAGTTAATATTAATATTAAAGGGTCGCGCTAATGCGTTGACCCCAAGTAAAAAAAAATAGCGCAGAGTCAGCAATAATGTTCCGTTCCGTGTACACGTGCATGGGGGAGAGTACGCATGCAGAGGTGGAGCTAAGTGGAGCACCATCAGGCTGCACTCGAAGGCTCGCCTCACCCGCCTTGCGGACCGAACCCAGGCCACTTCTACCGTCTTTTCTTACTCAAAATGCGTGAGGCCGTTGGACCCCTGCGAGGCGCTCTCGGCTCCGCACATGAATAAACAAACGCTCCTAATTTCCCCTGGCGGAGGGCGGCGTGGAGACGAGCTCAAACTGCTCGTTTGCAGCACAGCACTCACGTCATCACGGAGACCAGACAAAAGTGCTGAGAGCTTTCAGGTGGAAAGGAAAATCAAAAGGAATTGTCTGGGAATTTATAAAGATGGCACCTGCCATCCGTGTACAACATACAGTCGGAGACGTGTTAGGAAAATCAGGATATTTTCAGTGCATGCCAATATAACATGGGATTAAAGTTTATCACGGATAATTGGGTCCAGACCCTGCAGTGATAAGTGAATTTCTGCCAAGTAGGATTCGGTATATTAATAACCAGAACAGTTTATAAGTCGAGTATGAAATAACGCGCGTATAGTCACTTTTACACTCTGATTCTTACATCACATCACGCTGCAGGGACAAACGACACGACCGCCACTCACGGAATTTACCACTTCCACACAGAATGAGAGGAGAACCTTTTTTCCCGCTCAATCTCAGCCGTGGCATGTCGGCAAACGTCATTTCATCTAAAAGCATTACTGATGTCTGGCAACCACAATATCAAATATTATTTGTCTTTTAATATTTTTGGACTAATATGAAACCATCATTAATTATTCATTCATTCATTTTCTACCGCTTTTCCTCACGAGGGTCGCGGGGGTGCTGGAGCCTATCCCAGCTGTCTTCGGGCGTGAGGCGGGGTACACCCTGGACTGGTCGCCAGCCAATCACAAGGCACATATAGACAAACAACCATTCACACTCACATTCATACCTATGGACAATTTGGAGTCGCCAATTAACCTAGCATGTTTTTGGAATGTGGGAATGTTTGGAATCTCCGGTTTTACCCGGAGAAAACCCACGCATGCACGGGGAGAACATGCAAACTCCACACAGAGATGCCCGAGGGTGGGATTGAACCCTGGTCTCCTAGCTGTGAGGTCTGCGCGCTAACCCCTAGACCACCGTGCCGCCCCCCATCATTAATTAGTTTTTGAAAAAACCTGGTCCAGCGAATGACGATTGTATACGAGTTAAGAAATAAATTGTGGTAAAATAAGGCCATCCTTCATTTACAATAAATTACTTCATATATTGTTGGCCTCGTTTAAGCATTTTCAAGTACACAAGAAGAATCCAAACACAAGGCATAAGACAAAGTCAAAGATGATATGTAGTACTGCACACTGGCCACTAGGTGTCAGTAATGTTACATGAATGAGTACTGTACACAAATTGGAAGTAATGTAAACATGTGAGTCTATTTTATGTCTTACTTTCTCTTATAATGTTTGGTAATAGGAGCGTAAAGGTGACGATGGATATGTTCAAATCCGTATTTGATCCTATTTTGCAGAGATTCGCTTATCTCAGTCGGGTCGGGAACCAATTAAGCACAATAAACGAGGCAATTTTATTTTGGTATGATTTGTGTTTATCTTCTCGTGTTGCATCCTGGCTACCATGAAGAAGGCTGACCTGGTTGGAATATCTCATGCTGACGTTGCGTTGGTCCTGGCGGGGGACGTAGCGATGGATGGGGTCGATGTCTTTGGGGCTGATCAGCTCGTCCACTGGGAAGGACAGACGCAAGGATGAGCGTGCGGACGTACATTTCAAGTCCAGTATGGACCACACCTAGCAGCTTGGCGATGCTGTAGAGGGCTTGGCCCCACAGGAAGATCTTGCCGTCGCGTCCCGAGTTGCTCGGGAAACGCTTCTGGCTCCCGTGCTTGCTTTGCTCCGCTTCCACAAAGTCCGCGGGCACGTAGTAGTACTTGGGAACGACGGCGTAGCCTGGAGTCAGACAGCACGCACTGACACGTTAGCGCACGATGCTAATAATAGCCCCATCTGCATTCTTAACGTACTACTCCACGGCAGCCGAGTTACTTGATGCTGACTTTTCAATGATGTTCTACCGTACAATGGCGTGCTCAGGCTTCGCTACACATCGTCACTCAGCTACGACGTCGCAGCGGTGAGATTTCTTCTTTGTTTAGCAGCTGCTGCTAAAATGCTAACTGACAAACGCTAACTTACACTTGCATGACAGTGCAGAAGGTTACGTGTGACTTGCCCTCAAAAGACTGGAAGATGATGGGTTCAAGGAGCTCCTGGTACTCTTTCACCTGAGCCTGGTTGCCCCTGAACACACCTGCAACAAACACACATGATGAAATGATGCAATCGTGTACGTCAGGGGTGGGCAAACTTTTTGACTCGCGGGCCGCATTGATATAACACAATTTCCGGGGGGCAGACTATATATTTTACACGTAACAGTCCACCTGGTATTATTGTATCTGTAAAATTGTCATGCAATCTGCTATTATTATTTATTATTTTATATTTATATTTAAATATTTTAAAGATAATAAAATATTATAATAATTAAAATAAAATTAAAATAATAATTATTATATTATTATTATGTAAAATATGCAAATATAACAATATCATTATATATAATTAATATAATAATTAGCATTAATATAATAAATATAATAATTATTATTTTAATTTTTATTATTATTATGTGCTTGTGTCTCTTTTTTCAGGAGCACTTTGTAAACAACAGACCATGTCAAACAACGAAATTGATACAACCATCAAAAGGTTGGCTCAGGCCATGATGCCAGGTTGTATGTTGAGTTTAAATTAAATACTTTTGAAGGATTGGGCGGGCCGTATTCAAACACTTGGCGGGCCGGATGTGGCCCCCGGGCCGTAGTTTGCCCACCCCTGGTGTACGTGGATACGCTAGTGTGAATGTCATGATGGTAGACCACCTCCATGTATCCCACTGGACTGGACGAGCAGAGTGGTCAATAGCACTTTTGGACAATTTTGACATCTCAAATAGTATGACCAAAAAGTACAAAAAGTTTACATTTGTACATTTTGTGCTAAATGAGTTTAAAAATGTTTTATTGATTGATTCAGTTTTGCTAACAGGCAAAATTTAATTAAATTAAATACAAAGATAAAATAAACACAACAAAAGCAAACATTGCATATGGGTAAGTTGGAGTGTAATAAAATAATACAATGTCTACCTAGGTAAATATACTTATACTTATGGTATATTTGGTTTATATTTCTATAAATAACCAATTTATAATAGTTTTGATATTTTACTGCAATTTCCGCCTTATTTGTTTGCTTATCAGCCCCATTTGTATTGCTTTGATGTGTCTGTACATACGGTAAATGTGATTGGATGAGCCACAGAACGACATTCAGAGGATTAAATGTTGCGTTCGCTGACATTTTCCACTACTACTTATATCGCTCCATTCACAAGTCGTCTAAGTCGTGTAAATTGGGGCGTATAGAAAAATGTCATTTGGCTGGCAGGCGGCTTGTGGCGGGCCAAGGAGGCGCTTGAGGTGCGGATGGAAGGAAGGACGGAAGGAAGGATGGAAGGAAGGATGGAAGGAAGGCTTACCGTCAATCATCATGAAGATGAAAAATATGGGAAACTCGCACTCGATCCCATCAAAAAGCTGTCGGGGGAGACAAGACAGGAGAGCAGGGTGTTATTGCTTTTCCATTTCAAAGAGGCGAGGGGGTCGCGTGGACTCTAAACACGGCGTGTAGCTGAACTTTTTATAGCGGGGAAAGGAGAGGAATAGAAGTAGTCCTTTGCAAGGTCTTACAATCAAGGTTGTGCTGTACGTACATGTACGTGATGGAGCAGCGATACCAAAACATCTCTACCTGCTGTGAACAACATCAAATGTAGCTCAGATAACTGATCATGAAAATGTAAAAAAAACACAGGACAGATTACCTGCGCTGTGCAGGTGAGCAAATCGAGCACTCCATTTTTCTCGTATGCCAGTCGCAACTTGTAAACAAACATTCACTTTCCGAGGAAGACATGTTGCATGCTAGTTGTGACAAACGCTGTGTGGGGGGTGGGGGTGGGGGGGTTGGTTGAGGGGGACCTTTTCAATCACACAATCCATGGAGGTCTTTTGCCAAAGACCTCCATGGTGTCACACCGGGTGCTCATAGCGTGTGCCCGAATACAGTGCACCTTGCTGGGCCACAGCAGGTGGCTCCCTCCCCTCTATGCTGTGGTTCTCCTGGTAGTGGTGATTATAGTATGACAAATCAACAAGCAAAGTTGGTCCAATCCAAATTTGAAAGATCAGTTATCGGCATCATATCGGCAGGGCTCGACAATAACGATGTACCGATGGCCCGGGGCAAGTTAAAACAAAATTCAGGCAAGTGCACTTTGGCATGCCATACTACCAAAAAGTGCAAAAGCTTTGCCAAAGACCTCCATGTTGTCACACCTGCTGCTCGTAGCGTGTGCCCGAATACAGTGCACCTTGCTAGGCCACAGCAGGTGGCTCCCTCCCCTCTATGCTGTGGTTCTCCTGGTAGTGGTGATTATAGTATGACAAATCAACAAGCAAAGTTGGTCCAATCCAAATTTGAAAGATCAGTTATCGGCATCATATCGGCAGGGCTCGACAATAATGATGTACCGATGGCCCGGGGCAAGTTAAAACAAAATTCGGGCAAGTGCACTTTGGCATGCCATACTGCCAAAAAGTGCAAAAGCTTTGCCAAAGACCTCCATGGTGTCACATCGGGTGCTCGTATCGTGTGCCCGAATACAGTGCACCTTGCTGGGCCACAGCAGGTGGCTCCCTCCCCTCTATGCTGTGGTTCTCCTGGTAGTGGTGATTATAGTACGACAAATCAACAAGCAAAGTTGGTCCAATCCAAATTTGAAAGATCAGTTATCGGCATCATATCGGCAGGGCTCGACAATAACGATGTACCGATGGCCCGGGGCAAGTTAAAACAAAATTCGGGCAAGTAAATCCAATCAGTGATATTCCCGTCGGGCAAGTGGTTCTTGTTGGGTGTTGGTAAAACACGGACTGCGTAATTCCGGTGGTAATTTGCAAACCAATCCTTGCAAATCTTGAAATGGACCAATCAGAATCGTTTATTTAGACCGCGGTCCGTAATCCACAGTCTGCGTTTTACCCACACCCGTTCTTGTTCGCGATCAACCAGTCAGCGATGGTTTGACTAGGAAAACATCTATCATGGCGTCCCTGCCAACATGGTCTAATTCTTCAACAACTTGTGAAGGAAAACACCAAAAAGTGATGAACCAGTGCCTCCTAAACAAGTATTTTATTAGCGGCATCAAATCAAACGATGGCACAGGTGAGTGAATCACATTGCTGTGACAATTTGAAGTGGTCACAATGAAACACCACCCATTAGATCCAATACCAAGTGCTGATTTTGCACAAGCTACAAAATCTAGCGCTTCCATTTCTCTGTGTATTTTTATCATCTTTGCTTCACAAATTATTGTTTGATCATTGAGCATTTTTTTCTGGATTAAAAACACTTTAGTAGTACACAAATGTGTCTATTCAATAATGTTTCATTGTGGTGCACAACTTATAAATATCACTGCTTATCACGACTACGATGTGTAAGGTAGTATGGCTTGCCATGTTAACATACATCCTCCAAATACAATGCATCAGTACTATTATCTGATGAATTATCAGCATATATCGATATATGATATCATTATGGCAGTCTTTTCATTTTACATGGGGCAAGTTCGGACAAGTAGTTCTCACCTTAAGGATTCCCCATGGGCAAGTCATTTTTGTTTTTAATGTAGAGCCCTGATATCGGTCTTGAGAAGCACAAAGTTATCTGTATCAGTTTGAAAAAAGCAGTCAGAATTCATCAGGAGATGTTATCTCATTCCAGCTGTGATGAGTCGATAAGAAATATCATATGATAAAAATACTTTTCCTTCCAGCTGTCATTGTAAGTCTCCATTTCTGTGCTTTTCAGGACTTGACTGCATCACAATACAAATCATATGTAAGCATCACCAGATACAAAGTGGAGAATGAGTTATGTGTGCAAGGTGGAAAAATACACGTCTCCCAAGCCTGGGGCAGTGTCTTCTGATGGCGTCAAAGAAAAGGAAAGTGAAAACGAAAGTGCTGGACCAGCGCGACCACGGTGAAGGATAGACATGCTATCTCGGCGGCTGAGGATGTTTTAGGATCCTGTGGGAAATCCGTCATTGTTAAACGTGCCATCATCTTCCCTCCCTCATCACCCAATCGTCTCCATGGCGATGGATGATACCACGTACGACTGCGTCCTCAAGCACCAACACACGATGCGTTGCTGGTCCTCTATCAGGATCCCTCTGACGCCACTTCACGGTGGCGCCACGTAGCCACGCGTGTTGCCTTCCTGTGGTGATAAACCGCCATCGGGAGGAGACACGAGAGAGGAGAAGGTGCAGAAGAAGATAGACGAGTCGAGGCAGTCACCCGGACGGGCGGCAAACCGACTGAGGTCTCAAGGATTTTTTTTGTGCTTGAGCGACTCGGCTGATTGGTTAAACTGTCGATCATACGAGTGGCCGCACTCTGTCAAAGGTAAACAACTTGACTCCGTTGCGTTACGCTAGGTCGACCCCAGACTTCTATTACGTGCTGGGAGGATGCTCACCCCTCCCTCCGGCATCGGGACCGGACTGCCTGTCACTGAGCTGGGAATATTACTGCTTAATATTAATATTAATCCAAATTAAACTTCTCAATAATAAACTATGAAGTGTTTAAAAACAAACTTTTTTTTGCCCCATCTTTTCACAGGAAACAGTCCAAACCATAACACATGCTGACTTTATCCCAGAGGAGATTGAGGGCAGCGCCCGTTGTTGCATTTGTGTGTCCTGGATTAGCTTTTTATTACGCTTGGAAAGCCACATCCATCCGGGAACCGGATTTGGCCCGTGGAGAAGCGCCAATGACGAGTTGAGCTATGATGACTCGTTTTTGCACAATTTAAAAATGGATATGGAAGCATGTGGATGTATTAGGTCATAGGTGTCAAAATGGGGCCCTGAGGGCCATTTAAGGCCCACGGCACATTCTATACATAGCAAACAGCAGTAAAAAAACAAAAAAAAATCTAATAAAACTAATAAAACAACAAAGTTTTCAAAAATGTTATAAGAGAATAAAGTCCAAATGTTAGTGAAACAATAATTATGAAAATTTACATGAAGAAAGCTGAGGAAAAAAATATATTTTAAAGCTGCAATATTATGAGAAATAAAATAAAATTCAAAGTATTTTTTAGGAAAGTATAATATCTATAATATTGGAATAAAGTCTTAATATTACCAAAAATATTATTATTAATATTAAAAGGTTTTAAGAAGAAAGTTTAAATATTTAGAAAATTTAAAAAAAGACAAAAAAAGTCCTTCTGCATATGAAACTTTGGTAGTAAAGTTAATAAGCGTATTGCGGTGTTCCTCAGGTGTCTGTCCTTGATCCTCCATTGTTCCCACAAACCAAAAAGCTGCCAAAGCGATTTCAAACGCACTTTTCCAGATTGTGGAACACAGACTATTAAAATTCACAAAATGTTCCCACCTTCATTTCCGCGGGTTTGTAGTAGCGGCGGTTCTCGTCTTCGTTGGAGGTGCGGTAGCCGTCGCGGAGGAAGCGCTTGAAGCCGTACTTGCCCCGCAGCTTGCGGATGATTTTATCCAGCGTCTGACTGTAGAGGGCGTCGTCGTCCACCGCAAAGGCGGGGTAGCTGATGGTCGGGAGCAAGGCCGCGTCCGTGTTCTAACAGCAAGAAATAAAGTCATTAAAGTCTCTGGCGAAAACCACTTCAACCAAGCTGAGGTCTGGAAAAACAACACCACATGGAACCGCTCGCCATTTGGTGTTTTTGTTAACCACCTTGGATAATAACGATGTTGGATTCAATGCGGATGGACTCCACTGTGGCCGTGGTGCTACTCCAGGGGTGCTCATTAAGTCGATCGCGAGCTACCGGTCGATCGCGGAGGTGGTACTGGTCGATCGCTGGTCGATCGCGGCGTGACATTAAAAAATATCATCCTAGCATCAATGCCGTCACTTGATTGATATACAGGGCAGCCATTCAGATGACAACTGAATGTTGCCCTTCGGGCGACCAATCAAATCAAACAACGTCTCTAAGTGCAGCAGAACTTACGATGTCAGCCTATCATCCATCCCCGTTACTTGATTGACATACAGGACAACCAGTCAGATGACAACTGAATTTTGACCTTTAGGTCACCGCTCATGCGTAAACAACGATGCAAAGTGCTAAGCTAGTCGGCGAATTGCGAGATTTTAAGCCCTCGCTAAAGTTTATGGTCACTAAAATGAGTGAAGGAGCTGGACCAAGTAAAAAGGCAAAAACTGGACCAAGTAAAAAGGCAAAAAACATATCACTTCCATACGGATATGGAATATTATATGGATATTATGATACGGATATTATCCATGACTGATAAACATTTGGAAGTGTGCTTGAGGCTGGCTATCAGCAGCTACTGTCCGGACTATGCATCCCTGGCTGGTTCAATTCAGTGCAAGTCATCAAAGTAAACTCAGGTAATTACAAAAAATGTTAATAGTTAATTATGTGTGTTTTGCAATATTGGCTCATTTGGTTATGTAAGGTACATCAACATACATTGTACGTACAAATAATCCTCAATACATTTGAAAATAAATAGATGTTTTGCATTTTTGTAGTGGGTAGATCATTTTGACTCGGTCATTTTAAAAGTAGCTCGCATGCTGAAAAAGTGTGAGCACCCCTGTGCTACTCTATATGTACAGTACGTTACATCATTCAGGGTTCCTTCCATCCATCATCGTATGGTTAGAATGGTTAGATGGCTTTAAAATGAGCTAGCATGACAAAGAAGCGAGTGAGGTTTAGCTGCCGTATCCTGAGAACGTCACATGACTTAGACTCCAAAATCTTTCCTCTCCGTCATTTCTTCGGGACTTCATGAGTTCAAGTCAAGGTTCTTATGATTTAACGATGAGAATTGACGAGACGTCGCCTTCTTATGCGAGCGACAACTTAGCATGACGAGCGCCCGCTGCTCACGTGGAACGCCCGGCGTCTCTTGACGGACGGCGATCGAATGCGTCCCAAATGAAATATTGAATTCCAATCCTCCGTCACAGGCGAGGAGGTGGCGGGATTAGGATTGATATTTCTGCTTCTTTCGACATCATCCTCCTCCGGCACAAAGCCTGTCATGTCGCCGCCAGCTTCTTCTTCTCCTCCTCAGCATCCCACAGCCGTCATGGCCCCCCGATGCTCTCATTAGCCTCCTCCCCTCACCGCCTGATGGAGGCCATTCTGCAACCCGGGAGAGAAGGGATTTTCATCCTGCATTTCCCTGAGAAGGAACTCTGCCTCGCTGGCTCTGCAGCTACTTTAACCCCCCCCCCCCCAGCGCCCCGGCGACACCGGAGCGTCAATAGTGATGCGCGGCGTAATAAGCGCCCCCTGTGAGTGGCGCGCATTGTTGAATTACAGACACCCGCTGACATCTTGACATCTGTCTGATGTGTGCAATTAACCTTTTAAAGTCTTTGGCACGCGTGTTGGCAGGCTTCTATTTCAGTCCGATGGCAGAAGAGGAGGATGAAGATCACAGCTGCTGGGGGTGGGGGGGGCAGTGGGGGGGGGGGTTGGGGCGAGGAGCGCACCGCAGCTCCTCCGAGAGGAAACACTTAAGATTAGAGCCAATCCAGCGTGATCGGTGCTAAAATGCAGAGTTTTAGGAAAAAGCGCCCACTTGACCAAGTCGCGGACCGCCAATAGATACACATAGATAAGCAAAAGTGACCAAAAAAGGCTTCACTACACATCTTAAAATATATATTATACTTTTGTTTTGTGTATCAAACTGAGGCAAGTGAATGCAACTGGCAAATGCATATGATACCAGTCAAAAGTATAAAGACACTACAGCATTCGATTGAATGACAAAGTGTCTCCAAACTTTTGATTGGCATTTGTTACGGCATATTGGCATAAGGTTCCCTATTACGCAAAAGATGACTCTGACTTGAGCCCGTTTGCAGGCACCAAACGTGAGGAAAATGGCCTCTGGGCTGCCACTCGTGAGCCACATCAAGAGGCTTCACTACACATAAAAAAAACGTAATTGAAAAAATCATTTATTTTATTTGACATAGGAGACTTGAACCCCCACCCCAAAAAAAGGATTTGTTATTTCCTCTTATTTTTTTACTTAATTTTATTTCAGCATATATAGAATAAGAGATTTGCAACTTGGGGGGGGGGGGGGGGGGGGGGGGGGGGCTTCGCTACACGTCCCAAAAACAAAGTTTAAAGACAAATTGTATGAAACTTGATTAGGGTTTGATTTTAACTTTTATTGATTGTTTTTATTCGTGTATTTTATTTCACGGTGTATAGAACTTTGCAACTTGAAAAAAAAAGGCTTCGCTACACACCCAAAAAATGACTAATTGTATGAACCTTGGCTGTGATTCATTTTTTACTTTTGTTTAATTCATTTCTTTTATTTCACTGCGTATAGATTTGATTGTGGATAAACAATCGCTGCATCAGCTATCATTTATATTAACGGGATATCGCTGCGAATGTCCTGAACTCCTGTTTTAATGCTACTTTAACCACCCAGCTGGCATCGTGTTGCTCAACAGTGCCTCCACTGGTCGCATCCAAGTACTGCCCTCCCTTTTGACCGAGCGGAGGACAGCCTTTTCCTAGAAATAGCGTATACTTACTTCGATTTCCGTAAAACTTACGTATGTTTAGGCCGACATTATCATTATTGCGCCAAGAGTGGATGGCGGACTCACGTGGGAGCGGGACTCTCGGGGCAGCAGGGAGCAAAGCGTTTGTCTGTTTCTGTTGTGGGCGTCCAGGTCCACAAAGATCACCGACCAGGAGCAGCCCTGCACGTGCAAACACATCACATTGAGTGTTTAAACGGCCGCCCCCCCCCCAACATGACCGCCGCTCCAAACAGACATTTGACAAGAAAAAGCACATTCAACTCCTCCGCACCGGGAGATATTTGCGGCTCGTACACGGATTTTCAAGTACAGCGTGGGAGTGCTTGAACAACAGCGAGTCAAGAGTTCGCACTTTGCTCCAAAAAAAAAACGTGTCGGCCACTTTAGCGCCTCACCGTTGGCGCTTTTACTTGAAACCAAGCGGCGCTGGTGGTCTTTGACATCCAGCCATCGTCTTCTCTGCCCGCACCTGCTAAGCACTTTCTAATGTAAGTCCCATGCATTATGTACGATTATTGCCTCGCTCTGCTTTTTGCTGCCCCCCCCCCCACCCGAAAACACATCTGAGCGAGGCTTTTAGTCAAATCAGCAGCCTACTTCCTGTCGCAGTATGCAAAGTGTGTTGGATTGTGGGTCAGCGCCGATGGTGGAAAAATCAGCAGTCGTGATTCCAACGTGCTCCGATTCTGTGGAACGCCTCATGGCCGCCGTGTGGGTGTGGCCTCCGCTAAGTAGGACGCAGATGAAGTGGTTAAAGGATGTTAGCTAAAGTGCAGCTAGCGCTACACAAGTCGCCAAAGTTGACTTTGTCGTTTTGACGTACGGAGTTAGACCTGCTTAAAAACTCCAACGCTCGCTCCCAAAGATGTATTTATATGTCTATATGGTTTTTTTGGGTATCTATATGTATATATTTAATAATATTAATTATATGTTTTTTTGGCTATCTATATGTATATATTTAATAATATTAATATATACACACACAAGTATTATGGTTGAAAAAAAAAAAATGACAAATTATGTATACAATTTCAAAAGTTAAAATAAATGTATGTAAGAAAATATAAAATATATAAACATAATAAACACGAGTCAAAATCTGAAAGAAATATTGCACAAGAAATAAATAATAGCTTAATAAAATCGATCACTTTTATCAGCTGCGAGGCTGGCGGCCATGATGGGGAAAATCCGAACTTCCTAAAACTCAACACGGCGCCGCTATTCACAAGGCACAAAGACGGAAACGTGACGCCATCGTGATCCACGGGCCGGGGAAACCAGAGGAATGATGGAGGAAGAAAGGAAGAAAGAAAAGAGGGAAGGAAGGAAGGAAGGAAGGAGGAGCTGAGCCAACACGAGAGAGCGGTGGACACAGACGCCACATCCATTAGCGGCTTCTTTCATCACGGCACGCTAGGCTGGAAAACGACAATTAAACGCTGATGTGTTGAGGCTGCCGATCAAAGACGGGAAGCGAATGCGGGCCGCGATGGTCTTCACCGCAGCAACGTCGCATCACGCAAGACGCTCCAAGTTCTCAAGGCTGCAAAGCGTCTTTCATGGGGAGTTCACACTCTCTAGGACGTTTTGGAGCGTTACTTCCAGTGAGCAGTCGGTGTAAGTGCATTCAGTGAATAAACAACAACGTTCACGGTCATGGGCTGCTGTGGCTGTAGGCAACCTCATGATGTGACGCCTGAAGCATCACGGCTGGTCGGCATTCACCATCTTTTATTATCCTTCCAACTTTCTCATGCACTCCGAATCATTGTTAACATCGAACATTTGACATGTTTATTTAACACTTTTTCCAGCGTGGGCCGCATATTGTGAAATGAATATTGCATATTATATTGCATCTCAGTTTGCAAGCTGTTTTTTTTAATATTCCGATAATTATCGGTATCAGATTATTTCCTGATCATGCAAAGCGATATAAAAAAATATACAACACGTATGTATGTGTTCATTCCATCACAGGAGATATCGGCTGATATCGGTATCGGGGGTTGGACAATATCGGCATATCAGTTTTTGGTAAAAAAGCCAATATTGGACATCCATGTAATTTTACGATTTTTTTTCTTTTTTTTTCATAATATTAAGACTAAAAAAGAATGTACTTTTTCTTGAATATTTCAACTTTGTGTCTAAAATGATGTTATTTTCCTCATAATATTATGACGTTATTCTTGTCAAATTAGGGCTGATTTTTCCATTTTTGCTGCTCTTGTGGGTTTTGCTTTGTTTTAGTTTTCTTGTACAGTTCTATATTTTTAAAGTGCTCCCCAGGCCGTACTTTGGACCCCCCCCCCCCCCCCGTGTCTGGTATAGAGTCTAGGCCTCCAAGTGCACAGCAGTTAGTAGCAGTGGGGTTTCCTGCTTACCTGGTTTCCAAACAGGTTAAATCCATTGATGGCCTCCAGAGCAGCTTTGGCCAAACCTACCGAGCTGGAGAGAAGAAATAGAAACGTGAGACATTGCAGACACGCGTGCACGCGATAAGGAAGACGTGACCGCAATTTAGTCCGAATGCGGCACGCCACTGCATGGCTGCCGACTGTGATTGTACCGCAGCGCAATGTGAATCAATTTCACTGCCGTGTCGTTTCCACTCTGCCAAAGTGTCCCGAGGCGGGAAGGAAACATGGCGGCAAGTCTGCTGACGCGTCAGAATACGTCCAATGTCGTTAGCGGGGCGGGGATCGATAGCCGAATGTAGCCGACGGCTTCATGGTGGCCACGCGTGGGACTCTTCGGATTCCTTGATGATGCTGACGATGCGGTACGTTTTCCCTTTCCTTCCACAGATACGTCGCTTTGGTTCTGCTGTGGGGAATCGAGGATTTCTGATGGCTCAGCCACATCTGGCCAGCCGAACATCCTCCGCTCTGCAGGGGGCAACGCAGATGACGTCTACACCGTCTATTTGTATTTGTTGGTACGTGTTATAGCCCTTCACATAAATCTCTTGATGTCTAACTGCCGTATTGAGGGCCAATAACGACACAGACAACTCCTACGTTTCTTTACATTCTTATTTTTAACCCTTGTATTATGTTACGGGTCAATTTGACCCGTTTTCAGTTTTTGTGTTGACCAAAGTACTGGTTATCCTTTCTTTTTTTTTCCATGAAATTTTGTGACTTTTCCTCATCTAGGGTCATTAACACAAAAACTGAAACAGGTCAAATTGACCCGTAACATAATACAAGGTTAACTAGCATGATTTGTTAACCCTTGTATTATGTTACGGGTCAAATTGACCCGTTTCAGTTTTTGTGTTGACCAAAGTACTGGTTATGCTTTCTTTTTTTTCATGAAATTTTGTGACTTTTCCTCATCTAGGGTCATTAACACAAAAACTGATTTGTTAACAAATCATGCTAGTTAACCTTGTATTATGTTACGGGTCAGTTTGACCCGTTTCAGTTTTTGTGTTAATGACCCTAGATGAGGAAAAGTCACAAAATTTCATGAAGAAACAGAAAGGATAAAAAGTACTTTGGTCAACACAAAAACTGAAACGGGTCAAATTGACCCGTAACATAATACAAGGGTTAAATACTTTTGTAGGATGGAGGAAAGCTCTTCAAAGTTCATTTGACCCGACTGACCTGGAATGCAGCTCGGTGCTGCCGTTGTTGTACTTGCTGCCTCGTTCCCACATGCCGTAGTCGGGTACTCTGTAGGCCCGTTCCACACAGAACACCAGGTTCTGGATGAACGCCACCTGCAACACAACATGATGATGACGACGATGCGCCACATATACAATTGCATGAATAGATGATCTTTGGTTGGTTAGAAATGTTAGTCCAGTGCTTGGGGGCTGAGACGGGCGGGTGGCGGCACTTAGGGAATGTTTTGTCTTGATTGCTTTGATGAGGCGTCCACAAGGACACGTGGCGTCACGTCTATGCGCTTCTAAAGGTCGATGCTCTTCATTAGCGGGGGGGGGGGGGGGCACATCACCATGGAGATCGATATCACAACGTTAGCATGATGAGTTTCTTAACTGGCATGGGAGTAAACAGGCTTAACAGTATTGGCTGTCATATGTAAATACTGTGGTGTCCAAAGTGCAGCCTGGGGGCCATTCGTGGCCCGTGGATGTTTTTTTTAATGGTCTGCCGGATGTGAAACCTTATAAAAAACACTTCTGCTTATTGCTATTTCCACTTTTCTGTAGTTAGAATGTTGTAGTCGGGTGTTCAACCGCGCCAACGTTTCACATCGCCACGTTTGAAAGAAGTTTGGGATGGCTCACCACGCTCGGTTTCAGGAGGCGTGGTAAAGCGGCCCCTTTGTGACGTCACAGAGGAGTGGACTCCCTTATATGGGCGTGGCTGTAAGCCGGATAAGCTCCGACGTCTGAGCTCCACCGCACCAGCGGTGCCTCTGAGTTCATCCACGGTAAGTCAGGGGTCTCCGGCCAGTAGATCGCTCCTAAATGCTTTTCAATTAGCTCTCCAGAGACTTTATTCATTTATTATCAACTCCTATAATATAACGGGTATATTAGGAAGTAGCGTTCCTAGTAGTAGCATTTGGACATGTGACCAATCACAGCTCAGTGGGCATGCCCGGAGGCGGGCCGTGGGTGGAATAAATCCAAAGAAATACAGCTGGAATATGTAGGGCTGTACAGACTTTTGGGGAGGAGCATGTGCAGGGGTTAGCTTATTTTTACACTTGCATGGCATTGACATACATTTACATGATGGAAACACACGGAGCGCTTGTCAGGAATGAATACAGACTCCATTAACTATCAAAAGTCAGCAGTAGGAACAGAAAATGTGTTGTGTCTTGAAGGCTTTGAATCATTGAAAAGACCTGAGAGTAAAAGGCAGGTGTGTGTGTGTGTGTGTGTGTGTTCTTGAATGATTGGAGATGTAATCTAAAATGACAAAGCTGCAGGGAGAAGCAGCGGAGAGGAGGAAGAGTTGCCGTTTGTCTTCTAGTTTTGGAGTGAAAATAAAATGGACGTATGAAGTGGGGGGGATTAAGTGTTAAGTATCTTAATGGCATCTTAATGGACGCCACCGGCCACACGTAAACACACGCGCCCACCCCTACCAAGTACGTGTGTGTGTGTGTGTTTTTGTACATGCAGTGCATGGACACACACGCCGCAGATAAAAAGAACACAGCGAGTGAAAACGGCATCTGGGAGGGGGTCGATAGAGCATCTTCAGAGGATTGACAGCAGCTTTTTGGCAGCTTTTCTGCACGTTAACAAAATGGCTGGAGGACTGCTGCACTGCAGCTTCCACTTGCACCTGGACAGCCAGCATGCCGAATAATTGGAGAAATGATGTTTATTCATCATTGTGTCACATTCAGGGGATCATTATTCACACTATGGTTAGCTTATTTTTACACTTGCATGCCCCACCCAGTTCCCCTGTTATGCCAAGGAGTCCTTTTCATGATGTTCTAACAGTATCTGTCCCGAGAGTTATCATCAATTTTCGTCCTGGTGGATGTGATAGCACCACTAAAGCATCCCACCTGGATGAGGAAAAAGGCTTTGCTACACATCTTAAATATTTTCAACTGTCCGTGAAAAGTAAACAACGTACTAAGTCAGGGGTGGGCAAACTTTTGGACTCGTGGGCCGCACTGAGTTAACAAAACTGTGTGGGGGGCCAGAATATATATTTTTTATAACATACACACTATTTTACGCTTATAATTATAACAGTCCACCTTGAATTATTTGTCTAATTTTATTTATTTATTACATATTTTGATTAATTATGTTATATATATTAATTGTATTATTATATATATATTATATTTAATATATGATATTATTTCACATTTCTATTATTTATTTATTTATTTTATTTACTTATTTGTA
The DNA here is from genome assembly GCF_030265055.1 of Doryrhamphus excisus. Lineage (NCBI taxonomy): Eukaryota > Metazoa > Chordata > Actinopteri > Syngnathiformes > Syngnathidae > Doryrhamphus > Doryrhamphus excisus. The sequence goes on from NC_080477.1 coordinate 3,431,516, forward strand.
TGTATTATTTGTATATATTTGTATTTGCTTATAATTCTAACAGTCCACCTAGAATTATTTGTCTAATTTTATTTATTATATTATATTATATTATATTATATTATATTATATTATATTATATTATATTATATTATATTATATTATATTATATTATATTATATTATATTATATTATATTATATTATATTATATTATATTATATTGTATTATATTATATTATATTATATTATATTATATTTAATCTACATATTATATATATATATAATTTATTATATATATTATAATTATATTATTATTATTACATTATGTATCAATTATATTATATTTTTATATATTTATTATTTATTTTATTTATGTACTTATTTGTATAATTCTATCTGTAAACGTGTCAGATTATTAGCTATATGTTTTAAATATGTTCCATATATCCCTTTTTTCCAGAGCACTTTAAACATCAAACCACATCAAACTTGAATTTTACATTAATTTTTTTAAAAATTATTTTTATTGTTATTTTTTTTTACTGAAGAAGACATCCGACTTGCAAGTCATGTTGCCAGCATGTATGTATGTTAAAAGTTAGAAAGCAACTGGCGGGCCGGATTCAAACGCTTAGTGGGCCGCATGTGGCCCCCGGGCCGTAGTTTGCCCACCCCTGTACTAAGTAGATGAACATTTTCATACGAGACGTGTCATGGAAACTCCTGTGGAAGAAGCATCCAAAATATTAGCTTCATGAACACCTCCGTGACCGTGTCACCCCCCCCCCCCCAAAAGGATTATCTCGTGTAGAAAGCGGTGCAGCTCTGCCGTTAGACCGTGGCGCTAATGAGGAGACTTTACAACCGTTGGCGGCTCCGAACGACGTCAACGCTAGTGTTTCAAACGGGGGTCATTAATTCAGGGGCGCGCGCCCCGGCCAAATGTAAACAAGTTTCGCGTCAATGGCTAGGCTTCCCTTCTGTCGACGCCCAAAGTCATTATTAGCACACACGGGCACGCTGCCAACGGCGTGCACAGCTCAAACCTTCCAATGAGGAAAAAGCAACATGAAAGCGGATGGTCTCGTATTCGCCTTGAGCATTCAAACGCTGCACTTTTGGTCAGAAACCTTTTTTTATCTAATCGTCCACAACGGCTGGAAAAATAGAAAGTTGGTGAACCGCTGGCAGCCATGTTTGTTTACCTCGTCTGTGTTGTAGATGATCTGCAGGCCGGCGCATATCATCTCCACCAGGTAGAGCAGGAAGAGGGACACGGCATCGATCTACAGATGAAAACCACACACACGTCTCCGTCTCACTTGACCCGTCCCGAGGTGGCCACCATCGGATCTTTCTGACAAACTGACCTGCAGGTGGTGGTACTCGCTGTAGGTGTGGATCTCATCGCCCGTGTCCACGTTGAACATGGAGTGGAGACACTTGGAGGGGCTCGGGTCCTGTTTGAACTCTTCAACCTGTGCACACACACACATCGATAAAACGCCCCCCCCTCGAGTCAAAACATCTGCCCAAAACCTGCAAACCATCAACATACGCGACGTCATGAACTGGACTCTTCAGGTGGGCTTCATTAGTTGATGCTCAAAGACCAGGTGGGACAAACACTTGATAGGACAGCTCTGGTCTGAGAACTGAGAGCCTCGTCCAGAAGGGAATGGTTTGGCTCTTTTGTGGCGTCAGGACCACCAATGGACGTTGGATGGTTGGGTGGGTGGAGTCAATGGTTGACCCGCCTGAAACCAAGGCGGCTGCCACTTGTTGATTTGTTAGAGGCTACATGATTGAATCTTTTCGGGAATGGAAGGGAAGGAAAGGACTGGACGTGGGAGGAAGACCCTCCCCTCTGCTCGTGTTTGTCCCACCTGATCTTCCAACATGAACTGATGAAGCCTGCCTGGTGTTCAAAGACCACCTGAACAGTCCAGTTGCGATGGACTCGATGGCCTGAGAACACCTGATGACCTGGATGAATGAGAACATCCACAGGCGACAACAAGGCCACCAGTTTGAGTTTTACTATACTCATTCGACAGTTATTGAACTTGAAAACAGACTTCAAACATTTTGCTGTGTACTTTATCGTACGCCTATCACGGGTGTCCACTTTCTCCACGGGGGCCGCTTTTACATTTTCTAAATCAACCCATTTAAAGAAAGAAAAAAAATAACAGCCTGCTCCTCCGCTGTGCGCTACTAATGCAAAGTCTTTAATTCTGTTTTCTACGTCTTTATGGTTTATTGTGATTGACAGTTTACTGTGTATATCCCTTTGTTTTAGTGAATGAAAGCATGTGGTGATGGTGTCCACTGGAACACAGCAGGGGAAACATCAGACCGAGATTTGTGCGAGTGTGCTGGGCCACCATGCCCCCCCCCCCCCAACCCCCCAACGCCCCAACGCCGTTATAAATAATTGTCTCTTTGTCCCACTTTCACCTCATTTGTTTGTACTCTCCCTGGCTCACTCCATGGTCACGGCGCCTCCTCCCATCTTTCCCGTCTCACTCTCAGCTGTCACTCATTTCCTGTCCCGCCCCAATCCCCCCCCAAGAACGGGGCAGCCGATCCAAAAAAGGACATTTTCCTTCCATTTCTGTGTGAACAAAGCATCAATCTTCATGAGATGAATCTAATCTAATCAATATCCTGCAATTTTGGATATACTTAGTCATTTATCTTTCATATCAAATATTACGTATTTTGAATTAATTAAATAACAAATAGATTCATTCATTCATTCATTCATTCATTTTCTACCGCTTTTTCCTCACGAGGGTCGCGGGGGGTGCTGGAGCCTATCCCAGCTGTCTTCGGGCGAGAGGCGGGGTACACCCTGGACTGCTGCACATATAGACAAACAACCATTCACACTCACATTCATACCTATGGACAATTTGGAGTGGCCAATTAACCTAGCATGTTTTTGGAATGTGGGAGGAAACCGGAGTACCCGGAGAAAACCCACGCATGCACGGGGAGAACATGGAAACTCCACACAGAGATGCCCGAGGGTGGAATTGAACCCTGGTCTCCTAGCTGTGAGGTCTGCGCGCTAACCACTCGACCGCCGTGCCGCCCACAAATAGATTCATTTATTATTAAATTATTTTACTGATTTTGTTAATTGTTCATGTATATATGTCTTATTTTATTTTCTATTGACTGTAAATTTATTGTTAATTTATTTATACATTACTTTATTTTTCTTTTCAATATTTATCTACCTTTTTCTTTTTTACGCTTACTTTTTTATCAGTACATAATCGCTACACATTCTCTAAAAAGCCTCCCCAACCTTTGGCCATGCACGGTTTTAGCAACAGCGAGGCCAAAGCCACCTTTGACCCCGTCCGAGCTCCAGTCAGAAGAAGGCTGGCTGTGCGTCGTGGTATCTGACCCGTGGAGTCACCCCTCGATTAAAACCTCCGTGTTCCCGTTAAGCGATGGAGACAGCGCCGCGACCAACGTGTGATTAAAATGTGTAAACGCCGCTTTTTAATTAAGAGCACAGCGGCTCTCGCCGATGAAATTAGGTCATCGGGTTCACGGCGAGACGTTGAGGCTGAAACACGCTGCGTAGGTGCATGCCAGCAAATATGTCACCCATATGGTAATAACAATAATTTGCTGTCTTATATGATTATTTTCCATGCACTGTATATAAAAATATAGAAAGCAAAAGTTTGGAGACGCTTTCTCATTCTAAAAGGTACAAAGTTGTCTCCAAACACTTCAAACTAAACCTGACCAAGTATTAATACTACAGAAAGTAAACTTGGCTATACTTCCGAGTAGTCTCTGTACAGCTTGCCGAGCCTTCTGGTCAACTCACAACCATTATTGTCAAGCTGGCACCAACACGGCAGTGTTACGGTCCACGGCTGCACGAGTGCCGCCAACACCGAGGAGCTGCGGTTCATCAGGCCACTGATTCAGACTAGGGCTGTCCTATCTGGTGGTTGAGCTAAAACTGATGAAGCCCGCTCAGATGAGAGGTTATTATTTGTTTGAAATATAATTTGACAAGTCTAACAATGCTTTTGTGATCGGTTCGCCGCCATGGGAATCCCACCTGAAGGAAGGATATCCTGCTATACCGGCTGCACACTGACTACTCTAAATCCCATCCACTACTTTCAATAGTACCGAGGCCTTGACACGGCCTGGACACGCCTCAAGTGGCGCTGCGCTCACCTTATGGGCCTGCCTCATGTAGCAGTAGAGGATGCCTCGCATACACTTGATGGCGGAGTGCTCCAGTTCGTGGGTCCGCCCCATGTCGTCATCGATGCGTCTGGAAGGCAGGAAGACGCCGTGAGAGGACATACGCCAAACAACGTCAAACATATACAGCATACAAACACACGACACGGATTTGTTACATGGGGGAAAACAGCCCAATCGCCACAGAGTAGGCGTGGTCGAGGGAGGGGCCTGCCGAATCCCAGCGTTTCTGCATATTTACCATGTATACACCTTGATATTTATGGAGCATTTTATTATTAAAAAAAAACAAAAAAAAAACAAAAAAAAACGTACTAAATCATTCAATAGCAAAGACGTACATGTTTTTATACGCACATAGTTAAGTTCCAAATGTGAAAATTGCAAATAGTTAATAAATTGTTATTATTTTGTTTATGTCGGTATAGTTGTTAAGGCATTTGAGCTGTCTCCCTTTTTTTTTTTTTAGTCGGAAACTGATATTTTCCTGATACTCACCTATGTTTTACTGCTGATTACTAAAGCACAGGAAAAGTAAAAACAGATGTTTTTTTCTGATGAACAACAGGAGTCTAATCTTTATTTTGGTAGATTCTGGCTGGGATTGGATGTTTGCAAAAAATTAATACAGTCCTATGCAAAATTTTGGGCACCCCTATTACTTATTCATTTACAAATCATTTGGCAAAAGCTCTTTCCAAGGACAGAAAAGAAACTGAAACCATGAAAAGAAAATATGTTACATCCATCATAACTGTTTCACTCCTGAAATACTACGATCCGTTATGTGATATGTCACAATACCACAAGCTCCTAAGACCCGATGGTTTATTAATGACAAGGATGGATATTGTCGGGGGGGCCAAACTATTGCATAGGACTGTATTAAAAACCTCTGCAATAAGCAGGATAGGAGCCGTTTCGATATAATTGACTGCCGTCTAATAGGATTAGCTCCTGTGTGGATCAGCGAGCTGACTTCACTTCACAAATGCTGTTTGTCACGTTTGCATTTCAGCTGTATTTGCAGTGGGCAAAGTTTGTGTGCGTGCATACGTGCGTGGGGGAGGGAGGGAGGGAGGGAGTAGCTGGCACTCAGCAACGAGGTCGTGCTAATAATGACTTTGGGCATCGACGTAAGGGAAAGCCTCGCCACTGATGCGACACTTGTTTACATTTGGAGCCGCACGCCGTCCCGATGAATGGCGCCGCGTTTTTGCATGCGCTTTAAATGCGGTGACTGACATGTGACGTCTGCACCAATAATGGTAAAACATAACACGTGAATATGTTTTCAGTTAACAGCGACTGACCATTGCAGGATTGTTTTTGTCAGCTAAAAACATCCATACACCCAAACAAAAGCACCGCCGTCTTTCAGCCATTTGGGGTCGAGGCCTGGCTTTGGGCTCTTTGAAAGCTTTTGCTTTTCATCCTCTTTGACAACCAGAAGGTACCTAAGTGGTACATGCCTTCGCAATAACTACTTTGGGGTTACAGACTGGAAAACAAGATGGCGTGATAGCTTGAGTCCTTACGTAATACTACGTCAAAATTTGACATCTCTCGCTATGTAAAATGATGGCTGTTTCGTGGTTGACTGTGGCCTGTTATTTGTTGTGGAAGTGGTACATTTTTTAGCTGATTGTGTCCTTCATCATCTTACGTGTCGCAAAAATAACTTGCTGTGTTCCAAAGTGGTGGTCGTATTTTGTGATGTATCAATGTATCGTAATGTGACGTAAAGAAAGCTAGCAGTACCGTCGGCGTGCACGTATGGCAGATGCACGTCAGACTGGCATTTATGTTGGCGACTGGTCTGACGTTCCCCACGGAATCCTGCCCAACTGATTGCAACAAACGACGCGTCCCGACGAAGCAGACCACGCCTTCGTATATGCAAATAGGAAGCGCGGTCATGAATATCGATTAGTTAGGACTGTTAGAATACCGCCGCCTGTATACTTCATTAAAGGTGCACGAAAACGGCAGAACGGAACCGCGGAACGGATTATTACTATTTCAACGACTTCCGATGAGAAAAAGGGTTTGGATTGGGTATGCAAGGACATGGCCGGCGAGCGTAGCGGGACATGACAAGTAATTAAAGGCTCGGAAAGACTGGACAACATCACACATGCATGTTGATTACAATACAAACCAACGGAAGGAACGTTATAAAAAGTGACACGCAGGCAACGGCATCGGCGAGGCTGTCAGATGAGAATCATCTTAATTAAATCCCAGTGACAGTTCTAATAGGAGGCGGCCGTGACTGATGACTGGGTTCTGCCGCCGGTCACATCGCAGCACGGCGCTCTATTTTTAATTCCACTCCTCCATCTTTTCTTTTCGTCGTCCCCTCCTTCATCAGCCTCATCATCCTCTTGGTCTTCACTGCCTCTCACGGGCCTCGTGGCTCATTTTGCTTTGCTGCCCCCATCTTGGCCCCACGTTCGACGACAAGCCCCAGCATCCGATATCCTAATCATTTTTGGACTTGCAGCTTTTTCCCTTCCCACAGAGCCAATCACAGAGGAGCAGAGGGATGGAAGGATAATCACCCCCGGGTGGGTACCCACAAAGAAGGTACGTTTTGCATCACACAAGCAAATTAATGATCAGGAGAGAAAACAATATTTAGATGGAAGGAAGTCAACTTGCTAAAAAGGAATGATTACATTCAGGCCATTTGTGGCCGGAAGCTTTTTTAAAAATTATTATTTAGCTTGTTTTATTATGATTTATTTTGTTATTTTCATTCTAATCTAACATGTAATCAAACACTTGAAAAAAGGCCACACTGCAAGGAAACCAACACCCAGTGGTAACACCAAGCGCACGAGCGACGGCGTGGACTGACCGGTAGGCCATGGCCAGCGCCCAAGCTCCCGCCGCACAGTACAGGGAGTCCCGCACCCTGGCCTCTTTGCACGTGGAGCAGGTCTTGACCGGGAAGAGGCCGGTGGTGGGACTCTGGTAGTTGAGGATGGTGGCCTTGACTGGAAGCACACAGAGACATGACCGCCCAGATGAAGGCAGAAGAAGCAGGTTCCTCTGTGCTGATCAAACATGCATGAATCTGAGTTTTACTCAGATTTAAAGCTCCGCATCCACAACTTATCTCCGTGCTGCTGAATGCTGAATAAGTAACCGCGTGTGCTCCTCGCCCTCCAAGCAGAACGCAATCAAGCACAGTTGAACATACGTCCACATTTTTAGGCAGTTTTTGGACAATCACAGTGATGCAATATTTATGTCACTTCCTGTCTGTGAGCTTCCCCGACACGGCCAACACTTTGCAGCCTTGCTCCCATGATGTAAGCCGCCATCTTTTTTTTGCATGAAGCCTGAACCACTGCAGCCACCACGGCACAACACGGCAAGATCCAGTACAAGAGATTCTGCTTTTCTAAAGAGAATGATGCCTTCATGGCACTGGCAGACGAGGACAAATGGATACGAGGTTATTATTACCTGATTATCACAAAAACATTAATGTCAAATACACTTTTGATATGTTTTTGGGTTAGGTTGTTTACTTTTGAAATGTTATTGATTTATTTGATGCTAGGAGTCCACTGGGCCGGCGCCAGTTGGCGGCAAAGATTATGTGATTGACGCATAGTGGTTCGCTGTGGCGCCAAATTAATGTCACAAATTAGCGCCACAGCGAGCCACTACACGCCGATCACGTAATCTTTGCCGCGAACTGGCACCCGGCCCAGTGGACTCCTAGCATCATTGGCGCAACTTGGAGCGCGCCATTACATTCCAGTGGATTCCAATAGGCGGATTGTTTGCAAGTCTTCCAGGTCCTGAAGCAGCAAAACAGCCCCAGACCATCACACTACCACCACATTATTTTACTGTCGGTAGGATGTTCTTTTTCTGAAATGTGGCGTTATTTTAGACCAAATGTAATGGGACACACACTTCCCAAAAAGGTCCAACTTTTGTCTGGTCAGACCACAGAGTATTTTCCTAAAGATCTTGGGGATCATCAAGATGTTTTCTGGCAAAATTAATGTTCTTTTTGTTCAGCAGTGGTTTTGGTCTTGGAACTCTGCCATGCAGGCCGTTTTTACCCAGTGTCTTTCTTATGGTGGAGTCATGAACACTGACCTTAACTATTTGGATGTTGTTGTGGGGTTTTTTGTGTGGGTGGCAATCACCTTTTGACACAGGGCCGTGTCGGTTTGGATTCTTTTCTCCAAAAATAATGATATAAAAGTGTAAAGTGGAAAAATAAAGTGTTTCATTTAAAAACGGCATTTTGTGTTCAGTTGTGTTGTCATTGACTAATATTTGTTTTGTGATCTGAAACATTTAAGTGTGACAAACAAAAGTAAGAAGGGGGAAAAATGACGTTTCAGACCGCTCTCTTTAGAGCAGGGGTGCTCATTAAGTCGATCGCGAGCTACCGGTCGATCGCGGAGGTGGTACTGGTCGATCGCTGGTCGATCGCGGCGTGACATTAAAAAAATATCATCCCAGCATCAATGCCGTCACTTGATTGATATACAGGGCAGCCATTCAGATGACAACTGAATGTTGCCCTTCGGGCGACCAATCAAATCAAACAACGTCTCTAAGTGCAGCAGAACTTACGATGTCAGCCTATCATCCATCCCCGTTACTTGATTGACATACAGGACAACCAGTCAGATGACAACTGAATTTTGACCTTTAGGTCACCGCTCATGCGTAAACAACGATGCAAAGTGCTAAGCTAGTCGGCGAATTGCGAGATTTTAAGCCCTCGCTAAAGTTTATGGTCACTAAAATGAGTGAAGGAGCTGGACCAAGTAAAAAGGCAAAAACTGGACCAAGTAAAAAGGCAAAAAACATATCACTTCCATACGGATATGGAATATTATACGGATATTATGATACGGATATTATCCATGACTGATAAACATTTGGAAGTGTGCTTGAGGCTGGCTATCAGCAGCTACTGTCCGGACTATGCATCCCTGGCTGGTTCAATTCAGTGCAAGTCATCAAAGTAAACTCAGGTAATTACAAAAAATGTTAATAGTTAATTATGTGTGTTTTGCAATATTGGCTCATTTGGTTATGTAAGGTACATCAACATACATTGTACGTACAAATAATCCTCAATACATTTGAAAATAAATAGATGTTTTGCATTTTTGTAGTGGGTAGATCATTTTGACTCGGTCATTTTAAAAGTAGCTCGCATGCTGAAAAAGTGTGAGCACCCCTGATTTAGAGGTACTGTTCCGAACACGAGGCGAACTCCAGCTGACTTATCGCGTTCGATTCTGTAAACGATCAACCACAAAGAAAAGCGGATTACCGTATTGTTAATTCTAACAATTACTAATTACTTTCCAATAGTGGTGGGCGTACACACAAGGTGGGCTCATCTCGCTGCGGGCGGAGCTGAGACGGTATCGTGACCTTGAGAAAGGGGGTTTCCCCTTGAAAAAGTGTAACTTGAAGCAAACGTTTGGTCTCAGAAGTGGAAGAAAGGAAAAGAAAGTCAGGGAGATGATGGCTTTTTATCACGTTTGGTGCCCGTAAATAGGCTGGAGGGACACGAATTACTGTTACAACATCATTAAAAAGTCAGTCAAGTAACAGGGGACCTTTCCCTCCATGGCCGCTAATGACAGTTTGATTAAAAATAAACAGGCCGCTGTGGAAGACAATGATGTGAAGGTTACATTGAAAGCAACACAGCACTCGGATGCCAAGGCATCGTCCCCCTCCTCTAACATATGCAGATATATTTCCTAATCCAAGCTTCTGACAAAGTCATTTATAAATTTCAAACAGACACACACACCCCCTCGCTGGTGACTAATCTGTCTGGAGGGATCGCTTCATTTTTCATCAGCACATTAGGCAGCGCAAACGAAGGCGACATCCATTCTGCTCGTGGTTTGCTCCGCAGTCAGAGAGCGATAGTGAAGGATTTACAGCAGCGAAGACACTTGACAGATGAACATATAGTCTCAAAGAAAGTAGAAAGCGCATTAAAGCCACCCCCACGCATGTATTAAGTCTTATAAAGCCACCCACCCATTCATCATTTCCGTGAGTTATGCTGTGCACATCCGTGGGAGGAGCTGAAGGAGCCTCGGTCAGGTGACACCGGGTCAGCCAATCAAGCGTGCCCCTGAAATCGCCATAAAAAGGTAGCCTTTTTGCAAGCACAAAAAGCGGTCCAACCGTCATAGTGACGTTGTCTTGATGCCCCCCGGTCTCATTTTGGAAGAACACGTAACAAAGTCATCACTAAACAATAAGCGCCCACGGCGGCGGAGGCAAATCAAAAGGTTTCGGGGACGTTTTGGCCGACATCCATCAGGCTAATGTCTCCGACACGCACAGCCTGCTCGCATGTAAACGGACCATTTCATCGCAGCGGCATGGCGGAATAAGAACAGATGATGACACAGGAGGGAAGAAGACGCACAAACGATGTCACAGTCTCATGATGTCGCTGAACTTGTTTGCTTGTGAAGGAATCATTTTTTACATCCCGAAGGCGCATAGCGTATTATTCTATCTTGTCAAGGGACAATGCTCCAGAAAGGATGCTTATTCTTTAGAGTAGTCAGTGTAGCGCTTGTCCTGACTGCACCTTCTGTCCATAAAAGTCATGAACGGAATTAGTGGCAAAGGGTAGCTCTGGCTGGGAATGATGACGACCTATTGTGGGTAACACGGACCAAACACCAGTCATACAGAAACCGCCTGAATTAGGTGGCCCAGTACCCCATATTCCCGGAGTACTCCCTGCAGGATTCCTGAAAGAACACGGTTGAATGCGTTCTGCAAGTCCACAAAACGCATGTGGACTGGTTGGGCAACAGTTCCACCCAGAGATTCAATGACCTATCTCGTACTGCCTTAACCCTCTTGGGCGTAGAATTGAGCACAGCTCCACGTAACTAAAAGCCTCTTCCACTCCTCCATGACGGCACCACTGGTTGGAGCTTCTGGATGTTCAGGTGTGGAGGAGACATACCCGGCCATCCATCACTTTCACTTTTCTTCATGCGATGGTGGTTCTAGCTGTGGTCCATACGGGCAGCATTCTTTTATTTATTTTCGACAGTGTTGTCCGATGACAAGATATACTGTCGTAAAAACGCCGCTTGAAATGTGAGGGGTGTGCTCACTTTTGGGAGATACTGGATTTGGGGTTCATGAAACCGGACGCATGAGAGAATGGCAGCTTAGCCACAATGGCCGTGGAAGCTAAGCCCCATTGTGAGGAACTTGAGGGCAGACACGCACACAAAAAGTGGGGAAAACAAAACTGGTTTGATTTGTCATTGTCATCCAGCCTCACCGCCCAACAGACGGACGAGCGAGAGGAAGTGAGAGGGAGCGAGACGGAGCGAGAGCAGGTATATTGGCAGGCGGGTCTGGGCGACCATGATAACAATGTTGGCTTTGTTCCCCGCTCGAATTGGACGAGCGCTTCGACCCGCCACCCGACACGACAATTAAAACAAACCCGACGCCGAGGCTTATTTCTTTGACGATAGCGACTTCACGTGGGAGGGAGACACCTGTTGCAAGCTAAGCTGCGCTAATTGTCTCCCGTTGTTTTTGCAAACACACATGCAAACAAACAAAACACCCAATCAAACACCCGGCAACTATCAGCGCACTTTTGTCCTCCCTATAGGACCGCTGGGCTGCCTCACTCCGACGCCAGCTCCATAAGTAACTTTTTTTTTTTTCCCTTTATTTGGGCAAATATGTGAATCATTACAGTGCATTTCTTACATCAATCAAAATATAACTTTCCATTATTTACATTTGTATTCAACTATCTGATCCCAAGCCCAAAAGGAGTAGGCTGAAGCAAAAGCTTATAAATGCCTACCCCTTTTTGCAGGATATAATCATGTTCATGCCACTGTCTTGTTTCCCCTGTTATTATTTTCATTGTATTATTATTATTATTATCATTATTATCATTATTGTTATAATCTTTATCACTATTACCATCATTATAATCATCATTAATATTACCATTTTCATCATTATAGTTAAAAATTTTGTGATTTTTTATTTTTAATTATTTACTTTTACAGACTTCATTGCTTCTTGTAGAGCAGGGGTGCTCACACTTTTTCAGCATGCGAGCTACTTTTAAAATGACCGAGTCAAAATGATCTACCCACTACAAAAATGCAAAACATCTATTTATTTTCAAATGTATTGAGGATTATTTGTACGTACAATGTATGTTGATGTACCTTACATAACCAAATGAGCCAATATTGCAAAACACACATAATTAACTATACAATTTTTTTGTAATTACCTGAGTTTACTTTGATGACTTGCACTGAATTGAACCAGCCAGGGATGCATAGTCCGGACAGTAGCTGCTGATAGCCAGCCTCAAGCACACTTCCAAATGTTTATCAGTCATGGATAATATCCGTATCATAATATCCGTATAATATTCCATATCCGTATGGAAGTGATATGTTTTTGCCTTTTTACTTGGTCCAGCTCCTTCACTCATTTTAGTGACCATAAACTTTAGCGAGGGCTTAAAATCTCGCAATTCGCAACTAGCTTAGCACTTTGCATCGTTGTTTACGCATGAGCGGTGACCTAAAGGTCAAAATTCAGTTGTCATCTGACTGGTTGTCCTGTATGTCAATCAAGTAACGGGGGTGGATGATAGGCTGACATCGTAAGTTCTGCTGCACTTAGAGACGTTGTTTGATTTGATTGGTCGCCCGAAGGGCAACATTCAGTTGTCATCTGAATGGCTGCCCTGTATGTCAATCAAGTGACGGCATTGATGCTGGGATGATATTTTTTTAATATCACGCCGCGATCGACCAGCGATCGACCAGTACCACCTCCGCGATCGACCGGTAGATCGCGATCGACTTAATGAGCACCCCTGTTGTAGAGTGTAGAGATTTCATCTGTTATTTTCTGAAATCCGCAGTCTTTGTGTGTCAATTTATTAGCCCACTTTTTTTGTGACATTTACTTATTTTCTGTATTGCATGTGTCTAATCTTATGCATTAAAAAACAAGAACTTGAGACTGTGTCTGGACAGGTGACCAACCCAAACATCAGTTTCTTCTTGTTAAACCCTACCTGAGGTTTTTAGACGTGTTTATTAGTTTGTGTGTGTCTAGTCTTGTGCATTAGGAAGCAAGGTTTTAGGTCTGTGCTCAAACCAATTTTTGAAGCAACAATGTCTTGCTGTCCATTATTACTATTTTTTGTAAAGTAA